>NW_009647222.1:240586-264346 GCF_000708025.1 Charadrius vociferus | reverse complement strand
TCCCCCGGCCCCAAATCCGCCTCAAAGCCGTTTTTCCGTACCGGTGGGAGGGTCGGTGGGTCCCACCGGGGAGAGGATGGAAGATGGTAACTCCTCGAGGCGGAAGGAAGCGGGATGAGAGGGGGGCCATTCACATCCACACAGCCAAATCCATTTTAAAGTTGCTTTCACCTGGGGCAGCATGTGTGTTTACTTCGAAGCACTCTGCTCGGTCAGGAGGAACCAGGCTCGCGAACTCTCCAAATCCAATTTCTGAAGCAGCTGACTAGATGCGACGTGACACTGTTCAGACCCACCATACGGAGGACATTGGAGGCCCGCACGAAAACCAGGACCTTCCGTGGGTGTGCTCAGTATTTCGTTTCACACCTCAAGCATGCGTTTGAAATGACTCTCCCAGCCATCCCCACCATGCTGTTGGTTCAGTTCACATGGCCACACAGTCTCAGGGGATGCAAACTGGATTCCTCCTGGGTGAAACTAAACTGGAAGGTGCTCTCTGGGATGCATGTCCAGCTGGGGAGCTAATCCTTTCCAAACACGTATGGTGTGGGTCTTGGGTCATTGGCACCAACCATTTCCCTTCACAGCTCTGCTGCTGCACAGATGCAGCCCCTGCGCTGCGCTCAACCATGAAGAGAAAACCTCAGGCTGAAGTTCATTTTTAAAATGCATGCAATGGTGATAGACCTTTTTTTGAGGTACCGGCTTCCGTTCAGAGCCTTCCGAAGTGGGAGGCTGCGCAAAAGGACGCTCGCTGTTATTCAGCCTTGGAAAATGTGCCAAAGTCCTTTTAAATGGCACAGAGGGCCGCAGGAGAGCGGTGTGAGTTCCAGCAGGGACAGGCTGATGTTGGCAGAGTGCTGGCACCCCAAGTGTTGCACTGGATGGGGACAGAAGCAGGATCTGTGGCACCAAGTGTCCAGGCAGCACCTGGAGACCTTGCTATTACCTGTCATGCATTGGGGTGGACAGGCGGGCAATAAGTTTCCTTTTTCTGAATGTCTCACAAAGGTTTCAGATCCATGTCCCTACAGCTGCGTTGGAGAGGTTTCTATTGTTTTGGCCAAGCGCATCCAGAGAGTTTTATCCCTCATTGTGGAGGCAGAAAGACATGACGTTTCTCAAGATGGAAACAAACCCTACGGCAGGGGAGGCTGGTGAGCGGCTCTGCCTCCCCGGGGACAAGGTCCATTCTGCAGCTTTGGAGAACGTGGTGCTTGTGTTCCCCCTTCCTACCGGCTGCGGATTGTGTGTGGCTCTGAGCCAAGCTCGGATCATGGTGCTGCTTCCTCCAGCGCAAACCGAAATGGTTGCCAATGCCTGGCCACCAGCAGTACCCAAACGGCTCAAATCTTGAAGCTGAGCGCCACTTCAATCACTGCAAGGCGGAAATCTCATAAAAGGGTACGACACTCACTGTTGAGGTTTTTTTGGTGGTATGTTGGTTTGTTGTTTGTTTTTGTTTTTTTTTCTGGCATAAGAGAAATAATACAAGTTTTTTATATTTGTTCAAAAAAGGAGAGAGAAAATACTAAGACAAATGTGTAATAACTAAGGATCTAAATTAAACTTTATTTACTATTTAAAGAATGGGAATTGAATGATGTATTCTTAGCAGGAAGTTGTCTGCATTTCTGAAATGAACAACCATAAGTTTGAAAAACTACAACTGCACTTTGCTGAAACTTTTTTTGCATGTTAAAAGATTTAAATAAGTATGCATATTTTTCTCTTGTGAACACGGTACTAAGATGGAGGGGAGGGGAAAGCGAAACTCTGGGCCAACAGCAGCATTGTTGACTTGTAAAGAAACAAAATCTTTGTTGCGGTAGAACTCTGCTATAATGAACATACAGAAGAGCTCTTGTCTCCAGAGAAAAGGCTTAAGGAAATAAGTGTGCAGTGTTGATGTGTATCCGCTACAATATAGTTACAATAGAACAGTATTAAGGAACAAGATTAATCTGGATGTGTAATAAATAGGAATTTGAATAGCCCTACGCTGTACTTACAGTAACTTATTTTGGAACACATATTCATTGCAGAAAACACTGATGCCCAGGAGTTAAGGTTATCGCTTACAGTAATGCTTTTAAAGCACCTCACATAGATCTTTTTCTCCCGAGTCTACCAGCACTCCTGTATTCCCAATTTCTCAAGCATCCCAAGTCACACAAGTGTGTGTCCAGACCTCCACATCTCCCATCTTCACTGGGTGCGCTGTGGGAGTGAAGTACAGCTTGTCGTAACCCTGCACGTGGGGGTCAGCCAACCCCCTCAGGGAAAGGACCGGCAAGTGGGCTGGAAGCGGGTGGTGCCAGAATAGGGGCTGTCTCACACAGGGACGGTTCAGATGGGGCGCTGACGCTGCTCATTGTCCTGACGGACCATCCTTGAGCATCGGGCAGAGCGCTGCTCGCGTCAGGATACACCTCTCCGAGCCTACCCTGCATACCTGGTTCGACGAAACTATTTGCCAGATGAGCCAACTGGAGTTTTTTGGGTTGGTTTTTTGGTTTTTTTTTTTTTTTTGCTTTGCTTGGGCTTTTTGTTTGTTTTCCGTTTTGGCTATGTTTCCTCCTGATAAAAGCAGCCTTTGATATGAGTGCAGCACTTAACAACGCGCATCTCCTGTTCCTCCCGGCTCTTCTCTCCAGCTCCGTTTCTGCATCCCTGCCTCTTCTTGTTATGTTTTTGCTTCTAGTTATCTAACAACTGTTTCTCTGTTCTGTAAATTACTTTTAGCTCTGTGCCAACATCCTTTCTCCGTAGGCTCCCCAAAGGTTCAATTATCTGCCGCTTGCTCCTTCCCTTCTTTCTTCTTGTGTAATTTTCATTTTAACACTAATTACCAGCTCCACACCAAAGATACCCAACTGTCCCTAGCTTTCACCACCCTGGTGGCTCCACACCCCTCTTCCTGACCTCAGCCATGCTCTGAATCACAATGACTTCATCTCAACTTTCATAATCGAAATGGCTCAAAGGTAGGAGTGTTTCTAAGAGGAAAAGACAGTCTTTGAAGATACAGTTCCCCATTATTGCCCTTTTTGGCTTCTCAGGAACAGACTGGGCTCTAAAAGGCATTACCAGTGGAGTTAACCCAGAAAAATCCCTCTCGATGCTGCAGTTTCAGCATCACAGTAAGGGAATCAGCATGGTCCCACAATTAAACTCTTGGCAAAAAGTTAAGTTGTATTGATATGCTGGGTTTTGCTAACACAGTTATATTCATCAGCAATGTGATTTTTACCCATACAATTACACTGCCAACATTTGCATGAACTGGCCTGAGTTGAGGCTTGAGAATTCCTCTCCATTTCAATGTTCTCATGGCAATGTTCCCTCACTTTTGATGTTGGCAGCAGCATCATGGTCACACCACCACTGTCCTACAACTTACCCGTTTGAGTAGAAAGCCTCATTCATGCTTCTGTCTCTTCACTGCGGAATTCTGCATAGGTCTCAAGCCCCAGCTGCCCAGACAAAATTACACAGAAATGGCCTGTCCTTCCTTTCCAGCTGCACAGAGGACACATTTTTATGTGAGCTTCACTCAGTACCTCTAGGAGCACCTCCTCACTGCAGGTCCTGGCCATGAGCTGGCCAAAATTGCTTTCTGTGCATCAGAACAATCTCACAATATATATAGCACACGTTTGCACTTCCATAAAAAAGTTTTTAAGTTTTAGGATGAGAACTTTCAAAAGACTTTTCAGGGTTTAGACATTTACCATAATGAAAGATATATCTATATCTTTCAGCCTGGAGAAGAGAAGGCTCTGGGGAGATTTTATCGCGGCCTTCCGGCACCTAAAGGGGGCCTACAGGAGAGCTGGGGAAGGACTTTTTACTAGGGCATGTAGTGACAGGATGAGGGGGAATGGCTATAAACTGGAAGAGGGCAGGTTTAGATTAAACATTGGGAAGAAATGTATCACTTTGAGGGTGATGAGGCACTGGAACAGATTGCCCAGAGAAGGCTGGATGGGGCTTTGAACAACCTGGTCTAGTGGGAGGTGTCCCTGCCTATGGCAGGGCGGGTTGGAACTCGATGAACTTCAAGGTCCCTTCCAACCTAAACCATTCTATGATCTTTGATTATTTTGGAAATACATCTCTTTTTAAATCTGACTAAAGTCTTGCCTAAATTTCCTCCTTCCCTTGCCTTAAAAGTACCAGTACTTGTTTTATATTTTAAGTGACTGCGCTCATCATCCTCCTTATGTTTCAAGACGTTCCGAAGATGTGCCACTGTCATTTTATTAGGGACACTACAGAAGGCAAAAACTGAGCAGCTCTCCCTGTGACGACACCGAGCAGACTTCTATCTGCCCAAGCTAGCACTGAAGAGGAAAAATACTGTTTTACTGAACACTTAGGAGTGACTTGCTACCGAGATAAATGTTTGCCATGAAAGAAAGGCGATTTGCTCTCTGAATCAATACAGGAGAATCCAGCACATCCCGGACATGCTTCACCAGGGTAAATCCAGAGTGTTTTATTCAAATTGAACCCATTTCAACAATGAAATCCTTCACGCCTGCGTAGTTAATCATTGTCTTGCGTTAACATTGAAAGACTTCCGTGTCGAAAGCCTCTCTGGGTTTTCTGAATAAAAAAACCCCAAAGTCCATATTTACACATTTGTAATCTGTCCACAACCCAACAGCATCGCAATTCTTAAAACATGCAATTTAGTCAGTGTAAGTGAATAGTTAACCCCATTGAGGGCTGTTTTGACAAAGCTATATTTTTTGAGCTTTCTTGAAGGGCATCCACTCTAACTCATAATCAAAGATGCCCTTTCTCCAAACTGTTCCTTTGGTGCCAAATGGGAAATACCAGAATTCCACCCGATTCTTCTCAAGTACTTCAGTCATAGCAGAAATGTTTCCTGCTAGTGGGTTAAATTCCAGTTACCTCTGATGGCCTGTTTCGACAGAAAGTCTTAAACTTTTGATGCAACGTAAGAATTGAAATAAACCTTGTTCTTTGTGCCTAAGCCCTCTGAACACAGCAGCCAAAAGGAATCATTGCAGCTTTCACCTCTCATGCCTTCTACACCACATCCAAATTTGTTTTGGTACATAATCCCAGTCCACAGGCTATAAAATGTGTATATTTCTACAGCTAGACCTGCAAATTTAAGAATAACTGTTCAGGGGGTAAAAGGGTTATTTTTTAAAATTCAAAGCAACTTGGGAATATAAAAGCAAAAATATTGCAGAAAAAATAGAAAGAATAGAATATTTCAGTTGGAAGGAACCTACAATGATCATCTAGTTCCAAGTGTCTGACCACATCAGGGCTGACCAAGTTAAAGCATGTTGTTAAGAGCACTGTCCAAACGCGTCTTAAACACTGACAGGCTCGGGGCATCGACTACCTTTCTAGGAAGCCTGTTCCAGGGTTTGACCATCCTCTCGGTAAAGAAATGCTTCCTCACGTCTAGTCTGAACCTCCCCTGGTACAGCTTTGAACCATTCCCACATGTCCTATCACTGGATCCCAGGGAGAACCACAGAATGGTCAGGGTTGGAAGGGACCTCTGGAGATCATCTAGTCCAACCCCCCTGCCCGAGCAGGGTCACCTACAGCAGGTTGCACAGGATGGCGTCCAGGCGGGTTTTGAATGTCTCCAGAGTGGGAGACTCCACCACCTCTCTGGGCAGCCTGTGCCAGTGCTCTGCCACCCTCCAAGTAAAGAAGTCCCTCCTCATGTTTTGATGGAACTTCCTACAGCAAAGTAGTGATCAGTGCCTCCCTCTACATGTCCCCTCCTCAGGAAGCTGTAGAGAGCAAAGAGGTCACCCCTCAGCCTCCCCTTCTCCAAACTAGGCAAACCCTGTGTCCTCAGCCGCTCCTCCCAGGACATGCCTTCCAGGCCTTTCACCAGCTTTCTTGCCCTCCTCTGGACACATTCAAGGACATTCACAGCCTTCTTAAATGGTGGGGCCCAGAACAGCACACAATGCTCAAGGTGAGGCCGCACCAACACTGAATACAGGGGGATAATCCCCTCTTCTGCCCGGCCAGCGATGCTGTGTTTGATGCAGCCCAGCGTGCAGTTTGCCCTCGTGGCTGCCATGGCACCCTGCTGGCTCCTGTTGAGACTGCTGCCCACCAGCACCCCCGGACCCCTTCCTGCAGGGCTGCTCTCCAGCCACTGCTCTCCCAGTCTACACTTGTGCCCAGTGTTACTCTGTCCTAGGTGCAGAATCTGGCATTTGAAAAGATCTTAAAATGTTCCTTATATACAAATGAGTTGTGATGCCACTTTGAATGGGGACAAATGAGACACCTTTGTTAGCATTTTGACTGAGCAGGCACAAATACACTCCAGTGTAGCAGAATTAAATGTGTTTGTGAGCTGTAATTAAAAGCCTGAACGACATAGCTTTTCACAAATATGAACAGATCTACCAGAACAAAGTACACAGGGATGTTGCTCCCAGCCAGTTTTAAAAAAAGTATCTGATTATCAAAGAATTACTTCCTGGCGTACACACAGAAATTACAATTCCAGAATATTAGGCTGCACACAGAGTCCATCCATACTGGTAAAATGTGTGTTTCTGTAGTGGTACTACTACTCACATAAGCGATTTAAGTACAGCCACTGCATACAAGTATATATGATAGTACTATTTAGATGTATTCTGCCAGCTATCAGATCTGTAGCTGCTGTTAATCTGACTTTCTAAGCACAGTCACAGCATTAATTAATTTGGGAATTACTGCAAGTTGTGGTATAGGAACATCATGAGGGTTTTTTTTTTTAATTTTGTTTTGTTTTTTTTACCTTGTGTAACCTTGCTGTCTAGAGTGAGCTGACACAGGATATATTCTTATAATTAAGGCAACTGCATGAGTACTGAAAAACTCCTACAAATATTGCATATAAATAAATCATAAGTTTAAAGCCAGAAGGGACCATTAAATGATTTCCTGTTAGTTCACGTCATTATATTTCATTAAGTTCTAACGTGTCAAACCCAGTAACTTATTAAAACAAGCTACCTTCTCCAGAGTTGCAATCATTGTTTTTATTTGAAGACAGAGATGGAGAATTTGTTACCTCCACAAATAGTTTGCTGTAATGACGGAAAGAGCTCAATCTTTCTGTTAATAAAGAAAGCCAAACCCACACGTTTTTAACTTCAGATTCAGGCTACTGGTTCTTGCTCTGCCTTTCTCTGCTGGGATAGAGGCATCTTTGGTAGTTTTTCATCTTCAAGATACACGTATATTAATCAGTCTTCTTAATGTAATACAATATGAGGTCTTGCACAACCTTTTCTCTTCTGCTGAATCATCTGTGGTTCTGTGCCCTACCCAATATTTCAACATCCCTTCCAACATGCATGCACTCCTTCCTTACCTAAAAAAGGGCTACACAACATTTTAGTATCTTGGCTCACAATAAGAACATTTGTCCAGTTCTAACCTTCAATCCTCTATAGGATAGTCTCCCTATTCCAAGAATCAGCCGTTTTGGAGAGCTTTCAAATTCTGTGCTCCTACATATATAACCTGGCATTTAGTTGTATTGAAATGATACAAGTCACACATTACTAACTTAAAATAGCAAAAAAGCTAATCAGTCTTTGGAGTGAAAGCCATTTTTTGTTTTCTACCCAAAATCTGTGGAAGAAAATTGACTAATATGGGTCTTGGAAACTTTTTCAGGAAACCCTCTTGGAAACGCCAATAAATCTTTACTGACATCTTAAAGGGTAGTTGTCAGTGGTAGAAAGCACTTGGCTTTTTAAAGCAATTCTTGGCTTGAAGGTTCACATTTGTTTTGGCAACATAAAGCAACATTTCACATGATCACACGATGTCACACAGAAAGAGCATGTACAATACTTTGCACTTCCTGCCTTTGGACAAATATTCAAGCTTCCAAATAAAACGGACTTACAGATCAGCACTACCGTAATTCCCCCCCACCCCGATCCCTGAATAGGAAGGGTTCGTAGCCTAGTGACAAACTAAGAATGAAGGTCAAGCTGCACTTTGATTTTGACACACCAGCAGATATATTAGGAATGTTGCCATTTTATTCTGTTCAGTCTTTCAAGTAATAAGGAATACTGGTGAGGAAGGCAGGAAATTAAACATTTACATCCTTCTTCCCCCAATTATTTCCTCCCAGTCTTACAAACCTGAATGTCAAAGCCTCCAGTCTTTATCCAGACACGCTTCATGGCTTTCAAGTGAGGAAAGTGTAATTTCATAGACAATTCTTTAGCTTGGAAGAGTTGAAAATAAATAGAAATTCATTTGTTTCTATAAGTGCAAGAGACCTTTTTACTAGTTTCCCATCAGCTGAATTTAAGTAGATGGATCCTGCTGAATAAGTGGCTAATACTTCATTACGTAGCAATTTTCAGGAGCAGCCTTCCAGGACCTGTGATAACTTTGTTACCTTATCTTCAAACCAGTAGCATGTTATTTCACATACAAACCTGTTTTAATTAGCTAGACTTATCTGAGAAAGTACTAGTCAACTAAGAGTGAGACTAAATGATGGATAGCATTATTTAATAACCTTTCTCAACTGTCCACATCAATCGCTTTCTGAACCAGTTCAGCATTTTCAGCTAAACTAATTAGTGCAACACACTTTAAAACAGCCTCTTGTAAATTGCAGTAGTAGTTGAGCATTCAGGTACAGATTGTCAGCCACCCACACTAAAGTCTGTTTGTGATGAATTTGACCTCAAGAACACATACAAAATAAAAGCCACAGCACAGGACCATAAGGTACAGCAAGCTCGTCACAAAAAGAGATACAAAATTGAAGCGGGCCTTGACTTAAGAGAATTTCCCCTCCCACTATAAAAACAATTCTTTCTCCAAATTTTGACAGCACAAAACCCATCTTTTGCATATCTATCTCTCCCAAACACTGAACGAGGACCTCCCTGGCCACTACCATGTCCAAAAGAAACTGCCAGCTTTCACACACTAAGTTCTTTTCAACAGGAAAAGAAGTGCTGGTAGCCTGTAGGTGTATACTTGAGAAAGATATTATTCTGCTTCTGTCACGTTTAACGAGGTAGGAAAGGTACAGTAGGAAACAGAGGCACTGAAATCCCTTTTCCAATGCAGATCTGCTCTCAGTCTACAAGGTGGACAAGATTTGCTGATGCTACAGTAAAAGCATGAATACCTGCAATTACAAACTAGGCTGAAGCCATGTTGTAACACTTTTCATGATTTCATCTGTTTTCTAGAATTGCGATGTCCTGATGTCTGGTACAAAACCAGTCATCATATAGCTAGAGTTATATTTATCATGTAGCAACTAGGCGCCTGCTCTTCCACCACAATTTCAGTAGCAACAACTGGCTGGAGCAGAAGTTGACCATGATTTGTTGGTACTGACCATCACATTGTTTAAAGCTACAAAGATATGGTGGTTGAGGAAGATAATAGGTGCCTTTTATTATGGGCTTCCTCTGTGTGTCAAGATAAACTGGGAGGAAGGGGACAAGAAGGTGATTCTCAATAGTGTTGTATTTCCCTCCCCCCCCCCCATCATTCAAAACAAGTGTAGATGTTGCTGGTTCTTGCAGATGAGTTCTGTAACAGCTTATCTTTTTCCACCATATTAAATCAGCCGGTTTGTCCCAATTAGGTTAGAACTAAGCAAAGGGAAGCCATATAAAAACAGTTATACTGTCAAGGGGAGAGTGAGATCTAATACACTTTAGTACGTACTTTCTGTATGCGGTCTTTTTCAAAGAAAATTTCCAGTTACATCCTGAAGTGCCTAAGCACCAAAACAGTAATCATTTAAACCATTTTAAAAGCGGCTTCTCACATACGAAGAGGTCAGTCAAGCAGTTCAGATCCTGAACTACATCCTTCCATGATTAATTTCATTAAAATCATATATGTGGTTTATAACATGCTCCAAATAAAGGTGAAGGTCAGTACACACTGACCCCTACCACAGATAGGAAGGTAAGATGAAGTCATAAGCATATCCCTGATATATCAGTCATCATGTACTTTCCATGTCAGTCTTATCAGATGCCATCTCTCAGATGAAACAGCAATATAATCTGGCACGTTAGGAATGGCTCATGTACAATGTTATGACATTAACTGCATATTTCCTCAAGCCTTCTGTCAGTGGATGCCAGGAAACAGACAGGGAGGAGCTGCTCTCACATATGACTATTCCAGGCTAGCAATGTCCCATTCCTAAAACTAGGATGCCAGCTAATACCTCAGCTTCAGCAGATCCGTAGTTCATTCTCTAAGCCATAGATTTTTGCTTTTAAATTCTTTAGTTCTCCTTGAATTTTACGTGTTAGTCTGTTTCCTTGGCGGACTTCGTGTAGAATTGCAAGATCTTGGTCTGGTCCGACATTCAGAGTCACCTAAAAAGGAAAAGAAACACAGATGAAGAAAAACAAAGCTATACAGAATACAATTTAGAGAGTATTATGATGAGGATACAAAAAAGAAAACTCTAGAGGAGACCCTTTGTAGCTGACAAAGAGGACGCTTAAGCTAATATTGCTAGGCTAATGCATATCACCAGTAGAAAGGTGCTCCAGAACCAAAAATAAAGAACAAAGCTTTCATGCATTACGGTGTTATATTACTGGCGAGGAAGAAATCTAGATAGAATACAATCAGGTTTACCCATAACCTGTTGACTCCTTCCTAATTCCTGTATTACGTAGAGACCCACAAAAAGAGCCAAGTTAAAATATTTATTAACTAACTTTTATCTAGTTCTAAGTACCTCACCTGATATGATGATATTTTGTCACCTTCTGTTATTAGAACTAGCGGTGGTTTAACTGCTGTGGCCAACCTGCTGCCTTCTGAACTGCATACGATTCAAGAGCAGTTCAAGCACAACGCCTGGTCTCAGGCCATGCCATATGGCCTGTGCTGAGCTGAACAAAGGCCGCTGGATAATCAGAATTCCTGATGGCAAGGTAGCCACGGCTGCCTTTTCCTGTCACACTGGAAATGGGTAACACGCCAGCCCAGTCACTTTCAATGGCAGAGCAGCACTGCCTTGGAAGCTGCTCTCAAAGCCCTCTCTTCTCTTGACTCTTTAGGGTGTCTCATTGTCATCATGTAGTTCTTAGTCAAAGATTTTAATATGCAAATCAGGAAATTTAGTCATCTGTAGTCGTTTTGACCTCAAGTGATGAGAAGGATTTAAACATCACTCTGGAGATTTCTAGCAAGTATTTTGTTCCTCTGCCCTCTTGTGGTTAAAAGCGTTAACAAATTAAGAACACAAGAGCACACCCATATACATTACAAAACATACAGGTCTGTAGTAAAGGTATCTTAGGCAATTTTTCCCCATTCACATATGCTGCTTAGTCCTTAAAGAATAAAGTTTAAACACCACCACCACCCCCCCCCCAAATAAATAATCAAAGCCTTTAGTGAAGACAAATGCACTACTCTAAACTGAACTATGCACCAAAAGTAGAGAAAACAAGTGAGTTGGTGGCACTGCCAGACTCCTGAGAGTCAGCTGGGCAAACACTATGCCTAGATCATCCTCTCAAGCATATCTTGGATAAATACCTCATTCTAAACTCCAATTAATTTTCAAGGCTGTGGCTTCCCTTCTAAGCTGTTCCGATGTTCATCTACACATCTGGAAGGTACTACAGAGTACACAGCTTCAATTTCCAGCCATTGTTTCTGCAGTGATTTTTGCAGTTACAAATGAGATATTAACAAGGGAATAAATAGAATATTCACAATATCTAGTAGTCAATTATCTGCCTCTTACTGGAACAAACCCAAACTCTATGGCCCACAGAAAGAAAACTAATCATCATTGTTTCAGAAGTATATCCTGCAAATAAAAACTACTTTACTGGCTTGCAATTTTAAAACAGCTAAGTGGGCTACAGGGATCAAATAAGAACTTTTCAGAGTTGCAACAAAAATACACAGCTACTGTATAATCAGGACAGCTCCTGGCAAGCTTGGTGCCTGACTGATTAACAAAGACAAATATTTCTTGCTTCATAAAATACATGAGGGTAAGTTTTGTCAAATATTAATATCTAAAGGAGCACTTAGGAAAGAAATTATTTCCTTAACTCTAGGGAAATTTTGCATTTAAATACTGAGAATACACCTCTATAGGGTAAGACTGTAATAGTCTGTCTCAGAAATGCTTAGCTATTACCTTAAAAAGCTGGTTCTCTACATCTTTCAGCTTCTGCCGAAGCTGTTTAATGTCATTCTTGAAGCCTTCCACTTCCATATTACGACGTTTTTCCAAGGCCTCATATCGCTGAGTAATCAGCTTCAGGCGCTTCCCCATCTTTTCTGAGCGTTTCTATGGAGATGAAAACTCAATAGGGTATACAAAATAAAGGCCGCAAGATCATCACATAGCTAGCAGATGATTACAGGCTAATTACCTTAAAGAGTTCTCTGCCAAGATCTCCCTCCTCACGAATCCTAGCCAGCTCATCTTCCAGGGTGACACACTGCTGTCTATACATGTTTGATAGGCGCTGTTCCTGCATTAGCTGTTCTTGCAGTGACTAAGACATAGGAGGAACAGAAAGAATCAACTCAAAAAGCCAGTGGTCACAATTTCCCCTGCTGTGCAAAAGCAAGAGCGATAGATTGACAATATGACAGGCAAATAAAAATTAACAACTGGAGCTACAGCTGATGAAGTAAGTAGGTAAGGACAATATTCTAACACCACTTCCATTACCAAAGCCTTTTAATTAGGTTATCAGTTCTGCATAACTGCTCAGCATCAGGTAAAGAACCCTCTCCTCTTCCCCTTAAAAAATATTCAATTAATGCTGCAATTTCCCTTTTCACAGCTGCCTGCCCAGTACTGCATTTCAGAAACATCTGCATTCAGAGGTAGCTGAAAAAAAATCCCTACTGCCTGTTTACTTTCCAGTTCCTTATTGTCTGTTTACCCACTTCAGATCTCCCAACTTCTCACTAGAAGTGCCCAAAGAGGTTGTTGAGGAGCCATCCCTGGAGGTGTTCAAGGCCAGGATAGACATGGCCTTGGGCAACCTGGTCTAGTGGGAGGTGGAACTCAATGATCTTCAAGGTCCTTTCCAACCTAAACCATTCTATGATTCTATAAAAATCCTGACTACTGTATAAGAGCTGGGGGACATCAATTGAAAGGACTTATTCTAATCAAAAACTGTTAAAGAGCCTCTACCTAGGACAAAAAATTACCTTCATTTCTCTGCTGTGGAGTTTCGAAGCCCCATCATCTGCTCGAAGCATCTTCTTGGTATCTCTCTGCTTCTTCTCTCTTCCTGGCTCCTTGCTGATAAGCTGATCCAGATCTTTGTCAAGTTTCCTCAACAGACTGTCCTTCTCTGCCATCCATGCTTTCTCATTGGCTCGAGCATCAAACTTGAGCTGGAGAAAGTCACGGGTACTCTCATATAAGAGATTTTGGGTCTTATGGAGTCTGTAAAAAGGGATCCCAGTAGAGTTAATTAACTTCCCTCCTAGTTCCTCCCTTAATTTCCTCAGTCATCATTGCAAGTTGAAAGAAGCAATGTGTCCTGGTTTGAGGTAAAACAGGACCAATTTTGTTCAGTAACTTCGCTTCTTAGCTGGGCCTCTTCTAACTACTGAAATTAACAGCATATTGTGCCGACAATGTTCACTCTCTCAGAGTGATAAGACCAATTGTTTATAGCTGATGCCCAGGCATGGTATGCAGACCTTGCTTATACTTATTGCTGTAATACCCAAGGCAGCCAACTTTGTTATTTGCCCTGTTGGAGGGTCGGAAGCAGAAAAGCATAGTGGGGTCCCACCTGCGGGGAGGAGCGGACAGGACAGGTGACCCAAAACTGACCAACAGGGTATCCTATCCCATCTCCCTCTGCTCAGTATAAAAGCTGAGGGATCAAAGGGTCAGCTCTCTCTCTTCCTGCAATGGCCGACGTCTAAGGAGGACTCTGTCTGTCTGCCTTTGATCCTGATCCTGAATGCAGATCCAGAATCCAGTTCCCATCCATCACTGAGTCCAGCCTGGGACTGCCCCAGTGCCAGCTGGTTTCATGATTGTCATCTCGGGAGCTTGACACGGTTTTGTATATATTTCATCATTTCTTTTTATCTTATTATGAATATTTCATTAAAGTAGTTTAGTTCCTTCTAAACTCATACATCTCTTTTTCCCTCCTCTGCCTCTCTCTTTGAAGAGGGGTAGAGGGAAGCATCTGTCGGTCCCATCTGGGGTCCCCCAGGTCCCCAGTAGCCAATTTGGCCTAAACCACAACACATGGAAGAAAAAGATAGGTGCTTTCCTAATGAGTTTAGCTCTTCTCATCTAATGAAAGAAGTGATATTCTTCCAATGCGAAATAGGATTTTTAATATGTAGATTACTCCATTATTCTACTTCCACACACACTGCCAAACAGATGGCTGCATAATTTGCTTTTCTGCCTGCTGCAGAAAGCAACATACTAAAAACCAAAATATTTTTATTGTTCCCTTCTCTTCTCATGACTACATCACAGTCACTCTCTCACACTCACTTATCTGTTATAGTTTTGATCTTGTCCTGGTCCCTCTGATGCTGGACCTGAGCTTCCTCCATGTGAATCCGCCGGTCCTCTAGTAGTGCCTCAAACTGTTCCTTGGATAATCGTGTCTGTTCTTCTATCTGAGCTTGCAGGGCCTCCACCTGAATAGGCATAAAGAGACATTACTGAATAAGACCTCACAGCAGCTCTGCTCTTGTCCTTGCAAGTCTCTTTTAAATTCCAAGATTCAGATGAAAGGTTCTACTTGATGATACCTGAGACTTCTAATTTCTGAAATTTTTATTTTTGTTTTAATGCTAAGTATTTCAGACAAATAGACTATTTTAAGAAAAAAAATGCTACAGGCAAGACAGGCATATTACAAACAGCAACAATCGATAGAAGATATTGGAAAGATTTACATTGCACATAGGATGTGACAAATCCTGTGGAATATACATATACACTTCTGCCCCTATGCTACCACCTTCCAGTGAAATAGTGATATAAAAATACCTAATTACTAGGAAAGCAGCAAGTCCACATACCTTGAACAAAAGAAATTACTCAACCAGAATGAATCACTAAATGTAAACAAGACAACAAGCAAATGAGAGGGATGCAAAGAATCTTGATCTAGGGCACATAGTCAGGGAGACAAATTGGAACAAGTTATTGAAAAATGCGCATCTGGCCTATGTGTAAGAAACTATCTGAAAAAACTTAGTGCGTATTTAGAAGGCTTATTTTTATGGCGATTTTTTTGTATGATGCTTTTGCTGCAGAATAAATGTTTTCAGACAGCTAACTGGCCACTAGGTCAGTTACCACTGGCCTTGAACAAAAAAAAAATTAAAAAATAAAAATCTGTACACTGTACAAGTTTGCTCTTTAATTTGCTTTTCTTGACTCATCCTTCCTCTTGCTTTCCATACAGCTTCTGGCATCTTCCCCAATTCATGATGCTGTACATTTTATCTTTCATTCTGTCATGCTATCCACACCCTATCTTTCACAGAAGTCTAGCAAAGGGAACATTTCATTGCACTAGTGCATCTTATCAGGGCTGCCTAATTCAGTCTCAGACACATTGCTTTTGTCAGACTTCCACAAAATACCCAACTCTGCAGATCTTCCATGGGTTTAATGTAAATTGATAGCCACAACCAAATTATGGGAGATAAATATAGAATGTCTAATTGATGTTAAGGGTAACACATTCCAGCTGACATTACTGGAAGATCTGCTTATGTAAACCTTTCAGAATCAGACCCAAGTTCTTAAATCTAAGCCTACATTCATCACAAAGAAACAGCTAAGTAAACTCATAGAAAGTGGGAATCCATAGTAAGATGTGGGGACTGATAAAATCGGTATGTCTACATCTTATATAAGCAGACAGCATATTTGTCTATCATCATTTCCTGGACAGCCAGGAACTATGTCCATCAGTTAGCAAATGTTTTTACCTGAAGTAGGAGTGTTTGATTGTCTCTCTGATACCTCTCAGAACTTTCTGGTTTCTCTCCTTTTGCTGCTGGTTTTGAAGTGCTCTCCTTCGTGCCTATTGCAGAAATTTAACAGAATTAGAAATGGGTTTTCCAATCTACCTGCAGTACCTTTCCAAGAATGAAATATTTTATGTGCTGGCTAGCCTACAGGAACAGGAAAAAGCTTGCCAGTGCTACAGTCACAAGGACTTCCAGAAGGACTAGCTGGATAAAAAGAGTTTCAGAACTTATGGTGATTGCATAACTTTATCCCACACTATCACACCACAATATTTAGTCAACCTACTAATCTTTTTGGCATGTATAGAAAGCAATCTTAAATTTTCTTAAATAAATGATGAATAGGCAGATGACACAGGTGCGCAAACATCAAACCTTGAATGAGTTTTGAGCCTGCTAGCTAATTCCAGTCAATTTGGAAAAGGCAGTTCTTTCAAAAGAGAAAGTCAGTAAGCAGGCATACAGATTCGCACTGCTGTGTACACTAAAGGCAGGCAGAACACACACCTTGGAACGGCTGTGGCTAAGGGTGCCTGTCCAATTGGTGGTAGCTGTATAGTCCCAGAACAGCCATTCCACAGTCATACCAGCCTCTTCCTTAAGTGGGCAGATGACGGACATGAGAACCAGCTCAAGTTATTTTGAAGGGACGCCAAGAGTACTGCATGTATATGTATACACCCATGGATACGTTTAAGGAACTCAGAGACATACCAAAGTATTCACAGTAAGAAATTATTTTGGTATACTGGACACAAACACACAGAGAAACACGTATCAATAGCTGAGCTGCTGTTAGATCAGCTCGGTGTAGTACCTGTTCTAGAAGTATCATTTCGCTCATGCGGATCTCTGGATTTAGCTGGCCTTTGCAGAACAGTAACCTATAGAAACAAGATTAAATATCTCAGCTGAACATCTGACTTCACCAAAGTTGCAATGGTCAAGAACAAATCTTAAAGAGTAAAATGAGATATCCAAAAGAACGGCATTACCTTACTTCTACCACAAGAGAAGGAAGACATTCACAAGTGTAATGTCTGTGTTGAAAAGTTTCCTTTATCATGGCTGAGTTTTACCATTTCTGCCTCTTTTTTTTTTTCCCACCAAAACAACTGGAAAGTAATTCTGCGTTTGCTGGCTTCATTAGGATGAAAATCAGCAAAGGAGCATTTTGGGGACAGAGAGGAGAAGAGGGAAGGTGAAGATGAAGATTATGTTATTTCCTTCTTACATACTCCTCCTTGCCTTAGCAAGACAGAGAAACATGAAGCTTGATTTATCAGCACATTCACTGAAGCTATGAACAAGCCTGGGATAAAAGCTAACCGATAAAACTATTGAAACAACTCAACTGTTGAACTGAAACCCACCTAAAAACAAGAGGCCATGAGGGAGCGGGTTATAACCCCAATACTTATCTTGAAGTCGATGCTATATGATAGATCTAATTTTAAAGCTACCCTGTATCAGGGAATTTTAAAGCTTCTGCGAGCCTTTTTAACTGCTTGAGCAGCACATAGCAACCACAAACAATGTAGGATATTGCAGCCTTTTTCTGCACCTTATTTCTAAGATAAAACCTATATTCCATCATAGTCTCTGCATGTCCAAATCATTCATGATTTTCTTAAGTAGATTCAACTGCACTGCACTTCATATATACCGCTATTTAATCCATTTGACATTATTTCTGAAATATGTGATACAATACTGCCTCGAGGGGATGGCTCTTCTGCAGTTCCCTGCCCAGGAAAACTGCTGCAGCAACCTCAACACTGCTTTGCTCTTTAGAGGCCCTATGAGACAGGCACTTTGAGATAGCTGATCTTCAAACACCACACCTGGTTATTTTCTGCACTTTTTTTCTTTTTCTCTTTGTGGTGTTCTCTCCAACTTCTCAATGACCATTTGCCAGATGGCTTCAGACTCCTATCTGACATTTAGAAGGCTGATCTGGAGCTATGTTTTGAAGGTAGCAGGAGACTGATGCTAAGAGGACCTACTTCCGGCATGCTTGTTCCTACTCATCAGCTATACTAAAGCCCAGTGTTGCTAGAGATCCTTCCTGCTTTGGGCTCATTTAGCAACTTTTGACTTGTGGGACAGATCTGGTCTGTGGTCAGCCTCTGGGGTACAGATCTTCATGTTACAATCAAAAGCTACAGAAAAATGGAACTTGCCTTATGTGGAGGCTCCTTGTGAAAATATGTAACTTCTCCTTTGTCTGTTCCTGCTAAAGCCAGGAGATGTTGAATTTTTTTTCTATCCTCCAATTCCCTGGAATTCAAAGAAAGTGGTCAGCACATTGCTATTTTTCAGTAAATCAAGACACCGTGACACACTGTTTTTCTAGTTTACACGTTAATGTTTACAAGTTTTCCAAACTGTTGCAGTTCTTGAGAATACCACTTTTAAAAGAAACTCCCAAAGACATTACTGACATTGCTGATATAATAAGAACACCACCAATTCTACCAGCATTGGGAAGCATTCTTCTTTTCAAATATGACAATACTACACAGGCTGATACAGCAATAGCACACAGTGGTAAAGAATTTGCATTCCAGAATTATGAACTACCTAAAATCCTTTCAGATACTTCATTCAACAGATATTAAGTGCCCATTTTTCTTGAAGCAAACCAGATTAAGGACTGTATTAGACTTCTTGACACACTCTTGAGAAGTACAAAAGCACACCAACACATATTTTGACTTAAGTTGTTAAAACTTTAACTGAAAACTTGATATTATCACCCACAAATGTTCTGAAGAAGGCTGGGAACTCCTTTACCACTGGCAACTAGTCTGGTACAGCAGGTTATATTCCAGTTCACCAACTAAATGGCATTGAAAGAAAGTAGCTGTCAACATGATCTCATAGAGTGATGGAAAATTATTTGCTTTGGTCTGTATTTTCTATTTAAGCTTAAGTGGTTTTAGGGTTGATAGAGGAAGTTTTGCCAGGCAGGTGCAAGGTCTGTACATTGGTTTTCCATGGCAAGGTTTTGGTACTGGGGGCCTACAGGGGTTGGCTTCTGTGAGAAAATGCCAGAAGCTTTCTCCATGCCTGACAGAGCCAATGCCAGCCAGCTCTAAGATGGACCCACTGCTGGCCAAGTCCAAGCCAATCAGCGATGGTGGTAGCACCTCTGTAACACATTTAAGAAAGGGAAAAAACTGATGCACAGCAGCAACTGGAAGAGAGAAGAGTGAGAACATGTGAGAGAAACAGCCCTACAGACACCAAGGTCAGTGAAGAAGGAAGAGGAGGTGCATCAGGCGCCAGAGTAGATATTCCCCTGCAGCCCATGGTGAAGACCATGGTGAGGCAGGCTGTCCTCCTGCAGCCCATGGAGGGACATGTTGGAGCAGATATCCACCTGCAGCTGGTGGAAGACCCCACACCAGACCAACTGGATGCACCCAAAGGAGGCTGTGACCCCATGGAGATCCCACGCTTGAGCAGGCTCCTGGGAGGACCTGTGGACTCATGGAGAGAGAGGAGCCCAAGCTGGAGCAGGTTTGCTGGCAGGACTTGTGACCCTGGGAAGGACCCTCGCTGGAGCAGTCTGCTCCTGAAGGACTGCACCCTGTGGAAAGGACCCAGGCTGGAGCAGTTCATGAAGAATTGCAGCCTATGGGAATGACTCATGTCGGACAAGTTCATGGAGGACTGTCTCCCGTGGGAGGAACCCGACATTGGAGCAGGGGAAGAGAGCAAGGAGGAAGGAGCAGCACAGACAACGTGTGATGAACTGACCGCAAACCCCGTTCCCTATCCCCCTGCACCACTCAGGGGAAGGAGGTAGAGAAATTGGGAGTGAAATTGAGTCCAGGAATAAGGGAGGAATGGGGGGAAGGTGGTTTAGGATTTTAGTTTCTCATTATCCTACTCTGATTAGATTGGTAATAAATTAATTGCCCCGAGTCAAGTCTGTTTTGCCTGTGACGGTAATTGGTGAGTGGTATCCCTGTCCTTATCTCGACCCATGAACCTTTCATCATATTTTTCTCTCCCCCTGTCCAACTGAGGAGGGAGAGAGATAGAGCACCTTGGTGGCCACTTGGCATCCAGCCAAGATCAACCCACCAGCCTGCTCAAATCAGAACTTCCACATTCAAACTGGCAACTCACAATTGAAAAATGAATCTATGTTCAACTTCTGCTCTTCCTTCTACTACTGGAAAAGGAGGAATAATAAGCAGAACAATATTTAGCAGCCCAACAGATTGCATTCCACCTCCAAGACTGGTACAATTTCATAGGAGCCTCCCCCTCCAGGAAGTGTGGCATAATTGCATCTCTGAAGACTCCAGATCTGGATCAAAACTAGAACATAGTGCATCCAACTGCCATTGCCAGTGACCCAGCCCACCATATAAGACAGCACACCTGATTTTCAGCCGGTCATTCTCTGAGTAGAGACGAAGGACATGTTCCCTCTCCTGGAAGAGGTAGACTTGCATATCACTCAAAGCCTTTTGCAACTCCGCAATCTCCTCTTCCCGCTGACGCACTTCGCACTGCAATTTGTGCTAGGTGAAGAGAATGAGGTACTTGAAATGATACAGAGCATCAAGCAACAATTACAAACTTCAAGCTGCTTGTACCCTGAGCCTGTAACTAGCTGGTATAGAACGACTGGCAGTTCAAGTGAATTATTTTATTCTCTTACAAAATTTGACCAGATGAGGGCAGTATTGGAAAAATTAAGAAGTGTTTCAACAGGGAGTTCTGAGCCCTGAGAATTATTATCACTATACAGCAGTGAAATAAAACCTAAGCTAGGGTCTTCAGTTTCCAGTGGTTGCACTTCTGCACTCACAGTGGCACAGGTCTGGGGACTCTGATATCAACAAAAACCTAGCAAAGTCTCTGTAATAGCACTGGCTCTTAAAAGAAATTGCTGAAGAATAACCATTAAAATATCTGTATGATTTAGTAGTGAGAAATCTGGCTAGTTACTAAGTTTCAATAATGATTTTCTCCCTGGCGTGGAAAACTAACAAACTTTTCAGAAAACCATTCCCATAGGAGAGAAGGCAGTATTTTGGAACCTGCCCCTCTTTTTACCCATATGTTGAATGAAAGTAACTTGTATGCCCCATATTTCCCGTGAGCTTTCAGGCTGCTTCAAGCATGGCCAGTACTTGAGGAGGTACCTCAACTACTTCAGAAGTGATCATTCTATTCCCAAAGGGTCATTCACAATTACAAAGATGACTGCGAGACAGATGTATGCTGTAAGGCATAGCAGAGCACTGAAGTTACAGACATTCTGTAAGACTTCTTCCTGTTAAAAAGGCAAAGATTTTTACATTTTGGAGTTTCTTTTAAATTCACATTTATTTGCTGTGTAGTACTACTGCTTAATAGCCTATGGCCAAGCTTACGAATTCCACTGCAGTAAATACGAATTATATCTGTATCTCAAAGCTCATTAAATTTGGACAAAAGAGCACTCATTCTTCACTGTAACAAACAAGGGAAAGAAGTTGGACAACATTGGAACACAACATCTAAACTCAGGCTTTAATTGAAGAAAAAACAGAAACAAACAACCCACTGTGAAGACATAACCAAACTATGATAAGAATAGAAGAATATCCTACAGGCACGTTTCCCTTTGATTTGGCAGAGGACGGACAGCTAGGTTTTACAATAAAACCCTGGTATCTACTTATTTCTTCTTAGGCTGAGTTCTACCACATTACTGGCAAATCTTAAGACCATCTGTGCTAAATTTTCAGCTGAAGAAAAATATTAAGTTTGCGCAAGGATCATAATTCAAAAAACTCTTCTCCTAACCTGCTCATCATACGTTTCTTTGTATCTCTCCAGCCTTTTTACCAAATCCTCATGTTCCTCATCAAAGTCAGCAATCTTCTTGCGGTAGTACTCCAGCAGCTCCCGAGAAGGACGAAGCAAGGCCAAACGCTCATTGATTGAAGGGAGAGGAGTAAAGTCCTCCTGACTTGGAGACTGAGAACTAGTGTATCTGGAAGAGACATGGGGGGTTGCCAGCCTGGACAGAAACATTTTCTAATGACATGTAAGCTTTGGACAATAAAATAAAAAAACAGTTCTAAAACAGTTTAAAATAGATTTTCAGTTTTAACACAGATTCAATTTTAAATGTAGATTAGCTTGTCTGTGCTCCAGGTATTAACAGGAGACCACAGCATTTAGGACAATCAAAAGCTTTGATGTAAAACAGCTTGCAGGCTTACTATACTGCGGTGATGGGGTCAACTGATGGAGAAGGGAGAAAGAAAAATGTCATGGAACAAAAGTCTCATAGGTTATTTGGGGAGAGTGAACCTGAAAGGAAGAGGAGGAAAGAAAAGGAGGAGACACCAAAGAGGACAAAAAGTCCATTGTTGTGCAATTAGAAGCAACAGCCACTGCAAGATAAACAGGAAGACATAACCTGTGACAGAATCACTATCTGATACCCAGAAAGAAAAACACTTTCTAAAGAAAGACTGTTGAATAAAGCCAATAATTCAGGTGAGCTGATGCACCAGCTACCGCAATTTAAAGCGTAGGTCTAGGAATATACATGCTTTCCTTTCTTGTGTACTTGACATTCTTAACCACATAGCTTGTCCACCCTCGATAGTGAAATAGAAACCTCCAAGTTCTCAAATCTTATGTTGAGGTACTAGATGGAATGCCTACCAATATTACATAAATCAAATCAAGAATATGTATGTGTAATTGCTTAAAATAAAAATCAGATATGTAATGTTTACTGCATTCAAACATTTAATCTGCTCAAACCAGCACCAAATTTGCAAATAGAGATGCACACAAGAGTTCAAAATTCACTTGGAAAGTATTCTTTTTGTTATTTATGTTGATCTGACAAACAACTTTTTTTTAAAATGATGCTATGAGTAACAGAATTAAATCTAAGAAGCCTCTCTGCTAAAGATCTGCTTAGCAAAAATAGTCCAGAATCCAATTCTGGAGCCAGTGCCAGAACTTTGATCATAAAGTGATCTGGTAGGTGACACTGAGGCAGTGGTAACTGTTATGGACTGCTCACCAAAGCTGCTTAGATTAGAGTCCCAGTGTGCTATATCCATGAAAATGTGCCAAGCTCTAACTCCTGGCAGTAGAGGAAAGTATTAAATATGCAATAATATGTTTATTTCATGTAGGAACTTTCCCACCAGAAATGCCTTAAACAACACATTTAGAAAAAATAAATAACAGCAACAGAAGAAGACAGGTAATATAGACACAAAGTAAATATTTTATTACTGAACTAAAGAACAGCAGAAATAGACAGGCATAAAGATAAGGAAGCACAGCACGCACAAGAGTGGACAAAGCGGTGCCTTAACGTCTGGCTACCGGACAGAACGGGCAAAGTTTTGGGGCCAGAGCCCGCAGAGCAGTTTCGGCGCAGGGTGACTAGAGAGGCAACACCTACACTACCTTCTGGAGCGAGGGGGGGTCCCGGCAGAGCGGTCCGTCGCGCTCATGGCGCCCCTGCGGAAAGGCCGGGCTCACCGCGGGCAGCGGGCAGATGCTTCGAGCCGGGGTTCAGCTGGGCCGCTGGCGGCCCCGAGTGCGCCGGGAGGCTGGCGGGGGTTCCCGGCGGAGGCACGGGCTATGGCGCCTTGCAGGCCCCGCCGGGAACAGCCATCGCCGCGGGGGAAGCCCCTCAGAAGCCCCCCCGCCAGCCAA
>NW_009647222.1:238403-240288 GCF_000708025.1 Charadrius vociferus | reverse complement strand
GGGGGGGAGGGCCAACAGCGGGGTTATTTGGGGGAGAAACGTCGGGTCTCGGGGTATAAACCCTGTTTTTACGGTTTAGGGCTGCGGGCAGGATAAATGTGGCCTCTGCGGGGGGAAGGGGAGGGCTCTGTTTCATCAACAGCTGCGCAAAACCCCCCCACCCCCCAAACATCCATTTTTCTTACCAATAATAAACACGAGAAAAGAGGAGGGTAGAGGGTTTTCTGGGCAAAGTCTGAGAGGAAGGCTGCTGTTTTCCTTGGCTGGACTAGCAGCTCTCTCCACTTCTCCTAAAAACGGTCGAATATGTCATAGGAGGGGCTGAAGCCTTCTCTTGGGGAAGGGACAAATACTTCCAGGTGACCAAGAATAAAGATGGTGGTGGCACATGCATATCCCAGCCTGGCCCAGTGCTTCAGCAGCACCCAAACCCGAGGGGGTAACAGACAAAAGTGTAAGGTTCTGTTTCCAAAAGCCAGTATCTTGAAGAACTGATAAAAATGAAAAATAAAATATATTTAAAAAAGCCAGTTTTCTTGGGATTTTGAGCTTTTTGGCTGTAGTGAGGGAAACCTGCCCCCTCGCTGGCAGCGCCTCGCAGAGCCCTCCGCCAGCCCAAACCCAAAAGCACCATGAGCAGTCCAGAAGGAGATCAGCCAAAGATGGTGTGGGTCTCAAAACAAAGCTTTCGCACGGATTAGGTGCTTTTCATCCCGGAGTTTTTTCTCTCTAGTGCTCCTGGAACCGCTGCTTATCTCAGAAATGGGGTGGGCTGGTGATCCTGCTGTTGGGAGTAGAACACACTGTCCCGGTTTGAGCGGCACAGGATTAATTTATCTTTCAGTAATTTTACGTTTCAATAAGGTCTCTTCTAATGCCAGGGGAAACTGCAATTTCAGAAGTCGCCAGTGCCTGAATTTGTGAAAATATTTACTTTATAGCCAGCTATGGTATGTGGGTTTCAAGGTCTCAGTGTTTTCGAGCTTACCAAGTGCAGGGATAAGGAGGAGCGAGACCCGGGCACTTGACCCAAGCTGGCCAACGGGATTATTTCATACTATGAATGTCACATTCAATGTAAATTTGGGAGTTTGCTGAGGAGTTCTCTCTCTCTTCCTTGATGGATGCCATCCTGAGAATTCCTTACCACCGGTGCTGGACCTCTGAGGCCTTCCCTTCCTCCCAAAGCCATAGCACTCACAGTGTCCCCCATTTACTGTCTACTGCCAGGAGTGCACAGCTTCCTATGGATATAATTGAGTATAATTCTTGTATATTTTGTATTGGTATTGGGATCAATATTGGTTCTTTAGTGCTATTAATGTTAATTATCTAGGCTTATTGTATTAAATCTGTTTATATTTCAATCCCCAGGTTTCCTTGGGTTTTTTCCCCCAATTCCCCTTCCCGGGTGGGGAGGGGTCATCGGGTGAGAGAATAATTGTCTAAACAACAATAAATTGTTGTGGGTTCTTCAAAGCATAGCACACACATACACGTGTACATTACATACACATTACATACACATAACATACACTTCCTCAGAAGAATCTGGTACAGCTCATGAGAAGAGAGACACAACTGAGTAATAAAAGAAAAAATAAAAATGGCAGGAGCACGTAGAAATATATAAATACTGGAGAGTGGTAAGGCAACATCTGCACTCCGCATGCTTTTACAGTCATGAAAGTATCAGGCATCTGTGCCCGAAACCCCTCGAAAAATGTAAGAAGACACTGCCACAACCCAATAACCACTGGTAAACTCCATGTTTTATAAGATCCGTTTGTGCTCACCTAAATTAACCCTTCGCGTCGAGTCCCACCTTGTGAGTAACAGACATTTTCGCCCTGAGGTACCTGCAGGCCCCGCCCCCAGCAGGCCC
>NW_009647222.1:235363-237481 GCF_000708025.1 Charadrius vociferus | reverse complement strand
GAGAGGGCCGAGCGGGCCTCGGTGGCTGAGCGGTGGGCTGGGGGAGCCCCTTCCCCCACCCCCGGTGATCGCCTGGCGTTTCGTGTGTCGTCGTCCGTAGGCCTCGGTGTCCGTGCTGGGGACACCAAGGGACCTATATGGTCTTTGACCTCAGAGCTGGGTTTTGTAGAGGTTGCTTTGGAGCAGGTGAGAAGCTAGTAGTGTATGGCGGTGTCCGGGACGTCACGCTCTTTTTACTTAAAAAAACCCAAACCACCAAAACCCAGCGCAATACTTGTGAAAACTGTGAAGGCATTGTGGGTGAAATCGGGTGTGTGCTCTGGGAGAGGGAGGAGGAACGGTATGTCTTTTTGATGGGTCGTTGTTTATAAACATAATCTTTAAACTGTTAGTAGAAGGGTGGTCAGCCTGTTTGTGCAGGGGCAATATGTTTATGCATAGCAGTTTAGAAGGTAGAAGCTTAATCTCTCAGGTCATTATTTTAGGATGACTTGCCCTGTGACTTGGTAAACCATTTAGATGAGAAGGTCAGGCAATTTGGCAAAAGGCGGTTAGATTACTTAATAATTAAAGTACAAAGAAACTTCAAATATAGCTGTAAAATAAGAGACTTGAAAACACCGAGAGAGAGAGGAAAAAAACCTGAAAAGAAAGCGTGTAACTGAGAACAACTTGTATATGGGTTGCTGATTGGATTTCATGATCCTTCTTCTCCTTCTGACCTGTCTGGGTTGCTGGAATCTGTTTAGTTGGTTTAGTGACATGGTGAAAACTTGACCTCTGAGGGGCTGCCCTTTCTAAAATAAGCAGAATGGCTTAGGTTGAGAGGCCACAAGAAACCGATCCAGATCCTGTTCATTGAGAATAACTAGAACTTTCCTGGCCACTGAGCGCTTTGTATTTCTCCATGATTGCCTAGCTGTTTGCATTGCCGGGTTTTGCAGGATGCATGCGTCAGGTTGATTTGCAGCCTGCAATAAGGACTAAATCAGACACTTTATACTAACCTTGCTGATTTATTATTCTTTTCCATTATTAGAAGCTGTAAATATTTTACGATTGTGCTTGAGGCCTTTATATGCTGCAGCAGTGCAAATAATAAATATTTAGTGTGGCTTGTCCACCTGGAATGGGGTGTCCCTACTCTGTTGTATTTACTGCCAGGTAGACAATCTACTATAACTTAAGCTTTCTTTAAAAAGTGCTAAAAAGCTGAATTATACTTTTCTTGATGTTGTAACAGAGTTTTCAGAAATGAGGCAGGGAGGCACTTGTGGTTGAACTGACTGCTGACTGTGTTAAGAAAATCATTATTTAAGGCTGCATTTCTGTTAAAAAGTTGGACTCCTGATGGATATTCTTATCTTTATTGAAATGACTGTAAACAAACATGAAGAAAGTTCAGTGCGTAATAATGTGCTTTATTTGGTGTTTGTCACTGTTGATGGTGAGAATTTTGCAATGTGCAGGGTATATGGGACTTTTTAATAAGTAAATAAATACCCTGTACCTTGTTGGTTATCTCTTATATATAAGCTTAGCATGAGGTAATGCATGCTGAAATACTTTGAACCTTATTTTCTTTTATATTTTTAATTCTATGAAGATATCTTTCTTTGAACTAAGATATTGTGGGAAGAACATTATTTTAAAAACAAAAGAATGTCATAAAATTGGAAAAATGATATCGCCAGTTGTACTGAGAAACTCATTTACTATTGGGAGCTTGTTTACTCAGACATTGTTAAGGTCTTCTGTTTTGTGCATTTTTTGAGAAGTTTCTTGAAGCAATAAAATGTCTTTCTGTCTCTGTTTAGGACTGGCAGCCTCCATTTGCATGTGAAGTACAAAGTTTTCGTTTCACTCCACGAATTCAGCGCCTGAATGAACTGGAGGTGAGCTTTTCACTGTTGACATAATTTTGTGTTTGCACTGAAAGCAGTAGGTCTCCTTGCCTGAGATTTGCATCTTGGCAGGTTTGTAGATGGGGGAGACTTCAGAAACCCATAGACCACATCAATGTTTGTTCTTGGCACTGGCAGAGTTCATATAAAATAACTCTCCACAGCTTTGAGAAAAGTCTGGTTTTTATTTTATTACCCAAAATAACCACAAGAG
>NW_009647222.1:166515-235345 GCF_000708025.1 Charadrius vociferus | reverse complement strand
GTCTAGATTGAATGCGGAGTTCCATGTTGTGTAGTAGGAGCAGCCAGTGTCTAGCCTTCAGACCTCCACAGGCAGTGAATTTTTTTTTCTCAAAATATTTATTGCTGTTCTGAAGCCCCCGGTTACCTTATACTGTCTTGGTAATACGTTTTAAGCCTTAAAGTGAACTGGTTTTTTTATAGACTTACTATAGTTGGTTAGTTTTACGATTCAAAAATGTATGGAAGCTTTCTTGAAAACAGTACGAGTCCCATTCTGTCCTGGTTTTTCTTTTTCTCTACAACATTTCTCAAAGCCTTGCTCTGTTCATATACCAAAATGTCATGTATCATTTGGCTTGTAAATAGGTTTCCTTATGGAAAGTGATTTGGGTACTCCAAAAATACTCAAGGGAGAAGGTCCTTCTGTATGGTTAGGGCATATATAAAGCCCGTTTGTAACTTTCCCCTCAATGTATATTTCAATAATTGCTCTTGTGTGCCTCCCTGGAATGCTGATTTTTCATAAGTAAGCATTTTTTGTAATTATGCATTTTGGTTGCAAACCAGGAAATTATTAGGGAGGAGTTTGGTTTATAGGATCTTAAATGCAGAGAGAAAAGCATATACAATTTTCTGTTTGTAAAGATTTTTCTATTTATCAATATTTCAATTTCTCTTTTTTTACATGACTAAGAAGTACCTCACTTGCGAAGTCGCACTTTGAAAATGTGAACACTGTAAAAACTTGTCATGTTTTTTCTCAGGACTGTAAGGTATTGTCATGCTTGTTTTGGGATATATGTGTTTGTCTTCCTGTATTGATTGCAGGCAATGACAAGAGTGAAGCTGGACTTCTTGGATCAGTTAGCAAAATTTTGGGAACTCCAAGGGTCCAACTTAAAAATTCCTGTGGTGGAGAGAAAAATCCTGGATCTCTATGGTCTGAGCAAGGTGAGTAAGCAATTGTAGGCCTTGGTCTGACTGCGACCTTGTTTTTCATTCAAGCTCAAGAAGCCAGCAACAGAGATGGCTCGTTTTACAGCATTAGTCTCATTAATACGGAGATTAAATGAGAGTGGAAAAAAATATAGTGAAAGAAAACTTCGAAATTGAATGGTTGTGGCAGACATGTCAAGCACAGTTACATCAGTTGCCTTTGGTTGGTTTCTATACAGCATGTATTCGTTACCTTGTATACAGCTTGAACGCCCTAATGTCACCTGGCCACTTGCTTTTTAGTTCTCCTTTTTTACATATGGTAGAGCTGCAGGAGTTTGAGGTGGCTTTTGAGGAGACAGTGGTATACTTGCGTCCAGTTCAGCTCCTGACCTAGCAATTCTGCCATGAATTGTTGTTGTGATTTCTCCCTCCTCTCTCCCAATAGAAGTTCTCCACATGACATAAACATGCATCTATGAGAATTTAAAATGTTAGCTTCTGGAATAATTATTTTAATTTCCAAAACAGGCTAGGCTTGAGGCTGGCTAGAAGTTTATACTACTATAGTTATGTTTGGTGTGTTATTTTTCAAAGTCTGCACACAAATTAAATCTCTGCTGGAATTTGCTTTTGCACTGGCAAGATATACGTACTGTTACAAACCTACCTGCTAAGCATGGATTGTTAATATAAATAGGTAGATTTCTTCTTGCAAGGTAAGGAATTAAGATATGGTAGTTCTAGAGCTTGTAGGTTAGAACATCAGTTTCCTTGATTCCCCATCAAGATTAGGGAAGTAAAAATGTAAAGGTTTGAATAGATTTTGTTTTTAAAGAAAGAAGTCACAATCTTGGATAGGCTGGAAGAGTGGGCTAACAAGAGCCTTATGAAGTTTAACAAGGACAAGTATAAGGTCTTGCAACTGGGAAAAGATAATCCAGGAGAGCAGCACAGGCTGGGATCTACCTGGCTGAGGAGCAGCTCCGTGGGAAGGGACCTGGGGGTTCTGGTGGACAGCAAGCTCGTTATGAGTTGCTGCAGTGTGCTGCAGCAAAGAAAGCCAACAGGATGCTGGGCTGCATCAACAAGGGCATCACCAGCGGTGATAAAGAAGTTGTTATCCCACTCTGCTCAGCACTTGTCAGGCCACACATGGAATACTGTGTTCATTTTTGCTCCCTGCTATACAAAAGAGATGTGGACAGGCTGGAGAGGGTCCAGACAAGGGCCACCAAGATGATGGGACTGGGAAGCCTGCCATATGAGGAAAGGCTGAGACAGTTAGGTTCATCCAGCCTTGAGAAAAGAAGGCTTAGGGAAGCCCTTGTCACTGTGTTCCAGTATTTAAAGGGTGGCTACAAAGAAGATGGAGACTCCCTTTTTACAAGGAGTCATGTGGAAAGGAAGAGGGGTAGTGGGTACAAATTACTCCAGGGGAGATTCTGATTGGACACAAAACAAAAATTTTTCACAATGAGAGCAATCAGCCATTGGAATAATCTCCCCAGGAAAGTGGTGGATTCCCCAACATCGGACACTTTTAAGATTCAGCTGGACAGGGTGCTGGGCCATCTTCTCTAGACTGTGCTTTTGCCAAGAAAGGTTGGACCAGATGATCCGTGATGTCCCTTCCAACCTGGTATTCAATGATTTTATGATAGTATTCTTTTGGACAGTCTGGAATTGCTGATAAAATGCAGACAATGGCTCATAATATATTTTCATGTCTATGGTGATTTGCTGGCATATGCAGAATATCATAGTGGTGCTGGGAAGTATCTGGGTCACTGTTATGAGCTGGAACATTTTAGTTGACTGCGGATATACAGGTCTAAGCTTATTTAGTTAGTTAGTGGCTTCTCTAGCCATTGTTCATGTATAGATAGTTTTAGAAATCAATTTTTCATGGTCATTTCGAAGGTAAGTTGGAATTTAGGAGTAGTTTTGTTTAAAAAGGATTTTGTAGTGCTTTGCTGTAAATATGAGAAAAATCATGATCAATATTATTATTTTCTCTAACTGCAGCTATCTCGGACTATAGGAGGAGCCAGAATTAACTGATTTATTTGTCACTGTCACAATTAGACATTTGAATTTACCTCATCCTCAAAAGTTAACCATAAATTTCACCCTAGATACAAAATGTATTTGCGTTGAGGTTTCTAACGGTCTATGAAGCATTATGCATGAAACTTAATCCTCATGTGTAAAGAAATGTAATGCAAAACTACACTGTTGTAGAAATGCTGTTAGTCTCACAATAATAAAAATGAAATTACAGTCCGTTTGGGTTTTAAGCTACTTGGCAGTGAGACTGTAAAGGGAATGAAGGCAGTGGAAATGTGGCCAGTGTTTCTGAGGAAGGAACTCATGTGCCGTTATGATCATCGCTTGGAGGCAAACGGTCTGTTGGTTTTCGTTCTATGGACATATTAGTTACTTGCATCCAGTGATAGTTCTGTATGTGAATTACTAGACTCAAACCAATTGAAGTCCAGTGTAAAAACTGGGCTGCTAACTGGAAGGTAAATTCAGTTTCTTCTCTTTTTACAGTAGTCTATCTTTCATTTAGGCTTTTGTGAGAGTTTCTATAATTCTGAAGTTGTGAGCTCCAACGCTCCTTTCTACCTGGGGCCGGTTAGAACGGGCTTCACTCCTGGCCAGACTTGTGTTTTGCATCAGTACAAGTCTGATGAGTTAACTGTTCAGTTTGTTCTGGTGGTGGGGTTTGTATTCTTTCCAACATGTCATAAATCTCAACTGGTGCACTCCTCCTATCTTGGACAGTATGCAATTTACATTTACTAGGAAAATTGTCATGTTCAATGTATTAAGTCATGAGGATAAGTAAGTGCGTAGTTATTAAAGTACTAGTCTTTCAGGAAACAAAAACTACATTCAGGATTCTGTCGCTATTTAATAAAATGTTTTAACATTTGGTTGGTTTAATTGATTCTTGGTTTATGCAAGGTGGTGAGAGCAGCTCAAAACCCTTAACTTTTATTTATGTGTTTCAGATTGTTGCCAGCAAAGGAGGCTTTGAAGTAGTCACTAAAGAGAAGAAATGGTCTAAAGTGGCAAGTCGGCTTGGCTACCTGCCAGGAAAAGGCACAGGGTCGTTACTCAAGTCTCATTATGAACGGATCTTATACCCCTATGAGCTCTTCCAGTCTGGGGTCAGCCTTATGGTGAGACGCTTCTCTTTCAGGTTATGAAGAAGGGACCCAAACTACATGTAGAATGCTACTTGTTATTGCGTGTGAAACTAGGACATAGGGTCTATGCTTTTAGAAGCTTCGGCTATGTAAAAAAAACTAGAACCACTCTTATCCTTAGCTGTGAACGAATAGTGTTAGAAGTTGTAAGGTGACCTTGTGTGGTTATTTTCTGATAGCCATTTCTGTATAGGACTGAGGCCAAACCTATTGGGAAAGAAGACAGGGCAAAAGATTATATTATTAAGTGGAAAGACGCCTTTCTCTCTGTCTTGATAAGCTGGTAGTTTTCAGTTTTGTTATTTGAAGAGTGCATGGATTAATTGGCCTCTTGTCCAAATGGCATCTGTAATGCTGTGTGATTTCACTCGTCCTTTTTCTTAGCAAAACACAATGATTCACAGACCACAGAAGAATCAGGAGTGCCCAATCAATCAACCTAGTGTCCTGTGCTCTGATCCTCTAGGGCATCCAAAAGCCAAACTTGGACCTTAAAGAAAAAGTGGAGGCTGAGGACCTCAGCTCAGATGCCCAGGCTTCACCAAAGCAGGCTTCAAGAATGAATGTTGTGCTGAAGAGAACCAGGCGCGTCAAATCCCAGGTACCCCTGTTAATTGGTTCTTACAGACAGAGAACATTCCTTCTACCAGCGCAGCAGCGTTGGCAGTGCAACAGCCTTTGTCTGGCTGTGGGAGTCTGCTGAAAAGCACCACCAGGAAGCAGTCTTCATTTAAATAAAATCCAGAGCAGGATGTCTCTCTCAGGCCTGATTTGCTTGTGGTAGATGCTTTGTTTATCTAAAAACTTTCAAAACCTGCTTTTTGTTTGTTGATGGGTATCCTGTGTACCTTGGTAGTGAATGTACCTGTGAAAACTAAACAGATAAAAAGCCATTTGTGAAATGATGTTGAAGTTTCTGCTTGTGCGAAGTTTGAAGAGTTTTTTAAAACTTTTTTAAAATATGCCGTTTAGTTGTATGAATGCAAATGTATGTCAATAAGTCATTAGTAATTGTGGAAATCGCACTTGGGACTACTTACTTCAAGCTGGACAGACTGTTTTTATGAAGAAAAGACGCAGATACGCGGGCAGATGCTCAGTGATGGCTGGAACTGTGTAGGATTTCCGCAACTACCAAAAAGTAGTTTATTTTCTTCTGGATAAGCGGTGTTATAGGAACATTTGTTACTCTACTAGGTGATATCAGATCCTGGGAGGTACCCCCCAGTAAATGTCAATTCAAACTGAATCACCACTGTTTTAAATGCTATACCATTAGAAATAATCTTGGTGGCTTATCCTGATGGCTCCATTGCTTCTATTGCATTATTTAAAGCAGGCCTTCACCTTTCTCAGAAGATACCTATCTTTTGAGAGCCTCATCCTAAGTATCCTCACAGCTCCCTGCTGGGCAGTCAGCAGAATGTGGGTGAAAGCTGGTTTTATAAGCAGTAAACTTACTACTTGCTTGATGCCATTCTAGACTAATTGTAAGCACCACAGAATTTTTTCAAATGCTCTTAAACTGCTTCTTTCAAATCCATCTCATCACTGAGATATTTGAGTGTTCTTTATAAACTTCCATCTTTTTCTCTGATGTTGTGATTGATTTAGACTAAATTGTCTTTTTTTCAGTCTGTTTTCTCAACTTGCTGAAGCTGACTTGATGTTATTTATCATAGCCGTATAACTGCATCACACAAGCAGTCCCAGGCTGTGATCTTATGAGATCTCTCAAATCATGTATTTTTAGTGAGCTATCCAGAAAAACTGAGAATGACTGCTTTAGTTCCTGCAGCATTTGTTATGTGGAATTCTACTTTGGTTTTGAACAAATCTTGTGGAATAATGCCAGTATGAGCTTCTTCTCATACATGGTATAAAAATGTCGCTGCGTTATTAAGATCCTGTGGGATCTCTTCTCCTGCTCATTTCATTAGAATAATGATACTTCTCATTTCTCCTTGTTGGAAAAAGTGATTCTGTGGTGATCCTGGCACAGTATAGCTGCTTCATTTCATTTAAAGGGGCAGCATTTCAGAAATGAGAGAGGTGATTTTGCTTGGATCATCTGCAAAAAGTAAATATATATATATTTAAATGCCTTTTATTAGGCCTGTAGCCACACTGCCTTTTAAACATTACAGTTATTAGAATGGCTGAAATTAGTTGTTTAATGGAGGAAAAAGAACCAACCTACTTACATAGCCAGCAAAAGTATTTTTTGGCTGTGTTGGAAGCTGTGTATAACTCTCTTAAGTCAACTCTGGAACTGTATTTAGAAACAGATTTGTCCTCAGTAGCCCCAAATAGTAGAAGTGTAAATCTCTGGGGAACGCTGAGAAATTGTTGCAGATTTCAGTGCACCTCCTTATTGTAGACAGAACTCTGTTTATTGTTTGATATGCTTACCTGGAATTGTACCAGAGATTGTCTAGATAGTCTTGAGAGAACAGATAATATGCAAGTAATGTAAAAACCTGCTAAATAAATGTCATTGTGCTGTAGCTGAAACATCTGAATGGTTTCTGTGTAGTTTGCTGAACAGTCCAGCACCTGAATAGTGAGCATGGGTAACTATACTGATCTTTGCATCACAGTAGATTGCTTCCAAGCGCTAAAAGTACTTTCCAAAAATGCTCTGCATCATCTTCCTGCAGATAATTTACCTAAGAATGAGTGATGAGTAAGAAAGCATAAAGACACTAGTCAGAAATTACTGAAATAAACAAAGATCCTCAGCAGTAGAAGGTGGTGGCAGACTTTCAAAATGCAATTTTTTGAATTTTTAGAAAAAGTGAAAAATGAAAGAAAATAGGGAATGAGAATTCTGTTTTGTGAAAGATGGGTTGGGAATCTTTGGATACTACAGTCAAATGTCAGTTGAATACAGTGTCTCTGAATAGGAAGAGGATAATTTGGCGATGAGAGGTTCTGCTCAAAAATAAACTTAATGCTTCATTCTGTTTCCCTTTTCTCTCAAGAAAGCTATCACAAATTAAAACTGGAGAAGGGCAACTGAATTGCTAAAGGCTTGTAAAGAAAAGGACAACAAAAAGTAGAATGAATTCAGATTAGGAAAGGAGAATATTCTTAAGAAAAGGTTAAATTTGGGAGAATGCTTCATAGAAAAGAGTAGTATATCTTCGTAGATGATCTGTTAAGGTATATTTTAACTGGCAAGGGATTTGTCTAATGAGGTTACATCATGATGATTTCTGGTCGAGAAATGCAGTACTGGAAGAAAAAGATAATGAAGTGCTGACTTTTCAAAGTATATTAACTTAAAATCCAGAGATTTTTTTTTTTAATTAAAACTAATTCTAAGTAATGTGCCGGATTTCAGGTATCTTCCACAAATTTGAGTGGTTTCAGAATAACAACATTAATGAAATAAGCTTCCATTTTTTAATTTGAGAGATTTCTTTCCATGGGAATAATTGTGTGAAACAAAAGAACTCTGGGAGATGCTGACAAATGCCCAAAATGCATAAATATTTTGATTATTGGTTGTAACTATTCTGGTCTTGTGTATTGGAGATGGAGGGACGGGGATGCTAATGTTTCAAAATTGATGAGGGTAGGACAACAGAAAAAAGATCGTGTGTGAATCCAGTGTAGCTGGATCACGTTGTTAGGATTCGCATATGTACAAGAAAAGCCTTTGGATTGTATATTCAGTTGAGAAGGTAGATGAAACATAGATGTCTGGCTGCATCCTTCAGGAAGAAGACGACCTGAGAATAGACCTGCAGTTTAATCAAGTTCATTTTGCTTTTTGTTATATGGAAAAAAATATAATGCAAAAGTGTGATGGAGTTTTGTGCTCTTAGCAATGAGAAAATGGCAAGGACTGCAAGGTTTCTGCTTCCACGCGCTCGCAGTTTTGAGTTTGGTGTTTTTGTACAAAAGTCTTAAATAACACCACAGAAAGACTACTTAGTGAGACTGCTGAATGCTTTTGGAGTTCATAACTTAAACTATTAATATCCCAGCCTGTTCTTTTTGAAAACTGCATAGCTTTTTCCACCTGAGCATGAACGGGTTGCATCCACTTGGGTTTAGTGGAATCTAAGTAAATGGGCAGTGGAGTTACGAAAATATATTTAGGCAATGCATTTCTAAGCAAAGCTACAAAACTGAAGAGAGGTTGTTGCGTGCTAATGATTTACTTCTAGTAACTATGATAGTAATTTTTTTTTCAGGTATCACTGAAAAAATTATCTTAGGTCACAATAGCAAGAGAGAGAGATAGTGGGGATTGTTCATGAATGTTGGTGAAATGATGGAAGGTTGTATTGTGCTGAGAAATGTAATGTGGGTTGATTCTGTCAGGTTCTATTAATTAAGAGAATGGATGAGATGTTAATGAATTTCAAATGGGAACTGAGGGACTATAAAGTCTCCAGGTGGTAGGCTTTCCTGTACAGCAAAAAAAGTCAGTGTTTCCTTATGGCTTGTAAGCCAATTTCAGAGTGGGCTTACAAAGTTGATAACATATATCTAAAGTGAAAATAATTTAATAGCAACATGGAATTCATAAAGGTTTAAAATTAGAATATCTGCAATTATCAGAAAGATGGAAATCGGAAAGAAAGAATGGAAAGATGTCGGTTAGCATACTAGATACACAGTTCAGTGAGAGCAGGGACTCAATATCACTAAAAATTCCTGAGAGTAATAATGCCTAGGAAACAATATGTCTTTTAGTGTATTCCAGAAGCAAGAAAACTTACTGATTTACACTGAATAAATGGAAATTATCTTGTTCTTTTAGCTTTATTGTGAGTGCATTTGAACTTGTTTTGTTAGGGTTTTTTTTGTTCATTGATTAAAAACTGAATGCATGTCACGGCAAGGGAGCTTATTTTATGCATAATATATCAGAACATAACTGTGGAAAATAACAGGTAAAGTATCATTGGTAAGTTACATGAAGATAACCTTGTTGGAATTAGATTTGCTGAGATTTTTTAAGATGAGTGAATTTCAGGAGGAAGACTGCAAATGATGAGAATTTAGTGGCCTTCTACAGCAGCTTAGAAAGGGTTTTCAAAGTATAAGGAGGCAACATAAAGAAAAGTACCGAGGTGGTTGCATTGCAGATAAAACCAGAATATGGAGGTTTTTTTTGCTGTTAGGTTAGTGGCAATGATGTGGGAAAATGAAGTAGGTGAGAAATGGGAAACAGGAAGAAGTTTGGTTGAACAGAACACTTTGAGAAACGACACTGGCAGGGGCATGGAGTTGTCTCCTAATGGGTCTTTTTATCTCTGATTTTGAGGTTGAAAGGGCACCATGAGTAGCTGTGTGATTTCAAGATTTGTACTCATAACATTTCATCACAAATAAATCCAGGAGCAGCCAAGCTTAAGGAAGTAGGTTGGAGCTCCTTAGTGTCATGTGTATGTGTCTACTCAAGGAAGCAGATAAAAAAATCCTGTTGAAACAGTGTATGTGTTAACATCCAAGCAGTTGACTGAATCGTGGTGATTTTGGAAAATACTACTGCAGTGTTTTTCTCACTTATTTTTTGCTAAATGTCAAGCCTAGTTCTCTTATTTGCTGTATAGTTGACTTTCTGTACTTGATCTGTAATCCTACATGGGAAATAATTTGGAAAGATGGGGCAAAAATGCTGTGTTTTATTCCATTTGCATTTGTTCATTGGCTTTAGGAACAATAAATCCTGTCTTTTCACGCTTCTGTTTCCTTTCTTTTGATGAGCTGATGTTGTGAGATAGTGGAATATAAACAAATTATGAAGGAACCTGGTGGGGAAATATGGATGATTTGTGCTGATGTGGTCTTTTTGTTTTTAGACGGAGACAGGTGAAATGAGTAGAAATACTGAGCTGAAGAAGCTACAGATCTTTGGAGCTGGACCCAAGATGATGGGACTGGCATTGGGAGCAAAGGATAAAGAGGGTAATTAAATCTTTGGCTCATTGCTTTGTAAAGTAATGAGGCTGTTAAATCTTTCTGCATGTCTCTAGAGACAACATTAAGAAGTAAGCAAATCACTATAGCTGGAAAAAGAAAGCTAAGTATTCTAGGATTTCATTCATGAGAGAGATTTACAGGGTGCTTCATGTAACTTGGCATAGTTTCAGCTCTTTATGTATTATATAGTAACAATAACAATTAAGCAGCTGTTGCATGAACTGAGTGACTGGAAGGGAAAACAGGATATGACAATACTGAAACTGATCCTACCAGCTAAGAGCACAAATTATGAGCGTAGCTCACTCTATTTCGTGAGGCAATTGGGATCACCTGTTAGGATAAGCAAAACATGATTTCCAAATCCCTGTTTACTTTAGATTAGCCAGGTATAACAAGGCATTTTTGCTTTCTTTGGACTGTCAGGAAGTTTCTGATATGAATAGTAGGGTACCAGGCTGGAGATGCACGTTGTGTTTGCACGCTAAGTCTACCTTGATGTGATATCAATAACATTTAACTTTATTTTACTTCAAGATGAGGTGACACGAAGACGCAAGGGAACCAGATCAGAAGCATTCGGAATGCAGATGAGGCAACGCAAAGGAACTCTTTCTGTCAACTTTGTAAGTTTGATTCCTTTGCTGTGATTTCTGATAAGAAATTCATTGATTTACTTAAATCTTTTTTTTCTTCTGAAACACTCCCTCTCCACCCACCCCCAAACAGATGAATGGATGGACACTGCAGCAGATGATACTGTTATGGGAAAAACGAACAGTATTTTGAAAAATAATCTATGCTCTAGGTTTCTGTTTTAATCTTTCGGACAGGAAGGAAATGAAGGTACACGCTGATCATGGGGTTGAGGGCTTGCTTTGCCACACACTTCTTGCATGCCTTCAGTAGCTCACTTTCTATTTGAGCTCCCTTTTGTAGAACAATTATAATACTGCTTCTCTTCCTTAAAATAAATTTTGAGGTGCTCCAGTGCTTCATGAGTGTGTGTTTTAGCAATTCCAGCTGTCATGTCTTTTCTGTTTTGGGTTTAAACTAGTTGTTATACAAGTCCATGCAAGAAAAACCCCTAAGGGGAAAAATGAAATGTTTAGCGCTCTGATGTTTGACCATGGAAAAGCAGTGTATAGTTGTTCTTAATGTCTTTCATACCACGTGACTTTTTACTTTTAAAGTGTCATAATTTAGCATGTGTACGCAGCCATGGATGAAGATGCATGCTTTTAATGTCTTAAGGATTAGACTCTTCACTAATAATTCAGCTGTTCTTTATTACTTAGCCTAAGAACACTTACAAGAACTTATTTTAAATTGCAACCATAGAAGGCCAAGGCAACTAAAAGTCTCTAATAATCATATTTTTATATGTGGAAGTGTCTCCTGGGGAAAAAACGTGGGAGAAGTTGGATATCTAAAATACAGCTTATTGTGCCATTGCAGCTAAGTTAGAATTTGTGTGACTTGGGATTTTTTTCAATTGTACTACTACTTCTGAGTATATGGTGTTCATAGGCTGTGTAAGTGTTCTGTTTTGTTTAAGTAGGCTTTAATTTAAAAATACTTTGTCTGATCTCTGTTTCTTTATAGAAAACAGTATTTGTTTACTCTTTCCATTTACTCCTGTTTATAAGATAAAATGAAAATACTCTAACAGCAGAACTGCTATTTTGGAACTGTATTGCTGTAACTGTAATCTTGTGAAATTCTGTGACTTAGTACTATTTGGTTCCACACTTTTTTTATACTTGGATGAGAGATCTTCAAGGAAAGCAGTCTTTGAAATGCACAGGTGGCACATTAGCCATATATAACTTTAGTCTGAAAAATACTGTGGTGCAGTTTTGTTTAGACGTCTCCCTCATTCATTTGGCTTTTTGTGAAATGCTAACTGTGAAATTTATTTTATCTGTGTGAAATGCTAACTGTGAAATAAAATATACCTTTTTCTTTTTATCCCCTCTCCCCCTTGATACATGTAGTTACATATCATCATAGCCTTACTCTGTTTTGTTATGTGGCTTAGGAGGCTTATTTGTTGTTGTTGTGTAATCGCAGATCTGCTTGTTGTGATTATCTATTTCAATGTAGTCTTTGTATTTGACAAATCATCGCTTGGGCTAACATAAAAAAGATTGCATATGTTAATATAAATTTGAGGAGAAGAAGGTATTATCAGTGATGGGTAACTAGTGAGTATCATAGAATAGCTTCTTCTTATGATCACCATTTTAATGCATTTTTAGTTTTGGGAAGAGAACCTGGAAATGTCTGCTAAGGTACCTTCCCTCCCTTTTATATACTTGCAATAAAAGCAGCTCGTTTGGTGTTTTAGACAGTTATGATATTCCATAAGGGTGAATATGTGGATTTTTTTAAAAAGGGGGAAATGGTATGTACCTTAACAGAACTGCGTACTTTTAAAAAATTGTTTCTTAAGAAGCCTGAGCAATCTTAAGTATACTATTGCATAGCTAGGAAGTTGCATACTTAAGTAGGCTGGTGTAACTAAGATGGGGTTGACATCAAGTATTTAACACAGCTGTGTGAACCTAATCAGCTGAAAAGCACATGTTTTTGTGACATCTTGATGAAAGTGACAGACTCCAAAAAACCAACCCCATTGCTTCTGGTGTTATTTTGAGCTGCATGAAGGAAATATGCATAGCCTGAGTTACCCAGTGACTGACGGGATTAAAAACAGATTTTTCGAGCAAGTGTTATTCATGAAGTTCATATTGTTACTAAAAATTTATACATATGATAATTTTTAGCTGTGATAAAGCAATACAGAGTTATTTCATTTAGATTATGTTACAGATCTTCAGTACTATATTCAATGTATATATTAAATTAAAAGTCCTTTGGACAATGCAGGAAGCAACAACAAAGAAAAATTGAAACCTGTCGATGCAGTTTTCTCTCTGATCCCTGAGAATATCTCCCAATGAGTGTTGTTCTTGTTGAGACATTATCTTGGAGTGACACCTGCAAAATTGTTTGCTATTTTATTGGGATTAATACTTCTCCCTTATCATTTGGAGTTTTTATCCTTTATTTTGGAGAAAATGAGAAAGAAGTTGGTACCTTTATACTCAGTTTCCTTCCCTTCCCCTTGGATTTTTAGATTGCTATCTGTAGATGTCGGTTCTGTTATCTCTTTTTTTTCATTGCAGAGATAATCACTGTACTGTTGCAAGTGATGGCATATATGTTTCTGAAATAGTTTTTGGAGAGATTCCTCAGCCATGTGCTCTTTGTAGGGATTTAGTTTGAATCATTTTCCATGATAGAGGCCCAAAGAGAGGGAGAGCATGAAGTTCTAAAAACTGTAACCTATTCTTTTGCCTTAGAATAATGTAAATGAAGTGTTACTTTGGGTTATACAGAAAGCAATTGTCCAGCTGAACTGGATAGTTATTTTGCAGCACTCAAAGTCCCCTTTCCCCCCACGTATTACTGCTTTGGGAAATTGAAGCATAATGGTTCATTATCAGTGCTTCTCAAAAACCAGAGAAAACCAGGTTGATGTTCTTATATCAGACTTTAGGATTGCATCCTTTGTTCCGTAGTTCAAGGAATGCAGGTTCTGAATGAGGAAACTATTTGTAACCTTTTTTTTTTCCTTTTTCTTTTTTTTTTCTCAACAGGTTGATCTGTATGTTTGCTTATTCTGTGGCAGAGGAAATAACGAGGACAAACTGCTACTGTGTGATGGATGTGATGACAGCTATCACACTTTTTGCTTGATTCCTCCTTTACCTGATGTACCCAAGGGTGACTGGAGGTGCCCGAAGTGTGTTGCCGAGGTACGATTCAAGAGCTACTCGAGCTTTGTATGTATACTTGTGTTCCTGGAAAGAACAGAAGAAGAGCAGTTGAGCTCAGTGCCGTTCCATCTGGGTAGAAGCTGTAGTTTTGTTTGGAATATTGTCAAGATGAGCTATGAATCTCCAGCTGTTCTTGGTTGATGAGCCATAAGGAGAGAGAAATGTTCCTTTTAGAGCTTGGGCATAACCTTTTTTTGTTATACAGCCATGTGACAGCTAAAACTTTGGCCTTTGTATGGTGAGCTGGTAGTGGGAAATTAGGGTGAGGAGCAGGGTTGTGATGAGACGTTTTGTAAACTGTGAAGTAATCAAAGTATGTAATTTGGGCATAACAGAGGGCTTTGATTATTGGGAAGTCATTATGGCATTGTTCAGAATAGCTTGTAGCAGAAAGTGAAAGAACTAATTTAAAAGTTTGTAGCTATTTGAGGCTTGGTTTAGACTAAAAAAGATACTGTTAAAGCTCCAAAAATGGAAGCTATCTGAATTTCACTGTTCAAAAAAGAAGAGCTACCAAGTTCCAGCAGTCTAAAGGCAGCAAACATCATTTGATTGGCTTGGTATTTGTCTTAACGAATTTTGCAAGCTCAGGAAATAGGTAGATGTAGGATTCAGAAGAAAAAAGCTTACTCTTTCTAAATCTGTAATTTTGTGACTGGCTTTAACTTCTTACACCATGTTTTTTCTGAAAGGGGCAGTCACACACACATGCGTATATGCCCATTTCCCCTCACATCCTCTACACCCATCCCAGCTGTGGGCTTCTGCTGTTTTCGTTATGGTGGTGTATGAATAGTTGCGCAGCCCAGTAATGAGGTGGATCAGCTAGTTGCTCTCTAACCCTTCACCAAGAGAGATTAGGTTGTCAGATGAACTCAGGCAAATGCTGTTGTGAGAGAGGTGGAAATTCATAGTTACAGGCAAGGAAAAAGATGCGACTAACCCTTTGAGCTGCTGCTCACAGGGTGGGTTAAGCTGCTTGTTTATTGTTCCCTTAAGAGACAGCAATAAAGGAGTATTAGTGGACTATGACAGTCCAATGTGGAGGTAATTTAGAGAATATAGTAGTAAAAATATAGACTGCAATGGTTTAAGAATGTGGAAAGTCACAAGAAATTTCAGTACTACTACTAGTAAAAACAGGGATATGTTGTTCCCAAGGAAAAAAATACGCATGTAGGGACAAAATCAGGAAAGTTAAGGTATCAAATAAGTTGTTACTAGGAAATGATAGAGAAAGTACTTGAAAAATTTTGGAAATACGTTGAAAGTAAGAGAAAGAAGGGGAAAAAGCAGAGCTATGTTACATAATGGAGAGTAAACAAATAACAGCAGAAAGACGTTTGAAATGCTCAGTGGTGATTTTTGCCTCAGTTTTTACTTGAAATGTTAATTGTGCATACATGCTTAATGTAATATTAACAGCAGGGTGCTGGAACAGAAGCTAGGAAGAATAGGGTAAGGGCTTTTCATATGTATTCATGTCAGCATTGTCTGACAGTGCTTGCAGATGTTGTAGATTACCTGTTGCTGGCTCCATTTAAGAACTACTTTGATAGATGTTGGGTATAGTCTAAGGATAGTTCCTCTTGAAGAAAAAGAAGCTATTGATCTCTTGAGTTCCTTTCCTCTCCTGTTTCCTTATGACTGAAGAGCTGACTATCAGATAGTTCTATGTCATGTTTGTTTTCAGATGTCTTATGTGTATATAAACATTGTGTCAAATACAAAGGGGCTTAAAAGGACACTGTAGAAATGGGTGGGGAGAGTAGCTGAAATGTGATCCGGTATTTTTTGCACTCTTGGGATTGAATATGGATAGAACATTGGAAGACCTGAAGATTTTATGTCAGACGGACCATTCCTGTTGTTAGCTGTGTTACACTGTTTTAATTTCCTTCTTCCTTTTTCATCCTGTATAGTTTCATAGCGCCAAATCCATTGGTGATTTGCTGACTTGATAAGACTGAAGCACTTGCAGGGTTTGTTCCTGTGCAGTTATTCTGCAGGTGCTTGAATCCAGGGTGTCTAAGAAATCTCTCATGGCTGTCTAAGCATCTTGTGCACTGTCTTACTCTCGGCTGGCAGCAGTAGGTGATGAAACTTAGTTTTGGACAGGAAAGCAGAAGTGTGTAACATTGGGGTTTTACTGTGTTACATTACCATCTGTACAATTAATTCTGTTCTGTTTCCGTTGTGGTAGGACTTCCTCAGCTGAGAAAAGCACTCAAAACTGATAGCTTATTGTATTTGGTAAGGGCTCAGATGGACACTAGGTTTTTTTGCTAAAAATGTAACTGTGTCATAATCTGCTGCAGGGAGCAATATTTTTATGTTCCGTCTCCTAGGAATGCAACAAACCCCGTGAGGCCTTTGGATTTGAACAAGCTGTCAGGGAGTATACTCTCCAGAGCTTTGGTGAAATGGCTGACAACTTCAAGTCTGATTATTTCAACATGCCGGTCCATGTGAGTTTGAACTTTTGTTGTGATTCCTTGTAGGGGAAAAAGAGGAGAGATTTCAGCTGATCCTGGATTTTTGCTGAGGCATCTTAGCTTTGTTTAAAGAGGGACCATAAGCTTCAAACATGTAAACAAATGATTTGGCTTTCTGGCATCTGGTCTCATTTCAACTTCATTTCACCCTTCCTGTGATGGATAGATGGCTTTAGTGCTTCTTAGGGTATACCTTATTTGCCATATTCCAGTTAAGTTCTTGCCCTTTTTGATTAATTGAACCAAGTATCTTGTTCTTGTTTTGCAAAGGTGTCTTTCTCCTGTCCTTCTTATAGCTTTTGTTTAGTTTGATCAGAGGATAAATAATTGTTTTCCTCCCTGTCACAGCCTTTTCTTGTAGGCAAGTCAACAGATTGAGTTTGTCTGATAATCAGGGGCTTTTTTATTCCTCATCTCAGCAGCATTTTTAAAACTAGCATTTCTGCTTTGGCACACTTCCATGATTCCACTGCCCTGTAGACTGCATGCAGCCCCAAGTTCCTTCTCCTCTCAGGGTTCTTTGGGAATTCTTGCTAAAGCTTCTACCTTTTAAGGACTCCAATTTATGGTACAACATTGGGACACTGAGCAAAGCTAGGTACAAAGCTTATTTTACAAATAAGCTTCATAAATAAATGCATCTAAGTAAGAGTTGTAATGAGCTATATGAAAACTACACTCTTGAACTCAATTCTTTATCTGAGTTTTCTTACTGTTACTCAGAAGTTCTGGTCATTATCCTCTGAAATAGTTTGGAATTTGCATGCTGTTGATTCTGTTTGCTGCTTGGTTTCTGCTGGCTGTCTCCTTCTCCCCTTCTTTTTAGCTGTACTTCGGTAACACCATCTTTTTTGTTCATTCTGTCCCTTATGATGTGGCATCCTATTTCTGTTACGTTGCTCCGCTACTAAGGAATACAGACCAAGCTGTATGACTTTGAAGAGATGGAGGAGAGAGAGGGAGTGACCTTGGTGTTTGAAAATTCGTGGGGGATTAGTAATGATTTATTGCTTGAACGGTAACTTTTATGATGTGTCTTATCTGCACATACCCTACCATCTTTTCCATTTTCAGATGGTTCCCACTGAGCTCGTAGAAAAAGAATTCTGGCGATTGGTGAGCAGCATAGAAGAAGATGTCATTGTGGAATATGGGGCTGATATATCATCCAAGGACTTTGGAAGTGGCTTCCCAGTGAAGGATGGCCGACGAAAGCTGATGCCAGAGGAGGAGGTAAGGAACAGGATATGCAAACTGATCCCATTCTTTGCTCTGCATACGATTTCACATTAAGAATTTAGGTCAGAAATCAGCGTGGATTTTTTTCTTGACAAAATTGCTTAAGGCTTTTACATGCACTTAACATTGCTTTTGAGCAGGGCATTAATCCGATATTTTAGGTTCTTGTACAAAACTGATTGCTGATAGCTAAGCTGCTTTTCTTGATTTAAGTTACACCTGTTTTGTATCACTTAATCTTAGCAGGCAAAGATGTGCAAATTGTTACAGGATGTCTGAGTATGAGGACACTGATAAGATTTTTTTTTTTTTTTTTCCTTCTTGTTCCGAACCTTTTTGTTATCGAGTTAGCTACAGAAATGTGATTCTAACCTCCTTTGGAGGTTCAAAATAGGTAAACCAAACTAATTGGATTTAGCTTGTTTCTCTGACTGCATTCTGTAAGAACGAACAGATGTAGATACAGCATCCTATTATAGAAATTTTTATAAAGAACATCTGGTAAGTATATTATCTATTTTCCCTCGGACCTTACTGTAGCATAGCAATTTTCTGGCTGCTTATATGTTTAAATTCAGATGAAATGAGAGTAAAGGTGTGGTTTTGTGATTACTCAGCCCCAAATCAATTTATACTGCTCACTGGAAGAGGTAATCCTGCTCATGATTGTCTTCTACCCATGCCTGCACCTTTCTACCTGTACCTTTGTTGTTTATGCAGTAATTGTGTCGCTGCTTAGTGAGTCAGAACTGCTTGTTGATCTATTTGTATGAAAGTACCAATTTTAAAAAGTATTTTCCAGCAAGATCACTTAAGTCATCTGGCTTACTGCATTGTCTTTTTAGTGTCAGAGCAAAGGAAACAGCAGGACTGTGTGGCTGAGCTAATGAGGGTGTGACCAGTCCTTTCAGCAGCTATGGGATATGCCTAAAATGTGACTGTAAATCTGTGCTAACAGCTTTTTTTAAGGAGGAAGGTAGACTACTGTTAAAGCAGAGTAGTGAGCTTTTAAGGCAGTCTGTTTGGGTTCTCATTTTTGGTACAAACTTTGTATGTTTGAAAGTAAAGGTGGGATCGCTTAACTGGTGATGCTGTCTTCTCAGAAATGAGTGTGTTGGAATTTCTTCTCTTGAGAAAACTTTCTAAAGTAATATATAAAGAAGATAAAGATAAACAGCAGTGCAGTAAAACAGGTCTTAAAAAAGCTGAAATAATAACATAAGATTCACTGTGCTGTTTACAATCTTAAGTTATCCTGTTTTATTGAAGACTCGTATCTTTTGTTCTACTATTGTTGCTGGTATTTTGTTCTACCAGAAAAGTATGAAACCTATAAACTTGAAGGGAGGAAAATCAAAGCCTATGTATATAAGCCTTGATCCAAAGAAAATGTGCTATGTATGTTGAAATGCTAGGACTTGCCTTAAATCCTAGCCTGATTAATTGCTGACTAAGGTATTTGAGGAGTTATTTCCTAGCTTTGATGCTTCATTGTTGTAGAATATTACCCACTGTCTACTATAGAAACGGATAGACCGATTGCTTCCTTTGTACTTTCCTTTTCTGAAGTTGGTGTCCTTATGTTCTGATTTGTTCGGAATTTTCTCCTTTTTTTTTTGCAGGATTATGCGCTTTCTGGTTGGAACTTGAATAACATGCCAATTCTAGAACAATCAGTCCTTGCTCACATCAATGCTGATATCTCTGGCATGAAGGTACCTTGGCTGTACGTAGGGATGTGCTTCTCCTCATTTTGCTGGCATATTGAGGATCACTGGAGCTATTCAATCAACTACCTGCATTGGTATGGACTCTCCTTTGTGCATCTACCTTACACTGCCCTGTTTGCCCTTAGTAAATTTGTGGTTCTACTTGAAAACGCTTATGCGTGTTGATGACGTTTTTAACCAAAAAGCTAAACGTGATGAGCAGTCCATATTCTTAACTGAAGCTGATTAAAAGAGAATACAGATACTGGTTTAGGCACTTCAGTATTTTTCATTAACTGATTAAATGTTCCCGTGTTGCCAAAAATCCAGTGTCACTATAAAATCATGCTTTACAGGCTTATATCTTTTCTAAGAGAACTCGTGACTTTGAAATGAGTTACAGTTCACCGGTACACTGCTTTATGACTTAAAGTTGATATGCCCCTATGCTGGCAATGGAGGTTGCTGCCTGGTGGCTCACACAGGCATCAGAGCTGACAGTTCAGCGGCAGATCTGTGTATACACAGAAATACTGCTGTTCAAGAGAAGAGAAATTTGAAAGTAATTCTGACTTTCGGAACAATCCTAGAAGTGTTGTGGTGTTTAGCTTTTGTGTTTGAAAAGAAGAATCGTGACAGATGAACTATTTGCATTGTAGTCTTGCCAGTTCATCAGGCTCAGTCGCAGTGGACAGAGCAGGGGGGAAGGAAGGGGAAGCTGTGGGAAGTGCCCCTTCAGAATAGAAAGTTTGTTGTACATCTGGTAAGGATGAGTTGATAGCCTTTAGACTGTGGTTGCACCTTTCTGGAGAAGCATGTTTGCTAGGGTCAGTATGTGAGGGTTATGTGTCAGCTGGTGAATTCCAACAGCCCAGATACAGTTTTACTGGGGTTTGCTAGCTGTGTCCTGCCAGCAGGTGTCACTGAAGCCTGTAGGAACCACACAAAACGCTGCACTATTCTTCTTCTAACTTTCAGGATGGCTGGTGATAAGATTGTTAATACAATTAAATAGTGCTGTGTAAATAGTTTCAGATATTTCAGCAGAATACTGCTTGTACTTTCTAACAAAATAGAATTTAAAAATAGATAGATTTTTTTATATATATATGCACTATAGATTCAAGGTCATTACAGTTTATTTTGGTTAGGACAGGACTGAAAGGACTAGAATAATATGTTCTCAAGTAATTTTTTGTTTAGTTTTGGTCTTGTTAATCTCTTTCTTCACTCATACTTAACTAATTCATGTTATTAGTTATTTTTTATCTTAGGAGTCCAGTGGACCGCTGTTTTTCAGTAACTAGTTGTGTATATTAGGATTGCTTATATTTCATTGTGCTGTCTGGTGTTTTATTCTTTCCACTTCTGGTTAGCTGGTATACTATTCCATTGGTTTCAGGCATAGGACTATTCCAAGCCTAATTAAGTGAGCAGAGGAGTGCTGTGATCTCTTTTAAACATCAGCTGTGACAGCCAAGGTTTTGTTTGTTAAATTTTCTTCTTCCTAAAGGAAAATGATTGCCCATTTTATCCCTTTAGTGCATGGTAAATGACTTAACACCAACCAAAATTATCTTCCATGTTAGGCTTGTTATGGCAAATCTGCTGTCAGGTATGTTGAGAATTGTGTTGTAGTGTAATTGATTTTTCAGATTAGAATGTTACATCCTGAAGAAGATGGTTGTTGGTTAAAGCCTTTTTTTTGTGTCTATATGCAAAGCACTTTGCTTGTGTACACAGTGGGGCTAGATTTGAGGTGTGCTTTGCAGTTAGGTGGCACTGTTACTTTCCTTTCAGTAATGTGTTTATTACTGTGGTTGTGTTTTGTTAGGGGAGAGCCGAAGACGTGGTATGGTGTGCCCTCTCATGCAGCAGAGCAGCTAGAGGATGTGATGAAGGAATTGGCTCCTGAGCTATTTGAATCCCAGCCTGATCTCCTGCATCAGCTGGTCACTATTATGAACCCCAATGTGCTGATGGAACATGGTGTACCAGTGAGTAGCGCATAAGCATTTTTTACATAAGTTCTCCTATGTGCTCTCTTTTTTTTTTTTTTTATTCCCTGCCAGATTTGCATAAAAATTGTTTGGCAAAACTGAAGAATTTTTATGATGGACGCTTCCATATTCAATTCATTAGTTATAGGGTGTTTTTAAAGCTATTATCTAATGTTCTGTAGAAATCTCAGTCGTACAGACTGTTTTTTTGACCAAACGTAATTTGACTGCAGACCTTTAAGCAGCAGTCACTATCATTTGTTTTTGTCTTACAATAAATTGTTTATGTGGCAAATACCCCAACAAAGTAAATCATAAACTATTTCAAGAAGCTTTTGCACTTTGTTTAAATGATAGTAGAGAAACATCCCTTTTGGATTTCATAAAGAGAATTTTCAACTGTTGGCTTATATATTCATCCTTTCTGAGTCAGGCTATAAATTGAGGAGTCACTTTAGGAAGACAGACAATCCTTGCCACTTTTGTGGTAGCTATGTTGCCTGTAGTGCTCTATAGGTAAAGAAAGTGGTGTTCAACTGTCTTGTAATTATGTGCCTTAAAGTCTTGCAAATTTCATTTATTTTTCCCTTTATCCTCATGTGTATTAGGTATACAGGACCAATCAGTGTGCTGGCGAGTTCGTTGTGACCTTCCCTCGTGCCTATCACTCTGGATTTAACCAGGGATATAACTTTGCTGAAGCTGTGAACTTCTGCACCGCTGACTGGGTGTGTTCTTTTGTATATGTTTGCTCTGTCCCTTCTAGGTCACCTTTGCAAGAAGGGTGTTAGCAACTTTCTTATTTGAAGAGTAGTCTTTTATGTTACATAGTATGTTTTATGCTTATAGTTCCTGGTACAACAGTTAGACTGATGCGAGTTTCCGTTACACAAAATAATTTTGATTAGCGTACAATTTTACGCAGTTTCAAACTGAAACTTTGATGTGTGGTATTCCTTTTTAGGTATTGATTTAACCAAGAAGTAACATCTCACAATGCCTTTAGCTAGTATTTGTGATGCCTCTTTCGTAATTTGATACAGATTAATGTGCTGTCTTGAACAGCTGTTGTCATTTCAGTGTTGGAGGTAGGCATATAACAGTCCTTTGTCCTCCTTTTGTGCCAGCTCATTGCACCTTTTAATCACAGAATCACAGACTGGTAGGTGTTGGAAGGGATCTCTAGAGATCATCTAGTCCAACCCCCCTGCCAAAGCAGGTTCACCTAGAGCAGCTTGGACAGGAATGCATCCAGGTGGGTTTTGAATATCTTCAGAGGAGACTCCACAACCTCTCTGGGCAGCCTCTTCCAGTGCTCTGTCACACTCAAAGTGACGAAGTTTTTCCTCATGTTCAGATGGAACTTCTTGTGTTCCAGTTTGTGCCCGTTGCCCCTTGTCCTGTCACTGGGCACCACTGAAAAGAGTCTGGCCCCGTCCTCTTGACACCCACCCTTTAGATATTTATAAGCATTGATGAGATCCCGTCTCAGTCTTCTCTTCTCCAGGCTAAACAGACCCAGGTCTCCCAGCCTTTCCTCATAAGAGAGATGCTCTGTTCCCTTGATCATTTTCGTAGACCTCCGCTGGACTCTCTTCAGTAGTTCCCTGTCTTTCTTGAACTGGGGAGCCCAGAACTGGACATAGTACTCCAGATGCGGCTTCAGCAGGGCAGAGTGGAGGGGGAGGATAACCTCTCTCGACTTGCTGGCCACGCTCTTTTTAATGCACCCCGGGATACTATTGGCCGTGGCCACAAGGGTATGTTGCTGGCTCCTGGTGAACTTGTATGCCAGGACTCCCAGCATATAGTCATACCAGAGCCTTTTCTAATAGCCATGCCACACCAGAGTATAGCTTGTGTGGATTCTTCAGTAAGTTGGCAAAAGTGTGTCCTATCGCTATCCAGGGTTTACAGTTGGAAGTTTAGATCTCATCTGTAGTTTATCTGTATCTTAACTTCTATTTTGTTACATTCAAATAGGAATTCTAGTCCTCAATCAGAGAATTTTTTTCATGCATCAGAGAAATTGTCTGCAGGATTGAAAGTGTCTCAGTTTTCTTCTTTTTTCCTGTGATCATGATGTAATCTGTGTATAGACATTGTGAAAAACTGGTAAACTCACACTAGCCATGTGAAATTTCCTTTGCTTATGCAAAATATAACCAAAAATCTGTGTAGCAAATTCATCTAGCATTTTATATTTTTTGCTTTAAAAGGGACAAAATGAGTGGTATCAGTTTTGGTTAACTCTAAGCATCTTGGGTTACATTTCTAAGTCCAAGCATAGTAGTATCCAGAGGGCAATGCAGTCACCTTAGCATAGGCCAGGTGACTTTTGGTGCTGGTTTCTTTCCACTGAAAGTAAAAAGAGTTTAGGATAGCTCTTAAACTTGTGTCTGAAATAAGGCACATAAGATTTTGGCAGATGCCCCTCCAACATGGATATAATCTTTTTCATCATCTGTGCATGATTTAAGGCTGTTATAATTGACTCTATCCCATAAGATACAACTCTCTTAATTTTTTCCAGGTTTTGTCAAAGGAAGGAAAGTGGGAGCTAAGAGATAATTTTGAAATGTCTTTTCCCAAAATGATAAATGTTTGGGTTTTTTGTAGCTTCCCATTGGACGTCAGTGTGTGAGTCATTACCGAAGGTTAGGACGTCATTGTGTTTTCTCCCATGAAGAGCTGATCTTCAAGATGGCTGCAGATCCAGAGTGCCTGGATGTTGGGCTGGCCGCCATGGTCTGCAAGGAGATGACTCTAATGATAGAAGAAGAGACACGGTTAAGGGAGTCTGTTGTACAGATGGTGAGTAACAAGACAACTGTCTTTATTTTGCTTGCAAAAGGAGTTTTGCGTCCCCTTCCCCCCACCTGGATTAGAGTTTTTAGCAAATGTCCATTTTTTTTTTTTTTTGTTAGGGAGTACTGATGTCTGAAGAAGAGGTGTTTGAACTGGTTCCAGATGATGAGCGTCAGTGCACAGCTTGCAGAACCACGTGCTTCTTGTCAGCTCTTACATGTTCCTGTAATCCTGAGCGTCTGGTGTGCTTATACCATCCATCTGATTTATGTCCATGTCCCATGCAGAAGAAGTGTCTAAGGTATACAGGATTTTATTTTTTCCCCTTCTTTTCTTCCATATTCAATAGCTTGCTGGAGACCAGTGACCAAATAGGACATTCAGCCACACTTCTCTCTTCCTTTATTTAAGGAGTATTTTTATGTTCTTTGCTTGTTTCTTTGTTCCAAGGCAGTACGTATTATACGTGTTCTGTCTTTCTGGCCTTGTAGCTGGAAAAACTCAATATAAGCAATATCCTGGCTTTTGTATTATAGATAATACCCTTTCTGTATTTTTTTTTTTCCATATCTCCAGGTACCGGTACCCACTAGAAGACCTTCCTTCTTTGCTATATGGAGTGAAAGTTAGAGCACAGTCTTATGACACTTGGGTCAGTAGAGTTACAGAGGCTCTGTCTGCCAATCTCAACCACAAGAAAGGTCAGACTTCTATTGTTTGTAGTAGGATGTCCTGAAACTCCTACATTTATTCTGTGTTCTCATTTAATGAGAGAAACACTGTGTGTTGTTTAGTGGAAAAAAGAAATGAGCTTATCTGAGTGTGTAATGCAACTCATTACTGTGCATTTCAGATTGAACTAGCTGGTTGGAACCTTGGTCTAAGGCCTTTGAAGCAGTCTAAAATTTCTTCTTTTTTTTGCGTACGAATTATTTATATACTGTTATTACAGATGTGATCGAGCTGAGAGTAATGTTGGAGGATGCTGAAGACAGGAAATATCCAGAGAATGATCTTTTCCGCAGGCTGAGAGATGCTGTGAAAGAAGCAGAGACCTGTGCTTCAGTAGCACAGCTGCTTCTGAGCAAAAAGCAAAAACACAGGTAGGACAGGCATTTTTTCCACAGTTTCTGTCTGTCTGTTATTTGGTTGGACCTGGAAATGTAAGAATCCTGAGGTCTCGCTGCCTACTGATGTCTTTGAGTGTTTCCTACCCTTAGTGCTGTGACTCGCTGAGAGATGGGGAGGCAGATACAGTGACACAAAGGGCCAAAAAAGTGGATTTGGTTGGAACTTGTTAAACACTTTTTTCAGCTGACTTATGTACTGAAATGTGAAATCCTTTGGAGAAGTTGTGTGTTAGGAGAAATACCTAATCAGGTATTCATCCGAATGTGTGGGAGACTTGTAGGGAAAGAGAGCTAGAGGAAAAAATATAATGAAACTAAGTCTTGACGGGAACGTTTGTATTGTAGGTAGCATGGCTGAGTATGTAGCTTAAAGCTATGGAAAGAAAATCTATTAAAACATTGGATTGCAAAGCAAAATGCTTGAAAAGTAGGAAATACCAATTATGTTTGGCGAGGCAAACACAGTTGCATCTTCTGGTACAGTGCTTCTCAAAACTTTGTAATTTTGCCAGCTATTCTCAAGTTGCAGCATGTGTTGTGATGCTGGTGGAGTTACTGGAAGATGCAAAGGAAATGTGTCTTGCCAGCATTGACTGGGACAAAAGGATCTTGGGGAGCAGAGCAGTGCAGAGAGCAAAAACAGTCCGTAGTTTGAGCCAGTCTTCTGTTTCTTGGGAAAGAACCATGGGAGGCAGTGATGTGTGGCTGAGTAGTGGCTCGCCTCAGCGCCTTCTGGCAGTTTAGACTCCCTTACTTCTTTGCGTTGCCTGCCTTGCTTGTGGCTGCCTCAGTGTTAATCTGTCCCCTGGTCCTACCTCAGCAGTCTGCTGGATGTGTCCCCGTGTTCTGCCATCATGAGCCTTCAGCAACATGTTCTTCCTTCTCGCCTATGCATTCTGTGCACGGAGTAAAAGTCCCATAGGAAAGAATTTGATCAGGTGACTGTAATTCTTGTGCCAGCAGTTGTATGGTAAACTTTTATAGCTTCCATTTCCTCTGTTGAGTAGAAGATTTGGCTTTATAGTTGGTTGGTTTTTTTGCATGTATAGTCTTTGTGTATAACTGAACACTTTTCAAGAGGAGTAAAAAGTAAATACCTTGTTAATTATAATACCCAACTTTGCTACGCAGAACATATTGTATATCGTAATTGCTTCAATTTGAACACTGAAATGTTAGTTACACCATAGATCCAAGTATAATACCTGATGTAATTGGAAAGCTATTATAAAATAGAGAAGCATTTTTGCTATATTTGAAGGGGAAAGAAGGCTCTCCTGCTTGGTTTTTATTGCTTGTAGGCTCCTGCTACCACAGAGGTATAGTCACTTAGAGCTCTGGTCTGGGTGAGGGAAGCAATGCTACAGTGGTCACATTGCCCTGTTCCTTGTGAAGTTTAATTATTTTGGTAGGTCCCAGTTGTTCTGGTGTCGCTGCTTCCTCCTCCTCCTGCTGTTGGAGTGTGTCAGCCTTCTCTCAACAGACTTGCATTCAGTTAATTATTTGGTAGATTTCCAGCACTATCCCAAGAAACACTAGGGGTAGAAAGATTTGACAGCTTTCATTGGTGTGTCTAATGTAAAGCTGAAAATAATTCCATGGGGCAAAACAAAGGACTTGTCTAAATGTCTGAAGGCTGTTGTATGCTAAATAACAATGTGTTACAAAACAGAGGTTTGAGAAAGATTATTTTTTTTAAACCTCTTCAGTGAACAGTGTTAGGCAATTTAAATATAGAGGTTACTTTCAGCTTCTTTAACATTTATGTTCATATTTAGTACATTGAGAAGCATCACATTTACACAAAGTAACAAGTTACTAAAAATGCTAATTAAAAACGAGTTCTCAAATGGAACAATTTGGCAGGTATTAAAGCGGCAATAAACTCATGGTCAAATGTAGCAAAAGAAAATCAATCCCTTCTGCATCTGATTATATATAAAGCTGAAAAATAGGTAATGCATAGCTGTGAAGATGTGTCCGATGTTCCAATTCTATACCTCTCCCCACTTTTGAAAGTTGTGAGTTTCCATAGGCAGGGATAGTTGTATCTTTTTGCGCAGCGTCTCGTGTTGCGGCAGTCCATGGTTGGACTAGGGGCAGAATGCCAGTGCGATGTTTCAGAGGGTGTCTCCTCCCACAGTGGTGTCTCGTGGAGCGCAGCACCCTGTTTGCTCTCACGCAGGAGTATTGGAGGCACAGCAAGTCTGGTGCAGCCACCACTCCTCATTGTCTGTTGTAGCTAGTCAAAGCCTGCAGTATTTTTTTTTTTTTTCCCCCCTGTGGGTTTTAGATAGTGTGTAATTATATTTGATCATTAATCTAAATTTTATTCTTACAATTATATATAAGTCCATAGGTTCAAAGATTGAATTTTGTTTTTCTTTAATGTTTCTATAGTAATAAAATGTAGTTTCATTAGCAGGAAACAACCCTTCAGTGTTTAAAATCTGTCCTACTTGTGAAATTGCTGTGCCTGTCAGTGATGCGTATACCAAGTGTTTAATTTGTGCAGCGTGTCACTTTTAAGTCTTCTACTGCATTCAGCAAGCTTGTGATGCTTGTTGTGAGTGATATTTAATGGAAATGTCTTTGCAGAACACGTCCTACTCAGCAGCAGTCTTTTGCTGTTGCAAGGCCAGTTTCAGCAATTCTCTGGCTACAAGAGAGCGCTTTAGAAAATAAGACTTCTTTTCAGATCTTGTTGCTGTTACATACCTGAGACTTCTTGTCAGTGCCTGTCGTGGCAATCAACTTCTTGAGCTGCCTAAAGCAAGCTTTTTGGAGCTATGTTCTTTTACCTATTTGGAACAAACCCAATTTGAAAGTCATCTAGATGTTCCTACCTCTGAAAAGCAGGGTAAAGTCTCTAGAAGATGCTTAGAGGATTTACATTAAATTCAGTTTTCAAGATTTTGGAATTCTTGTGGAGTTTAAGTGTTTTGAGTTCAAGTGATGGAATTTTTTTTTGTAACTTCTCAGTAATCTTTATAGATTTCTGTCACTGGGAGTAAATCCGGGGATCATCGTCGTCTTTCTCACGTAATATTGTTTAATGATGTCCATTCATACAGCAGACAGAGCCAAGACAGTGGAAGGACACGGACAAAGTTAACTATGGAGGAGCTGAAAGCATTTGTACAGCAGCTGTTTAGCCTGCCCTGTGTTATCAGCCAGGCCCGGCAAGTAAAGGTAAGTTTACATCTGTTCCTTGTATATATCAAAAGTGTCATGCTTCTTACTTTGTTCTTGTTCGGTTTTTTTTGGGGGGTGGGGGTGGGTTTTTTGTTTTTGAAACAGATAATACTGCTTGATTTAAAGGATGAAAGATTTTTTTTTTTTTTAAAGAATCAGTCCTACACTGGCAAAGATGGATTTAATGGGGTGTTTCATTTCTAGCTTCTAATATAAAGCAAGTAGCTGCTTTGCAATGATATCTGTGGCCTCAAGAAAGGGAGTAAAATACTCTGGGTATATCTGGCTCAGTGTCTCCCTGCTTTACTGGGTCTTCTTGCTGTTGTCATTGAAGTTTTGCTGATGACATGTTGCTGTCTGTCCATAATGGACTGGTAACATGTATTTCCAGCTCATTCTCCTGCTCATTTGCAGCATGTCTCTAAGTGGGCAATGATGGTGTTTGTAGTTTTATGCTAGTGTAGTCACAGCAGCTGAATACGTAGGGCTCAATTTGGTAGCCTAAGCATGGATATCTAGTGAGCTGTGAGATACTCTGAAGTATTGCAGTTGGCCTCCACTGCCATTCTGCAAGAATATCTTAGCTCTCTTGTATGGCAGTCTCAGATGGTGGGGGGCATTGCACGTAGCAGTCAGCATTTAGGCAACTGATCAGAGCGCTTTACTTGACTATGCATATGCTTTTTAAGGTGCCTGTTGCAGTGGGCATGGTCAGATGTGGTGGTTTCTCTGTAGTTAAATCAAGACAAAAGATCCTCTCCAGGTGGACCAGTTTTATCTCTCTGAACTAGTTACTCTTATTCCAGCATCTTTATTGCTGTCTATAGTGGTGGAATTTGCAGTTTAAATCCTACCCTTTATATGTTTTGGTAGAAACTTCTGAAGGCTATATTGGTGTGCTTCTTCAGGGGAGAGGGAGCGTGGTACCACATTGATGAGTGTTCAGTAAATACTTCTCAGCCTTGCATTCCTGATTACAGCCCCCTTAATCTGTATGCATGGCCTGCATTTCTTGTCCTTCATATATATCTTTGCACCTGTCTTTGAATGAATCTAGACTAATAAGTAATCCAGATCATACTGATTCCCCTGGCTGCTATTATCATTTATCACTCTGGCAGTCATATCATAGCAAGTGTTTTCAGCAGTAATCTTAATTTGTTTCTGTGTCACTGATGATGAAATGTTAAACAGTGTTTTGCCTACTAACTAACTTCTGGAAAACTCCTTCAAGAGACACCCTTAATAAATAAAGATTTTTCACCTTGAGAAATGGTTCTTGAGATATATGTTAACTATTTGTTAACCCACATATTCTCTGCTGATACAGTTCTAGGAAGAATGTTGAATATTGCTAGATTGAGGTCCTAAAATTCTAAACTTAACTGTATGTGCAGCTACCCCTAAATAATCAAACATATAATAGTTGGTGTTGTTTGAGATATCATTATTGATATCGTGGAGAGACTTTATATTGGATTTTCTTCTTGTCTTTGATATTGGCATATTGTTGCTGAAAACAGATACCTTCAGAAAACTATAGAACTCCAGGATACAGATTTTCCAGGCCTGTTGACTCTAGTCTTTATCCTTCAAAGATGTTCTTTAATGTGTTTCCCAGCATCTAACAGAGTGGAAAGCGCATTATCATCCTTATACGATAGGAAGATTTTACTACATTTATTTCCAAATACAAACCAGAAATATTTACTAATATTTATTAATGAAATTTTATTATCATCTGTTACTAGACCTATAAGGTAGTTCTCAAAGGAGTTCTTTGTTTCTAGTGTATTTAAAACCTGCTTCTAATTAAGACGTATTTTGTAGATGACAGAGCTGAGGGCATACAATAATTTCTTAACATTATTAATTTGTATTTATCTCTAAGCATTTTCACCCAGCTAGTCTCTCTCTTCTTCCCCTCCAGCCTTAGGAAACTGGTTCTGTTAAAGTACTCTGTACATGTGTATGTTCTTGAAGCCGCAACATAATCACTAACCAATAAAATAAATATTATCATTTTACTGGTTACGAACCATAGTCTCTTAGTTTCTGAATGAAGTTAGATAATGATAATTTATGCCTAAGCATTCACTAACTTTCAACATGGCATTTGAATGCAATTATCCATCATAATGAATTGCAAAATAATTGCCTTGTTGGATGATGAGTATTTTCTAACATAAAAGGCATTATTAATTATTAAACAGTAATAATTTACTGTTGTCACTATGAAGCATTCAGCATATGTTCCCTAAAACAAAATCCTTATAATGTGGATCTTGTTCTTTTTTGTAAATGCCTGCTGGTTTCCAGACAGTTGTGAAAAGAAGCATCAGACAAAACGAACAGTAAGCTAAGGGTTAGGAAATGCAGGTTTTGCTCCTCATTGTGCCATTGACTTGCTATTAGAAATACCTGTCTTTTTGTAAGAGAATCAGGAGTGAATCAATTGAGTATACTGGCTGAATGTCCTTGAATGAGTCTCCCACAGAGATTCTTTCCTGTCTGTTTGCTTTTTTGGTTTTTTTTGTTTTTTTTTTTTTTTTCATTGCAGTGCCAAAACACGAGGATGAGGACAACTGCAGCAGTGCAGTTGGATTTCTCTGAAATTGTCTCCTTTCATTAGAGGGTTTTGCATTTTAATTTCTTTCCTTTTTGAATTAAGACACGGGTGTGTTTAAGCAGTGGGCCTGCTTAGGAAATAATAATTTAAAACCTGACCGTTGTTATTTTAATGGTCTTCTGATATTCATGTCCTCATACAACTCTGGCTTTCCTCTCCATGTTGTGTTCTGTTGTATATTACCATCGTTACTGTAATGCCCCTGATACTAGATTGAAAGGATGATCTGTTTGCAGATCCCTTTCCCCCCACTATTTTAAAATTACCGTTGACCGGGCAGTACTTAATATTCTGTTTTGTTGGCAGCTGTACTATTACAGGTGCAGTGTTTGATCCACCTAATATACATAGTGTATAAAACATTAGGCCAAATGAGTTTAGATGGTCTGCTACTTAATATATGTCAGACTTGATGGCGTGTGACAGACAAGCTGGCATTGCAGGTAGAAGCTCTGACTGATTATGTGGTGATCACATACAAATTTGCAGCTGACTGTGATCCCTCAGTCAATTTTCCTTTTTGATTCCATGGGTGTTTTTTCCTAATCGATTTGTACTATATGTTACTTCAGAATCTGCTTGATGATGTGGAAGAATTTCATGAGCGTGCTCAAGAAGCTATGATGGATGAGATCCCAGACTCTTCCAAGCTGCAGGAGTTGATAGACATGGGCTCTGGCCTTTATGTAGAACTTCCTGAACTGCCAAGGCTGAAGCAAGAACTGCAGCAGGCACGGTGGCTGGATGAGGTGAGGTCCACCCTCTTGGATCCCCAGCGGGTCACCCTAGATGTGATGAAGAAGCTGATTGACTCAGGTGTGGGCTTGGCACCACACCATGCTGTAGAGAAAGCCATGGCTGAGCTGCAGGAACTGCTTACAGTCTCGGAGAGGTGGGAGGAGAAGGCCAAGGTCTGCCTGCAGGCCAGGTGAGTGTTGCTTTGCGAACTGTTCTTATAGGTCACACACTTCAGGGATTCTCAGCCTCTGTTGAGGAGTGTGGTGGAAAGTAGGGGCTCTGAAGGTGTAGTTTTTTACCTCCCAGCAGTTTGATTGCTCAAGAGTTCGTTTTGAGGTTGTTGATGAGTTGCAGAAGAGTTGATTTCCTGTCGTGTTGCATAGTGGCAGGAGGCTGTGAATTGCCGCTGCCTTCGTTACTCATCCCCCTCAACAAAAACCACTGAGTATGCTACACGAGGCAGCTTCCTTGGTGTTAAGGAGTTCTGATGTTGTGCCCTTTTGAACTTGATTGTGGGAAGTCCATCAGCTTTCTCAGCTTTCCTGTTATTTGGCAGCTAGTAGCACCCTCCAAGAATAGAGCCATGGTATCCTACACTGCAGCGTAGTGATGAAGTTGCATCACCAGCCTGTCAAGTTTATGTCTTTAGTTGACTGGCATTTTGAGAGAAGGCTGGAATTGGGTTTTTCTTACTCTAGACCACGCCAAAGTATGATGGCTCTGGAGGGCATCGTGAATGAAGCAAAGAACATCCCTGCTTACCTGCCCAATGTGCTGGCACTGAAAGAAGCCCTGCAGCGGGCTAGAGACTGGACAGCCAAAGTGGAGGCCATTCAGGTAGGGGTTGCAGCAGGGACTGGAATCTTCTGCTTGCATCTTTTTATTTAGACGTGTTCTCTATTCCTAGCAACTCTACCCACAAAGGTGACCTGAAGGAAAACCTTACTATAGCTGTTAAATGTGCTTACCATAGTTCGTGTGCTTGAATTTCTTTTACTTCTTGTGCTGCTGTTTTCCCATTGGCTATCCAATTTCTGTTTCCCTTCTGTTTATGTGTTTCATGGGGGATCCAAAAGATAGCAAATTCATTAGGATACCAGTGTAACTCTTAAAGGGCCTTACTTGGTGTTGAAACTGTTCTGCCTGCTGTCAGTGGAAATACGTAGCTGCAGCGGAAGATAATTCTGTTCACAGGTCTTCAGTTTTGGAGCTGGCTATGGAAATGTTCTTTCTTTTTTTTTTTTTTTTTTTTTTTTTTGTTCTGCCCAAAATGGTGTAGGATTTATGGCACTGATGGCTGAAATTTTCTATCTGAAATAGATGAAGTTATGGCATTTTTAGTTCAGTCGCCCTCCCTTCTATTGCTTTACCCACATAACTTGATTCAGAAGGGACATGGCTTCTGTGATATTTCTAGGTGCCGATCACTGGACTGCAACTGCTATTCTTGTATCAGATACTTGTTGGGAACTGAAGTGAGAATCCCAGTTGATTTCACATCGGCCCCTGTACAACTCAGGTGTTTTAGGATGCTGTTAAGCAGACAGCATTTAAGACAACCATCTAGGAATGAAATGTTGTCTTGCTCCATAAGCCAGCTGGCCATGGCTGTTAAAATAAAAACTGTATGAGATGTGTTTTAAAAATAACAGTAAGATTGAAACCCTGCCCTCCTTTCTTTTCCTATGGAACTCTATTTTAGTCAGTGACAGTGTATGGCTTGAAATAAAGCTGGCCACTGATACAATGGTGGAATCATTGGCTTAAAAAAATTTCCTTTACCCCAGAACGGAAGCAACTATGCGTACCTGGAGCAACTGGAGAGCTTGTCTGCCAAAGGCCGCCCAATACCAGTGCGTCTTGATGCCCTGCCACAGCTGGAGTCACAGGTAGCTGCAGCACGTGCCTGGAGAGAGCGCACAGGAAGGACCTTCCTGAAGAAGAACTCAAGCTACAGTCTGTTGCAGGTGAGCAACAGGCACTTCTATGGCAGCCTTCAGAAACTGATCTTGATGGCCCTCTACGGTCTGGAGGGAAGAGCTGGTTCAATTACAATAGATTACAGCTCTTTTTGAGAACAGACTAGACTAGACTAGAATAGAATACTTCAGCTGTTCTCAGGTGAAAAGAATGAAAAAGGCCACAAGTCTATGTTTGGCTAGTCTTGTTTTATGTATAGACAACCTCAACTGTTACTTTTGAAGAAACATACTAAAATTCTTCTTTTTGGGAGGGAAAGAAAAGGATTTATCTTTTTGTGTAATTGTAGAAATGTAGGCATGAAACGGACATAGAAGCTTTCTTTTTGTCAAATTGATGAATGTTTTAACTTGTTCCACTGCTTAATTTTTCTTATAGTTAAACAGCTTATAAAATATCTAATCAATTTTCTTAGAATTTAAGTCAGCTACTGTTTATTTCACTTCAATGAATGTAGTTACTGTCTTTGTTTTAATAAAGATCATTCCTGTGTGTGAAGATTTCTCATATCTACTTGACAGGCTTCCCTTTTCTAGGGAAAACAATTCCAGTTCTTTCAACGCTTTCTTGTAGGCTGTATTCTTCATGCTCTTATCTTGTTGCCATTTTCTGCAGTTTGTCTTCACTTTTAGTGTGATGTCCAAAACCACAGAATCCTGTCACTATGGCTTCCCTAGGGCCATGTGAAGTGCAATAATTACATCTTGTGTCTCAAAGGGGGTACTGCTGTTTAATGTTTCCCAGTGGGGTCTGCCCCTGCTGCAACAACATCACACTGATTTCTGTTCGGTTTATGATGCACTGTAGGTGCAAATTTTTCTTTTCTGTATTTTTTCTGCCTAACTAATTATTTACTATGTTCTGGTTTTGCATTTCACTGTTTTCCTAAATGTATTAATTTGAACTTTTCTATATTGAATTTAATTTACTAGATTTTATATTTAAGTATGCATTCCAACTCAAAGATTACTTAAAATTTAATTATTGTCCTTAAAAGTGCTTTGCGGGCTTTCATGTTTGATATTAAAAGGCTTGTAGCATATTTTTCAGTTTTGTTTCAGCCACCAAATTGCTGATATAAGTATGAAATCATGGCAGATCTTTAAGATTTGCAATTGATGAAAGCACTTGAAGTGAACGTTAAACTACTGGTATCTAACTGTGTACAGTATTTCAGTTAGCTATATGTACGATAACTTAATCTGAACAGAATTTGTAATTTAATTATGAAAAGAGTGGCTTTCAAGTTGACCTGCCGCATCACTGTGATGCTGATTACATTCACATTCCATGTTTATGAAATACTTGTATTCTTTTCTGTTTATTTTTCTTCTTCCTAGCATTAATTGACACATATCAAAGGTGTTAGATTGCTGAGTATTTTTTGCTCTCTAATGACTCTGTTGTAATGCCTTTATTAGATGTTCTCATATATGTTCCTGAAATCGTAACATTATAGATTAGAACTTTTTTTTTTTTCTGTTCTTGGCATCCTTGGCTCTGACAGTGTAAATTTTCTTGGTGGTTACAGGTTCTGAGCCCTCGGACTGATATTGGTGTTTATGGGAGCAGTAAGAATAGGCGGAAGAGGGCAAAGGAGTTGATGGAGAAGGAAAAGGAGAAAGATCTTGACTTGGAATCCCTAAGTGAACTGGAGGATGGGCTGGAGGAGGCCAGGGACACTGCAGCTGTGGTAAGGAGCAATTAAAGGCAGTGTCTCCTGATATGTGGGTTTGTCTCTAATCTGTGTAGAAATCTTGCGGAAGAACTGATCAATGAATCTCATTGAGATGAATATCTCATAATATGATGTTTGACACAAGAATATAGTTTAGCTTTAATTGCAGGGAAAGTAGAGGGAAGCACGGTTCAGAGTATAAGTGCCTGTATTTAATATGTATTGGGCTATGTGTAAGACTTAACTGCTCTTGGGTTAATATCTGTGGCTATTCATCTAATATTATTAACATTTATTGCAATCAGATCAAAATAATGTGAAATGAGGCACAGCTCTACCTTAAACACTATTGACATGTATTTGGTTAGGTTGATATCGAGGGCAGTCTGTACGTGCTTGGTCACAGAAACTGGGCTGGGGGGAATGTTACATTTGATTCCTCCTTGTTGGGAGGATATTGATGCAGCTTATCAGAGGAATTTGCTGTCAGCTGGCTGCCCTTTCTCTGGGAACAAAGGAAATATATGCAAGCTTATTAATGTGGCTTGTACACAGTCCATTTTACCTTAGTATGCTTTGTTATAGTTACTTGAATGGAGACACTGAGGAAATATAATTTGCTTCAGGAAGATACGTGGTCACTCAGGTGCTCCTGGTGCTGAGTCAATGTTGAAACAATGCTAAGCTGCATTGTCCTGGTACAAAAGTGGATGGAACCAATTCTGACTTCTTTCCTGGAGTCAAAACCTGTTCTTCTGGTGGCCTTATGACAGATTTAATTATGAACTTCAGAAACTTTGTAGATATGGAGAAGGTTATCTAATGTTTACATAGAATCTTTGTCACAAGGACGTAGGAAAGTAATGACTAATTGAGTAGGAGGTGTTTTAGCTAAATTTTTAATTAGGTCACACAATTCCTGAATTTTGGGGTAGTTTAACTAGGAAGATATCTTGATACGATGTTTTTTCTTTTCCTACATTGCTAATGAAATGTGGTATCTCTTAGCTGTGAAGGTCATGAACTGTTTTTGTGTTTGCTGGGTAGGTGGCTATATTCAAGGAGCGGGAACAGAAGGAGATTGAAGCTATGCATGCTCTCAGGGCAGCTAACCTGGCCAAGATGACTATGGTGGATCGGATCGAAGAAGTGAAATTCTGTATCTGCCGCAAAACGGCTAGTGGATTCATGCTACAGTGTGAGCTGTGCAAAGACTGGTTTCATAGTGGCTGCGTGCCCCTTCCCAAAACAAGTTCTCAGAAGAAGGGCTCTAGTTGGCAGGCCAAAGAAGTGAAGTTTCTGTGTCCACTTTGCATGCGTTCTCGAAGGCCACGGCTTGAGACAATACTGTCTCTGCTGGTGTCCCTGCAGAAGCTGCCTGTACGGCTACCAGAAGGGGAGGCGTTGCAATGCTTGACAGAACGTGCCATGAGTTGGCAGGACCGAGCGCGGCAGGCTTTGGCGACTGATGAGTTGTCCTCTGCTTTGGCTAAGCTTTCTGTGCTCAGCCAGCGCATGGTGGAGCAGGCAGCACGGGAGAAAACAGAGAAAATAATCAGTGCAGAGCTACAGAAAGCAGCAGCTAACCCAGACCTGCAGGTAGGGATATGGATATCTTGCTCCTTGCTGTGCTTGTCCTTCTTCAGTGTGTCGAAATGCTTTATCTTTCTCGGAGAAGCTTGGGGGAGAGGGGAGGGCAGTTAAAAGCCAAGAATTAGACACATCAAAATTATTTCGTTCAGTGCTTCTTAGCCTCAAACCATGGCTGGCTTCAGCCAATTACACACTGCTCCAGGAACAGGTCTGGTGCTTTGTCCTCATTGTCAATAGCAACTGCTGAAGGTGCTCGTAAGAAACGTCAGTTCAGATATGACAGCTGGCTAAGGGCCTGAAGATGTGTAAAGCAGTGGCCACTTTGGCATCCAAATGCCATTTCCCTCTTGACATAATCGAAGGACTCAATATTTGTAATTTCTCATGGATTGTCATTCTCGGGCATTTGGTGTCTTGTTAGTAAATTTTGATGAGGACTGTAGGCAATCACTGGTACTTCTATGGCTGACTTCCTCATCTTGAAATTGAGACCAGTAATCGGATGAAGCTGTGGTGAAGTAGTTTGTACAACCATGGACTATAATTTGGTAGCACTGAGCAGTAGTATCTAGATCTTTCTAGTCACTATTATTCAAAAACACGGAAATAAAATCTAATAGAATCTTTTCCGTGGATATTTCCCTATCTTTCTTCACATCTTGCTGTAACTAGGCTTTTCTGTGACTGTCCAGACAGTTATCCTCAGGCCAAAAGAACTACTGTGTTCTTTGTTAATAACTCAGGGGTTTTTTTATAGACTTTACTGGAAATTTTATTGTTTCATTCTCATATTCAATTTTTCTTTTAGGGACACTTGACTAGTTTCCAGCAATCGGCCTTTAACAGAGTGATAGGGAGTGTGTCCTCATCCCCACGGCAGACTTTGGATTACGACGATGAAGAGACAGACTCTGATGAAGACATCAGGGAGACGTATGGCTACGACATAAAGGTAAGTAATCCAATGTGGCTCGTCTGCGTGGAATTAATCCAGAGCACCTGTTTTTTATTAATTCAATTTATTTCAGAATATTTTTCATATCTTAAGCTATCTCTGTACGTTCTGCCAGGGCTGCTGTTGCAGAACAGGTCCTTGTTGATTTTATCTGAATGCCTCGGCTCTGGAGTATCGGGAAGTTTTGTAATGTTTTATTCAGAATTTCCAAATGTCCTGTTGTTGAGTTTCAAAAAGTGGGTTTTAGTGTTAACGAAAAAGATAAACTTTTCAAGGGATTTGTATTTATAATACCATAGAGGATGAACGTTGTCTTTATGCCCCATTCAGAGATATTATGAATCGTAAATATGAGTAAGTGTCTATATGGAGAGCTCTTCAACAGTTTTTGCTACAGCAAAAAATTAATCTTTGAAAACTGCATGCCCTGTGAGAAGTTTCCTGATGCCAGAGCTTCTTTCACATTTTCATACCTTTCTAATGATTCAACCCTCATATAAAAGGAGGTACATCTGTTCAATTTTGGATGTGTGGAAATACTTAGAACTAGATGTATGGATCATGTTGTAAAATTAGTGTCTGGATTCAGTTCAGAAATTGTAACTGCAGTTAGATTTTAAAAATGTTTTAACTAGAGAAGAACAGTCATGAGAAGAGTCAATTGTATAGTTAGCCAAGTGTTTTCAGTGTGATGTAGAACTTCAGAACTTCTGAAATGTCCTTTTGATGTATGTAGACACAAAAGCAATGCCACTGTTTTGTCTTGTGCAATGGTTTCTTCTTAGTCATAGTGTCATATCTAACTTAAAAGACAGTATGGTCCTGTCGATTCTTCTGAGGCAGAATTTCTGATTTACAAAGGGACAGCGAATTTTCCAGGTATGATTTGCCTCAGTCTCCTATTTTTAGTTTTTTGTTTCTAAGCAGCTTTACACAAATACACACATTTGTCTTACAGTCCCATGTGAAATGCCAACAAGAATACATTGCAATGGGATGTTACAGCTTTTAATTAAATTAGTTTTATTAAAAAAAAAAATTCAAACTGTTCTTTGCTGCAATGGGATGTTACAGCTTTTAATTAGTTTTATTAAAAAAAAAATTCAAACTGTTCTTTGTATCAGGAGTCATAATAAGACATTTCTGGAAGATGTGGTGTTTTCTGAGGCTGTGATAAAGCATATGTCAAGAAAGATGGCATATGGATATATGGATCTGAGGTTTTTGCAGGAGCGTGATTTAATTTGTTTAATGATTCCATTGTTATGATTTCAAAATCTGTTACTTACCGTGATGCCCATCACTATGTAATTATAAAAACCTGAAAGTAAAAATCTGTAAAAGCAAAGCTGATAGGGACCAGAAATATCTTTTGTTAGGTCAACTAACATGGTTGGAATAGAAGACAGATTTTCAGGCGACCAAATTCTTTAGGTCTAAACTAGAAGCAGCAAAGTCCCAAAGATACAGCAAAGTTGTTAAAGTTTAATTATTTTTTATATTCTTGGTTTTTCAGGATCGGTTGGGGTTTTTTTGGTTTTGTTTTTTTTTTTAGTTTATGTTCTGTAAACATTTTCTAGTGGAGTGATGCATTTAAAAAAAAAAAAGTATCTAGATTGTGATGCATTGTGTATGAATTTGCTCTTAATAATTTCTTGTGGACACCTCAGAAGTAATCCTTGGATATCTAAGGCTCCATAAACTATATTTCAAAAACCAGTGTCTTTGGGATCTCCAGTACAACAGTGATCACAGTAACACATTTGAAAAGGCCTATTTGATTGTATTGTGCCTCTTCTAATTAAAACATGATTCTTGCCAGCAAATACTTCATTATAAGCACAATAGCTAGACTTGTAAGACTTATTCCAAGCAGTCAGACTGATTCACTGGTCAAGTTTGCTGTAAATTTTATTCACCTTTAATTGCCTTCATTTTTGTCTCATGTATTTTTTTTCTCATTTCTTTGCACCTGTGTTGCCTATAGCCAACAAATGGTGATGTCTTTTTATTAATTTCCCTGTTAGTCCTGAACTTCCCTTAACCTAGTATAATATGATATCCAGAACATGGTACTGTACTCGATACAACCTTTACTGTGTAGGGAGAAATATCTTCCTCTTTCTGAATATATTTATTCTACCTTTTCATCTGGGCAATTTAATTCTGAATTTCCCACTTCTAGTTTTGTGCTGAAATCATTAGTGTGCACTTCACTTCCTTTTAAACATGTAACTGAAAGCCAGAGAGAGATTACCATTCTTAAATTCCCTTTTTATGTCATGAAATGACAGTGTCTGGGTGGTACAATTTCCTGAGTTGGCCATATTGGGACCCACACAGCTAATCTTCAGGTAAATATTGTCAATAACTGCTCTACAGCCTTTCTCTTCTTTTAAGCCAGCTTTTTAGGTTTTACTGTTTTCTGAAAGATTTCAGTCTTACACGGCATGCTAAGTATGTTTAACCTGATGACCAGTTTCATCACAAATGTGATGGGGTATACAAGTTCTGGAAAGTGCTATAGATATAGACAACTGGTTGAGGAGGTTATTAATTTCACCTGCGGGGGTGAGGAGGAAGAGGGGAGAAGTGAATACTAGTAGACATCAGGGAATCTACTCAGATGGGCACCTTCTCTGGATTCTCTGCCTAATGTAATGCAAAGTCAAACAAAGCTTCTCCTACTGCTAAGAGATTCCTAATCTCTCTTCTCTTGACGGATCCACTTGCAGCTGAAGGCACGTGTCCCATTTCAGTGTGATGCATCAAAAAATCAAGCAGCTGTCCTACACAATGCATTGAGCACAAGCCAATGCCATCATTATTCTCTTCATGGAAATATTCACAATGGTCTCAAGTATTACGACCCTCTTCCTTTCGGTGTTTGGTCCTATCTTAAAATGGTTTAAGACTGCCATAAAAGTCCTGATCCCAGGGCAAGATTTGATTGTTTGCCATTATGTGGTCATCCATCTGTTCACAATTTGTTGCTGTGCAGGAATACACCTTGTTTTTTCCTCATGTGTAAGATCTTTAATAATTTCTTTCTATAGTAACCATTATTTACTCAGTAAATATCTTTACAAAAGATACCATTATTTATGGTCTTGCAGTCACATTTTTCAAGCAAACAGATTATGTAGGCTAAGAGTGACCCTCTTGCCATTATGTTGACTTCTGAGGACCATACATGAGTGACTGCTTAGTGAGGAAACCTGTCAAGTGTTTCTTACAAACTGACTATAAATCTATTGACCTGTCTCCATAGAGACATCCACTATTTAAGTAGGGATGTAACTTGTACCTTTTGCACACAGTCTTGGTGTCTCTGGTGGGGTGCTTCAAAGTAGGATTTTAGAAACAGCAGACTGGCTGGTCTTAGTAGAATTTATTTTGAAGTAGGTATTTTCTGGATCCAGATGTTGCATGTTTTCTGTGGGTCTTTTTCAGGACAATGCCAGTGTAAAATCTTCTAGCAGCTTGGAGCCCAATTTGTTTTGTGATGAGGAAATCCCCATTAAATCAGAGGAAGTGGTGACACACATGTGGACTGCTCCCTCATTCTGTGCTGAACATGCGTATTCGTCTGCTTCTAAAAGCTGCTCACAAGGTATTTGCTTTTTTATACATTGAGATAAAATTGAACATATAGCTGGGATGAGCAGTCAGTGAGGAGGGGAACTGCTCTGTTACCTGTGCTAGTTGTAGAGCATATGTTGTCTGTAAGAAGGTACAGTAGAGTTACATTGCGGTTGTTTCCTAATGTCTGATGCATAGACCTGTGTCAATGTTTTTTGCTTGGGATTGTCTCCCTCCTTAGATTGTTGGGGTAAATACTATGCAATTTCTTTTGGTTTTGATATCTTTCTTTTATCCTTATGTGACTTGCCTCCTGGCTGAAAGGTTCTAGCACTCCAAGGAAGCAGCCTCGGAAGAGTCCACTGGTACCTCGCAGTTTGGAGCCCCCTGTATTGGAGCTGTCACCTGGAGCAAAAGCTCAGCTAGAAGATCTAATGATGGTAGGAGATCTACTAGAGGTATCACTGGATGAGACTCAGCACATCTGGCGGATTTTACAGGCTACTCATCCACCCTCCGAGGACAGGTTCCTTCATGTCATGGAGGTATGGAACTTGAAATATTCTAGTATGGAAAAACACCTCCATGTTATTTTGGTGTTGGTTTTTGATTTTGTTTTTTTTAAAATATAATCTGGGGTAGTTGAGTCCTTAGTTATTTCACATGTTTGGATTTCAACCAGGGAATAGTAGATTCCAGGAAAATAGCAGAATAAGAGATCCAAAAATTCAGTCCTTGATTGCTGATGCTGTAGCACTGTCCTCCACAGTTGACGATATTTAGAACAGTTTTCTTAGGCAATTCCATATGCAGACCTTATTTTAAAAAAGATAAGGTTATGGAAGGAAATGCTGTTCTTGATTGTGCTCAGAATCAGAACTGATCTGCAAAAGAATTACAAGAAACATTTATGAAAATGGAAAGTCTGCACTTAGCTTATATAATTTGGTACTTGTATGTTGCTGAACTCCCATTGTTACTGGGAAAATAAAACTTTTTTTAATAAAACATGATTTGGTAATGCAGGTAATAAGATTCCTGTTCTTCCTCAGAATAACAGATACAGCAATTTTTTTATTAATACACTGTGAAGATGTGCTGGTCTCTTTGCTCAGCTGACAGTGAATGAGGCGGGCTTATCTGCTGATTCTGAGGTCTAGTCCAAATCACTTAGCCTCATTCATGGAGTGGCTGCGGGGTGTGTGCGAGTGAGGAGGGTGGGCTGGAAGAGAAGGTAAACTCTTTTGTTGAAGAGCTGTACTGGAACCCATCCTTTTATCAGCTGTCAGCTGAAGATGAGGGTCAGTGTGACCGTGTGTATTTATGGAGTATATGATTGCTATTTGAGTTACTGAACTGGACAGGAGATCTATTGAATATGGTTCTTTCTTGACTTTTTGGTAGTTTGGAAGGTTATATGCTGTGAACAGGGAGGTTAGACGGGTGTATTAATCAGCTGTCTCATTTTCTGAGTGCCATCCATATACAGTGGATAAGTCAAGGTGTTGCCAAACTGCCATCAGTTGGAACAGTAATATAAAGCAGATCCTGCCTCCAAAGAAATATTGCTTTACCATGTTTTGACCCAAGTAATTCACTTCATAAGCTTAATGCTTTTTTAATGTAATGGATTTGGCATGGAGTTGATTGAAGAACAGTTTGAATGCCAGCAAATAGCAATTCATAAATCGTATGCCAGACTGTTACGTTGTTAAGCACAGCTTTTTTGGGGGGTGGGGTGGTGGTAAGAGAGAGGGGGTGTGTGTTGTGAAATTTTTGGGTTAACCCTTATGAATACTTGTTTGACCAGAACTACTCATTTTGAATTTAATACCTTTCTATGTCTATTTACATGCAAAATAGACACTCTTGTAAAATAATCTTCAGAGGATTTGTTTTGGGGTGGAGTAGCTATATTAAGTAATGTACAGTAAATACTCTTTACTGGCTTATATAGTATGTCCTTAGTCTATTAATAATTATTAAGTTTAAAGTATATAGCTGGATTAACTGCAATTGAGTCAGCCTTATTTGTACAAAGGAGGTATGCATGTGAGTCTTTCAGATATAAATAGGACTTGTCACCTGCAGTGACAGAGCTTGCCAATTTAAGCCCCACTTCTGATCTGAATCTGCCATTTAAGAGTTGTTAATGACGCCAGGATATTTACAATATGTGCCAGTTTGGAAGCTATTCAAATAATGGATCTATTACTTTCTTCTCTCGCTTGAGTTAATGATACATTTTAAGAATTCACCAATTGCTCTTTCTTAATCTCCAGAATAGGAATTGCTTTCTCTCAAAAATAATTACAGGCAAGACTGACCTAGGATGAAAAATAAGCAAGAGTATCTAACACATGATTAAACTTCTCAACTTCTATTAAAAAGCAATGTGAGAAGGAAGCTGTAATTATTGCTTATTCTGCCTCCTTACCCTTGCTGATGATTTACTTTTTCCACTGGACATTTTTGATTCATTGTGCTTTCACACAGTTGATACCACTTATGATTTTTTTCTATTTGAAAATAAAGTTGAGCCCCGTTTGGTTTAGAATTTGTAACAGTATGTTGCTGAATAGGTTTCTTCATACCATGTCAGGCTAATGGTGGAGGTAAGTACACCTCTTAAGCGACAGGTTTGCTGTATATGGAAATTTGCATGTGGAAAAAAAAATAATCTCTTTTCACCTTTTCTGTGAAGGATGACAGCATGGATGAGAAACCATTGAAAATGAGAGGGAGAGACTCTTCTGAGAGGAAGCGGAAACGAAAGCTGGAGAGAGCAGAGCAGTTCTTTGGAGATATGAAACAAAAATCTAAAGAGCTGAAAAAACTGGAAAAACCCAAGAAGAAGAAGCTAAAACTCACCATGGATAAGACAAAGGAGCTGAACAAGCTGGCAAAGAAACTGGCTAAGGAAGAGGAGCGGAAGAAAAAGCGAGAGAAGGCAGTTGTGGCAAAGGTGGAACTAGCAAAGGAGAGCACAGAGAAAAAAAGAGAGAAGAAGGTTCTAGATATTCCTTCGAAGTACGACTGGTCAGGAGCGGAGGAGTCAGATGATGAGAACGCTGTATGTGCTGCGCAGAACTGCCAGAGGCCCTGCAAGGACAAAGTGAGTTTTTGCTTAGTGCGGTTGTAGGCAATTCCATGTGAAGTCAAAAAGCCCAGTAAAATTTAATAATTAGGTTGAACAGCACAAGCAACAGAAGTGGTGTGATTGGAAATGAGAGAGGATTGAGTAGTACTTGGGCAGATACACAGGTGCTGTAGATAAAACTATAGAACTTCCTTATTCTCTTAGATACTTTAAAACAGGAGAAGATGATGGAAAATCAGAATCTGGGAAAAAGTACTCCATCTTGGTTGGGAAATTTAACCTCTTCAAGCTGTGTAATTTTTTTGCCGGCTATGCAACACGCACTGTCTGATTCAAAGAATCAATGCTGTGACTCAGCTAGAAATGTTCCTGACTTAAGTGTGTTTCTAAGCAGAAGTGGGGGATGTTCGATACACCTAAATGAAGTCAATTTTCTGTTTCTTGCATGCAGTCTGTGAGGCTGAGGTATCTACAAACTGCAGTGCTTCACTTTTCTCAGTGGAGATTAACAATTGGTGATTTTTAGACCTGGTTGGATTATTACAAAAGAAACTTGATCTGCCTTTCTCTGTGGTACTGCCTGTTCTGATTGTCAGCTTTCAACACGGACTACTTGATGGTCAAAAACATTGGTTTGGTTGGGGTTTTTTTTAATGCTTTTTTCTGCTTCTTAGAAAGAAGAAAAAACCACTCCCAATAATAACTGTGGGATTGACACTATATTGCACTGGCTTGCACAAGAGAGAGAGTAGTTTCAGATACCAAGAACTTATTTCTTGTTTTGTAAAATTGAGACATGGAATTCAGGTGTTCATCTGAACACTTAAAAAGACAAGTTAAAAGACCAGTTTTAAGGTCTTAATCTTAGACCAAGGTTAGAAATTACGCTGGAAGATTAATCTCTGAAAAGATGATACAATCTTTGTACCACTGTTCTCTTTACTTCTCAGATGATAATTAGGTTATATTAGTACCTTTTTACAGAAATTGAGATTGCAAGAGGGAGGAGAGTGCCTTTAAATTCATATTATAAAGAAGGTTTTATCAAATTTGTCAAACTTGCATAAGTGAAACAGAGTAAAATTCCTGATTGTATAATCAAAGCTTTTAATGGAATAACTGTCTTTCCATAAGGTTGTGCATGTTTTTGTACATTCAACAGGTGAATGTCATACAAGTAAAAAATGGCAGATGCGGGAATGTAATGACTGAAGCTGCAGTTCTTAGTGTCCATTGCTAGTTGCTTTTAAAAATTTGTTCAGGAATAGTTTTCCTACAAGCTAAAGCAAAATCTTGAGCTGATCACATTTCTTCCTTTTACATAGGTTGCCACCACTGTTACTTTTCCAATATATTTTTATTTTTACATTCATCTGTAAGGTTACATAGTTGTACCAGTGCATGCTATTAAAATTAAGAACCTGTGTTTGTTATCCTACTGATCTCAGTTTCTGCCCACTGACTGAAATGAACATGTACTTTTACTCAGGGAATTACAGTAGTCTAATAATGAATCTTTTTTCCTTCCTAAGGTTTAATTTACTTTTCACGCATTTCCTAGTTCTATAGCAAGTTCAGCTCAAAGTTTGAAATATTTTGGCTTGAGTGTTCTGACCCTTTGGAGATGCAATCTGTGTGCATTTTTTTGGCGTTCGGTGGCCAGCTGTATACCTGATACCTGACTGGTAGGAAAGTATTAAAGCTGCTGATGTCATGTGGCTTTTTTGTGGCCAAAGGCAGTAACCAAGTCCTTCTGTTTTCTGTAATTTTTAAGCTGCAAAAGCTACCACTTGATAATGCAGTCTAAGGGGATATATATAATTTAGGATGTGTGTTTGTAGAATCTCATCTATGCTGAAGTAACTGTCTGAGCAAGCTCCTGTTTTACATGTGTTCTAGCGTACCTGTCTTTCATTTGAGGAGATCCAAGTGCCTTATTCCTTAGTAGGAGTAGTATGTGTTTGTACTGTGGTGGTCTTGGGATGGGCAAGGCTTCTTGGAAGCGTTGGGTTTTTTTTTAATTAAACTGAAGCAGCTTGTTAAAACAAGCTCTGTAGGGCATTAATTTGTGGCCAAAAGCTTTTTTGTTCTTGGTATATCAAGTGGGTCTAATAGAATTAAATAGTATTTTCTTCATAAAAATGATGCCTATGTGTCTGTCTTTCTAATGTGCTCTGTGTTGCTGATCTGATCTCTTGCAGGTAGACTGGGTGCAGTGTGACGGTGGCTGTGATGAGTGGTTTCATCAAGTTTGTGTTGGTGTCTCTCCAGAAATGGCTGAGAATGAGGATTATATCTGTATAAACTGCGCAAAGAAGCCAATGCAGGGACCAAGTAGCCCTGCTCATGCACCACCTCCTCCTTTCTTATTGGGCTACAAACTACCAATGGAAGATCTTAAGGAGACAAGTTAGCAACTACTCGATGCCTGGAACTTGTTGGGAAACGGACCACTGAAACCCTACAGAAAGAAAGGGTTTGAAGCTAATGTAGCCACTGAGCTTCACTTCCAAGGATGTACAGACCTGCAGCGGAGTTGGTCCCTTCCTTACAGCTGGCTTCCTTCATGCAATGGGGGCGTCAAGGCACAGTGGTACCGACTCATCTATGCAGACACCACCTGATGAGGAGCTCCAGCCAGTGTTTTTTGACTTGAATATTTCCATCTTTGAGTGTGGCTGTTGCTCTTAGAGACTGAGCAAACCCGAGGCTGTTAGATTAGACACTTCAGGGTGTTAGAAGTACATGTTGGCAGTGGAGCTGGCCTGGAATTGGTGGGTGTAGGCTGGAGCTTTTAGGTCTACCAGGTTACCCGAAGGAGGTGACTTTGGAAGTTATCTTTTGCCTCCCCATGCCAACCCAGTGAGTAGGGCAATGTCTTGGGAGAGTTAAGTTGCCTCCATATCCAGGCAGCTAACACTACACTATAAGGATGGGAGCAAGTGGATGAATTTCTTTTTATTTCTCTTTTGTAGCTAAAGGGCAGAGGAGCTCATGATCTCAGAAATCAGCAAAGGTTCTGTTTACCAAAAAAGAAACCCAACTCTACTCTTCTACGCAAAATGTTCTTTTTCCATAGTGGGGAACAGCTGATCTTCCTGTCCTGAGGAGGGCCAGAAAACATTGATGATGTCTAGCTAGACCAGAGCTTGGGAAGAGCAGAGTGCTTCCCTTTCCACAGGGGTGCCCTCTCCTGTTCTAGGCTTGGCTTAGAGTTCTGCACTCCTGCACATTAAAGTTGTCTGACGCAGGATGGAGCTGGCAAGGAGGTACAGCACCCGGGGCACCAGCCTTCTGTGATCTGTACCCAGGGATGGGAAGGAAAGAAGACAGCCCACTTACCTCAGAGGTTACACTGACATGTGCTTCTGTGAAAAGTTTCACTCTCAACTATTTCCAGTATCACCAGGCTACGGGCATGGCCTCAAGCGATACCAGCAAGCAGTCTGCAGATACTGTTCGCAGCGCAAATCCCCCTCCCTGCTGGCTTTGCTGGATGTGTACCAGTGTACAATCAGCAACAGTTCTTGTTTGAAGTTGCCCCTGGCTTTGCCAGGGGACCAGAGGGCTTGGGGTCATTCTGGGTGACAGTTGTTTTAGTAAATCCATTTTTAAAGAAGGACTTGTTTTTACTTTTTTCTAAATGTCTCAGACTACTGACTTGTTCTATAAATAGATTATTTTTCTTTGATTTTTTTATACTTACCACTGTTAACCAGCAGCACAGACAGAGGTTCACAAAGCAAAAACCTGCCCGTGGGCTTGGGTTTTTTTACTCCATTCCTTCCTTGTAGTACAAGGAATTAGCAGTTACCTTCCCCATTCTAGCCTGACCAGCTGCCTGTGTTTAAATAGGTAAATACATTTCATGTGCTACCTTTGTGTTTGGGTTTGTTCCTATTAGTGGGGCATCTGGGCCTTAACGACTCCAGCGGATGCTGGCTTTGTGTATGTGAATGTCTGAAGCCAGCCACTGGGCTGTCTTGTCCCCCTCTCCACTCGCTCCCTATTGTGTTTCCATTCTTCTGCAGTTCTAGGAGTGTTGTAAGTAGTGTCCAGTCTTACTAGGAGCTGGATTGGGATTTAAAGAAATATTGACAAAACCAAAAGTGTTCTGTCTTGACTGTTCTGTGTCCCTTCTCTTGTTCTCTAATATTTGGAAGTTTATTTATCTGGCAGAATTATCCATCCAAAAAAAAAAAAATTCAGCTCAGGTAGACGAACTTTATTGGTTTGTTTTATTTGTGCCTGCTACCTGGGAAGAGGAAGATGTGCAAAAGAAAAAGAACTAAGATGGAGGGCAGAAGATACAGGGTTTTGGGAGCTTTGAGTGCAAATTGGGCACAGACTTTTAATTCCTTCTCCTTAAAGACTTAATATGGTGTTAAAAGCAAAAGCAAGCTGTGGTTAAGCGTGCGGCTGAACGGGCACCCTAGCAAACTTAAGAGTATTATTTGTTTACTTATTTATGAAGGAGTCTATGCTATAGCTAGACATACCTTTTTTTGCCTCCAGTTACATTTTTTTTTCTTCTCGATGTACACTTAGTTTTGGTAAACTGGTTTAAACAGATGTTACTTTCCTTCAAGCTTTAACTGATGGTACTACATAAATGTTTCCCTATATGGAGTGGATAGACTATCTGTCACAGATGTTTAATCGTTCCAGAAGTAGACTAGTACAAGATTTCTTAAAGAATCCCAGTGTTCTGTATTTTTTCCTGACTCCTAGAATCCGTGACACAACAGGGAAGATATGGTTAGCGTATCCTGTTAGCCACTGGGCATGTCCTCTTAACCATTCCTACATTCTCTGTCGCGATCAAGTCATTGTTATATGTAATTACCATCAACTGGAAAAGAGATCTTTTAGTAAATCTGCATTGAATGTTCCTGTTTCTCTGAGTAGAAGGTGTGGTGGAGAATGTTAACAGTAGCACTAGTTACAATGAGAAGGAAACAAACAGCTGTACGATGCAATGGTCAATCATTCTGCTTGTAACAAGCATAGACAAGAGTGAACGACAGAAAGAAACGTGGAAATAATGTGCAAAAGGTCACATTTTTAGTAGCTGTTTTTCGTATCACATGGAGAGGCTCTTTATTACACTGTCGAAAAGGGGTTTCCACACTTTTTCTAGTTACGGATGTCTCATCTGCTTTCGGGTAAGGTGTTCATAAACCGAAAACCATTATTAGCTTTACATCTTATTGTTTAAGCTTATTTTTTAAAAGCATAATTCCTTTCAAAGGTTTTCTGATAGTATGAACTTGTGAATAAATGTTAACTTTTGGAAAAATCTGTAGATATGTAGTTAGTGGTTGAAGAACTTAAAGCTGTGGTATTGTCTCCACATCTTAGGGGTTTGAATTTTTATAAAAACATATGCAGAGAAGCAAGCCAAAGTTAAGCTAAGGAAATAATTTTCTTACTGGTCTGCTGCAACTGTAGGAATAATCTCTCATGCTTTGGGGGCAAAATCTCAGCATACACAAAATCTTAGCTCATGTATCTAGGAAGGTGCGTGTCTTAATGCTATATTCTACAAAGGATACTAGCCACCGTTCATGTTATTTTTCTTCATGTATCTGACACGAAAGGTCAAAGAAATGACCTGAGATGTTGTGAGGAAGTAAAAATGGCCAGGACTTGAGTTGTAAATCCTATCCAAACCATGCAGTTTCAAACTTTTTTTTTTTTTTTAAGAACTGGGGCCTGGAATTGGGCAGCTTTACTGGCATAGAGATCAACATCACTCCTGAACTTCAGTACCATTATTTGTAGGATTTATGCTTTTGACAGATCATCTGTGCCTGAATGCTTGTGCAGCCTGGACTATTGGATAATGAGGGCTTAAGGTAAAATTGCTATTATGGAAATTATCTTAAGGGATTGAAATGCAGTTGCACAGCATAAGATAACAAACAGATGCCTGTGTTTTGTTAGCCCCACTGTGGAGCTTGCATTGATCTTTTCAGTTTTAGAATCATAGAGTAATTTAGGTTGGGGGGACTTCCAGAGGTCATCTAGGTCAACCTCCTAACCAAAGCAGGGCTGACTTTGAAAGTAGGTCAAGTTTTTCAGTGCTGTGTCCAATCAAGTGAGTATTTCCAGGGATGGGCATTCAACCTTTCTGGCTTCCTGTTCTGGTTTTGTAGCATCTTCAATGCAAACTTTTGTCTGATGTGCCGTCAGATGCTTGCTGTAGCTTGTCTGTTGCATCTTTAAGAGTCTGGCTCCATAATTTCTGTAACCATCCATTAGGTAGTTGAGTGCAGGTCCTGCAGCCTTAATTTTCAAGCTGAACAAACCTAGCTCAGCCTCCCTTGGGCCATGTCATGGGCTGCAGCCTTTTAATGATCTTGATGGTCCTCAGCTGGACTCGTTTCATGTTTGTCAATGTCTGGTTTTGTACTGAGGGGAGCCCAAACTGGACGTGGTACTCCAGATGTGGCTTACAAGTGTTTAATACAAGGGGAAAAGAACTTTTTAAAACTTGCTGGACATGCTCTTACTATGCAGCCCAGTAGAGGGTTGGTATTTGTAGTTGCAAGGGGGCACACTGCTGATTCCTATTCAGTGTGTCCACCATTAGCCACAGGGTCCCTTGGTTTATTATTTCTCAGATGCGGGACTGATGAACTTAACAGATTTTTCCATCAGCACATCACTGCAGCCAATCAAGAGCCAACTGAATGGGGGCCCTCTCCCAAGTTTTGGGTTGTCCTACACCCATCATTGTTTTGTGACATCTGTCAGGTTGATGAGGGTGTGGTATATCCCATCACCCAAGTGGGTAAGACGTAAGAATATTGTCTTGAGTACCAACCCCCGAGGTACTCCACTTGCAGCTGGCCACCTACTAGATTTCAAATCATTGACTACTGAAGTCTGAGCACAGCAGTCCACCCCGTTTTTCACCCCCTTGCAGGCTGTCCATCTACTCTGTGTGTTCTCGATGTAAGTCAGGGTAAATGGCCACTGCTCTCCCCTCATCCGTAGGGACTCATCACGGAAGGCAACCAGATTGGGCCAGCCATATAGTGGTGACTATTGCCAGTCATTTTAGCCCTCATGGGCCTGGATGTGGCTTTAAGGAGGATTTGTCTGTAATCTTCCCAGGGACCAGAGTGAGGCTAGCTGTCCTGTAGTTGCCTGTTTCTTCCTCTTCATTGGATGGGCATGATGTGCAGAAGGGTTTGTCACAATCCATCAAGAAAATGATCCTCCATACAGACATTTTCCTAGGGTGTCTTCATCATTGTGGCATCTAAGATTTGGAGAAAAAAAACCCAACCTGTTTGAACTGATTTTTGTAAGATGCATGGGAAACTCTAAATGGCAGAGCCGAATTTCTTCAAGTGCTGCTCATACCTAAACTCTGTGTGGGCTACGAAGCAGTTATGTCGGTCCCATAGATTTAGATACAAGTCCGAGCTGGTCTGGTTGAACTCAGTGTTATTGATGCATGGTTCTTTTGTACACAGTTCTTCACACTGGAAGAAAGGCATAATATGAATGAGCGTCAACAGCATCATCCAATCTTCTAGGAGAAATAAAGCAGGCTGCAGGCTTGTTCGTGCCACAGTAGGCTATTTAGTAGGCAGCTGTCCAAGGATAGCTATCACCTTGATTTTTGTGGTGTTCTAATAACAGTTATTAGAATAAGTGCAACACAGACATGTAGCAAAATAAAGCAAAAACTATTCAGATATTCATCAGTTCCTTATCAGACATGCCTTGCTGTCATTCTAGGTACATGTTGCATACCTTTGAAAATAATGACTGACTGAAAGAACCGCTGTACATTAACGGTCATTTTGTGTGTTGGAAATGAAAGATTTTTAAAAGGGTGGAAAAAGTTTCTTAAAATCATTCTCCCTCAAATCACTGTTAACGTCCCTGTAAGAAGTTGGGAACTGTGGTCTGTTAAAAGCAAAACTTGAGGCTTCCTCCAGTTAGCTGAAAATGAAAAGCGGGGACCTCCTTCAAATCCTCTCCAGCTGTGGTCACTAAGAATGTGTTTGGTCAGCCTGCCTGAACCAAACAGGAACTCTTCTTGGAGCACTGAGTCAGCAGGGAGATGCAATAAATCCAGCCCTTATCGAAATTCTAGCCGCACTGGCTTTGGAAGGATGATAAATGCGTAGGACAGCTGGAAACTGCACAGCAAGAGATCGAGAGCATTGAGCCTTATGTAATGAGATGGCTCAGTACAAATGCATGTTCAGTTGCAAGGTAAAGGCAATGCAAGTAGGAAGGATTTATTGAAAAACAAATATTTGTAAGGAAACATGCTCTGAATGCCTTGGAAACGAAAGCTGTGCTGCAGTGAATAGTTTTAATCCTAGATGGGGCGTTGCATCTAAATTGAAGGCTTTTCGGAAGCCAATTTTTGGCAGTCTGTATATCACCCTCCACCCCCCCTCAAAAAAAAGTTTTTTAAAGCCAAGTGCCTGAGGGAACTGCTGTGGGTATTAATATTAGAGGAGAGCAGCCATCTCTGAACGCGCAGTTCTGGAGACAGTGGATGTCACTAGCCAGCCCGGCATCTGCTTTTAATGGGTGGGTGATGCGCCAGATTGAACTGCTGCATCTGTTTCCAGGTTGATGCAGTCTGTGCTCAGTCTTGCAGCAACTCCAGTCCCCTGCCAGGCACTGGGCATGCTGCTTTCCTCCCCAGAGAAATAAGGTGTTTGCTGTTGTATGATAATAGCAAGCGGACCTTACACAAATCCAAATTACGACTTTGAGAAACAGCTCAGATTTTAGCGGGGGGTGAGATGAGTAGCACATTCATTTTACTTTGGTCAGCTAATGGTTTAACTTTTCCCTTTATACAGCTGGAAATTTAGCCATGTCTTGTGTGCGTCCCTGCAATGGTATTATCAGAGTGAAATACTGTAAAGATCAAAATCTAGACATTATCGGTGTATTGATAAAGTTGCATCCCATTATTTCCTTGCCAGCTTTCCTGATAGTCTCTTATGCAGGAGGGAGGCAGGAGACAGATGCCTTAACTTTGCATAGAAACATTCTTGGGAGAGAAAACAACTGCACACCAGTGTGGGAGAATACCTGGTAAAGAAGTAGTGGAATCATCTGGTAGCAACCCTACCTATTGCTGAGGAACCCCCAGGTGAGTGTGTGGTAGGTCTGTTCTTCACCTGTTGCTAGAAGGTGGTGATGTACTGGTGTAGCTGCAAACCATTCTCCGCGTTTGTATCCATACTGGTAAGGTTTAAAGACAACTGGGTTCTTGGTTTCTGGGTGTTGCCTCACACCATGGCCTTTTCTGTAGTTTTTAATCAAGACCGGTGGATCGTCAGTCTTGGCTACTTTTTTTTCACAGTTCCTGTTGTATGAAAGGAGACCCGTGGAGTAGTTTGCCAGAGGGAAACCAGAGTCTTTGCCCTGTGGAGTGGACAGACGTCCTGGTAATGAAAACATTTCTACGGTGCCTACTGATTTGTGAAGGAGGGAAGAAGCCAAAGTAGTCTGGCACCGATGCCCTAATCCTTGGACTATCACTCACTGTCTGCAGGGAATATAGGTGCAGAAGAAAGTAGGTCTTAAGTGGTTTTCAGAAGAATTAAGGAGTTTAGAAGAGAGCTTCCCATAATGTTTGTGATGCTTTAGTGGCCTTTCATCTCTCTGGTGTTTTTGCAAGCTGCATTTGTTAGAAGGGAACAGGTGACAGGTTAAGGATTGGATAGTAAAAATGCAATACAGTGCTCTGAAAGGATCCTGCCCTGTTCCTGTGCACACATGCACATTCAGGGCATTGAAGGCTGGAACACTGATTTCCCCTGGCTTCTGGTAGGAATACACTTGGAATGGATGCACCCCAGGATTTAGGGGTGTTAGAGAATACCTAAAACTGAACAAATAATGGAACACGAAAGCTATTCGTAACTTAAAGGTTGGGGTTTGGGTTTTTGGGTTGGTTTGGTTTTTTTCATTTTTCTTGCTGAGTAAGGCAATTCTAGGAAGCTGATGGGTCAGATTGTCCTGTTTGGAGCAGAAAGACAGGCACTTTTTTTTTTTTTTTTTTTTTTTTTGATAACTCCTGTTTATGGAGTGTGCAGGGTGCTGCTGCACAAGCAATACCTGAGATTTCTGCAAAAAGAAACTTGCTGTGCTTTGATCCAAGAAACAGCTGTTCCAAGTCCCCGTTCCTCTCTCAGCTCCAGTGATCTCAAAGAAACACATTTCTTTCATGTACTTTTTTGCTTTCTTCCCCCAGGGCCTTCCCATTACACCTTGGGAAGTCCCAGGGAAGTGAGGCCAAAGGAAATCAGGGCAAATGCCCTTTCGAGGGTCTTTTTGCTCCTCCCAAACCGCTTCCCCTTCCCAGCAGGTGAGGTCTCGCCTCCCACCCTTCTAGGGCTGCCTGTCTACTCCCAGAGAAGCTGTGAGATTGTGACTGCCTCTCTGGAGCTTTTCCTGCCTTGCAGCCCAGTATTTTCTTACCCCACCGCAGAGAAGCTTAGAGCTGCCATTCCCCACCTCCAAGCCGGAGCGTCCTCTGTGCAGGTTAGCACCTTGCTGCTCTTCTGTCAGCCCTGGCTGATCCTCCAGCTTCTCCACCAGCCAGTTGCTGGAAGCAGAAAGGCTCTGCGGCTCAACCTTCCAGGCAGCCCTGGGCTGAGCTTGGGAACGGCACAGGGGCATAGAATCATAGAATCGTCTAGGTTGGAAGAGACCCTTAGGATCATCGAGTCCAACCATCCACCCTACTCTACAAAGTCCTCTCCTACACCATATCCCCCAACACCACATCTAAACAGCTCTTAAACACATCCAGGGATGGTGACTCAACCACCTCCCTGGGCAGCCTATTCCAATGCCCGACCACTCTTTCTGTGAAAAATTCTTTCCTAATGTTCAGTCTAAATCTACCCTGCTGGAAGTTGAAGCCATTCCCTCTTGTCCTGTCATTAATTACCTGTGAGAAGAGACCAGCACTAACCCTCTCTACAGTGTCCTTTCAGATAGTTGTAGAGAGTGATGAGGTCTCCCCTCAGCCTCCTCCTCCTCAAACTAAACAGTCCCAGCTCCTTCAACCACTCTTCATATGATTTGTTTACTAGGCCCTTCACCAGCTTCGTTGCCCATGTGCATCTTCAGACTACTTTTGACAGTGGCTGTGAGCTGCTCCCTGTGCTGCCGCAGTCAACAGGCTGTGTGGGGCATCGCTTGGGTCCCCCATCATGGTGGACAAAGCCTGGTTTTCTCTCTCCAGTAAGTTCCTCCCTCCTGAAGTCCTGCTAGCCTCTGTCTTTCCTCCTCAGTGAGCCAACTGCTATGTCCATGTCCATTGGCATCGTTAGGACCAGATTTGGACTGCAATAAAAAAGGGCTGTTTTCTGATTTGCTCTGATGTAAATTTGCAACTTCTGTTCTAGCAGTAGGATGTATGCTGGTGCTTCTACACAGTTCAAACATTGTAGTAAGATATTTGCAGGGTGAATATCAAAGACCAGTCTCCTTTTCCCCTAGATTCCAGTTATGGTGAATACCAAGATTAAAGGTTTAATTGGCTCTATATTTTTAATTATTTCCCCCATCTGGACATATCATCATGGACGCTTGCATTTTTTTTCCACTGATTGCCACAAAAATGGCACATCTGGGCTGTGACTGACTTAATGAAACCACATTTCCAGCACTCGCCAGATGATTGGTGAGCAGTGCCTGACCCCCTGCCTTAGTTTGCAGTGGCCAGGAATGAAGTGTCTTCTGTCAAGAAGAGCAGTGATGCTCTGAGCCTATCTAGCTGAAGGAAAGTAATTAATCAGTTTAATTAAAGTTCATGATGGAAAACTGTGGCTCCATATATTTCTCCCTCTGGCCACTTGCTCAGGTCAGCCCCTATGTGTTTTAGTTCAGGTGGGCATCAGTATTTGAATTCATGGTGACAAGAGGGTCACGTGGCTTGGAATTTGATATTTAAAAATGACAGAGTGATGCACGTGAGCAGCAGCACCCCTTTTGTTCCCTCTGGAGAAAGCTGCCCTCCAGCAATGCCAAGAAGGTACCTACTCCATATGGCACGTGGCTTTGCTAATAACTCTGTGCCTCGTGCCTGGGCACCAACCCCCTGCTCCACTGCCCTTCCTCCCCTTGACTGGAAGGATTACCTTTCTTCAGACATCAGCTGGATCTAATTTGAGACTTAGCTTTTTCATCTCTGGCACTCATCAACAGAAAAATAATATTGCCTTAAGTTGTCAAAACTCACAAATGACTCTTTACCTGAATTTTTGAGGCAAAAATGTCTAAGCCTGAAAGAAAGAGACTCAGTGCCATGATATGTTGCAACTGACCACCAGAACAGGAATGACTTGTAGACAGAAGATCAGCCTCGGTGTGAAGCTTGCTTCAGGCAGAATGCCATCTGTCTGGGAAGATGTCTAAAAGCTCTAGGTCTTGCTCATGTTATTCCTCAAAGCCCCACCAAGCACTGCGCCCGTTCAGTAGACGAGTGGTAGGGAGCACGTTTCCAATGTGTGAGCTCCTTTTTAATCTGTCCGCAGAGGTAACTGCACTCTGAGTGTCTACACACCTACATTACCTTGCAGGGACCTCAGCAGGGCAGCCAAGGGGAAGGTTAGAAAAGACGGGCAGCGCAGGTCCCCCTGCTTCCTCCCGCTCTGCCTCAGGCTGGTGGTGACCACAGAAGCAAAGCAGGAGACACAAACTGCTTCTGACGAGCAGCAGCTGGGAGCGGACGTGCTCTGCGGCGATGGCAGGGAAGCTCTGCAGAACCTTGAGGGGTGCCTGGGGCCAGGTGGCATTTCGGAGGTGGGCTCTAGACTTTCAGGTGGTGGTCCTCTGTGCTGGCCCAGGAGCTCAGCCAGGGCACTCCTTGTGCAGAGATGAGAGCTGCCTGGGGTGTTTTGAAGAGGTAAAGCCTCCTGGCAATGCAGAGGCTTTCTAAAATTCTGCTGTATTTCTGATATTTGAAGGCTGGAAAAACTGAACCCATGTTTTATTTCTTATTGATCTTTTTTTGAAACGCCAAAGTTTTTCACTTTGTCATCTGTTAGAAAACTTATTTTTGAGAAACTTTAAAAAAACTTTCTCTCATTTCTGTCCACCAATGACTGTCTATTGGATTTTCTCCCAGAATGGAAACTTTGTATTCTGAGGAGTTACCAACCCAGTAGGTCTCATGAATTAAAAAGTAACTTTTTTTTTTTTTTAGAGTATGTAAATAAGTATGAACAGATTCTTGAAAACCTTGTCCAGACCTCTCCTATTTAAAACCAGATTATGGCTTTTCTGTGCTAGAATCAGTTAAGCAGGTGCAAACCTGTGTTACCTCTGAGAAAATCTCCTTTTCCTGCCAGAACATCCCTCTTCCAGGCAGACAGGGCACAGGGGCTTCTAAAATCCCAGTCCTATCAATGGCTTTGATTTCATTCTTTCTGCAGACAGTCTGTTTCAGATTTATATCTTCGTCTCAGAGGAGTAAGGTGTGCAGAGCATAAAGAAAGACCATCATCCTGGTGGTCCCAATATACATCTCCTCTACCCTCAAGTCTACCCTGTACCTAATCAATCTGCTAATCTCATACATCTCGCTCCTGCGCCGCTTAAGCAATACTGCTATCGTTACTAGCCTGAAATTATGATTTCCTTTGGCATATGGTTCTTGATAGGACAGTGCGCTCTAATTAGCTCCTTGTCTGCAAGAACCAACTGGTGAGTTTCATTTTCTTGAAGCAAACTATTAATTTTCACATCAGGAGGTCGATGACTAGTTGTCAGAAAGGTGGTGATTCCTGCTTTCTCCCTAAAATGTGCTCAGGCTCTGTTCCCGCAGTTACTCTGCAAGGGTTTGTTCACACTGCCCAGTCGCTGGTAAAATGGAACTAGGGAAGAGCCCTGAGGAACTGGTGGTAGCTGCTGGAGTTGGGAGGAAAGCAGAAGGAGATACTAAAAAGATTGAAGTCTCCAGGTGCGGGAGTCTTTGCTTGCTACTCAACTATTTTTTATATTATAAGTATATATATATAGCTATTTATGCATATGTTCTTATAACTGCATATCACTAAGGAGGCTGTGTCTGAATGAGGTTGTCCAAATGGCTGCAGTAGGATCTTCTGTCACTGGTAGTGCTTTCATTTTGCCCATAAATGAAAGAGGGATACTTTGGAATTCTGAGGAGAACCCCCCCCTGTTCCTTGCTCACGTGTGCAAAGGGCCAGTGTTTAACAGAGACGAGCTACTAAGCAGAAGCCAAAGCAGAAGTAAGATGTGAAGCACTGCGGATCTGCCTGCCTGGGCACTCCTGCTGCGCCTGGGCTCGTGCGTGCAACCCAAACGCCTGCCTCTTCCCACCTTCACCTTGGGTTTGCTGTTGCAGAAGAGCAAGCACACACTTGAGAAGCGCTGCTGTTTCCATCCTGCTCTGGGGAGGGGAAACCACCAGCAATGGATGTAGCTGAGACAGTGGCAACAGGAATCAGCAGCTCTGTTGCATGTTCCCACATGGCTGGGAATTCATGTTACAGCCAAAGCAGATCTGGGAGCACAGTCCTTTTGGTCTCATCCCTGTGCTCTACTGCTTTTGATCAGAGGTGCATAGAGAGGGACTCACCAGCATGCTGTCAGCCTACGCACCGAGCACAGCGCAAGCTTCACCCTGACCTTCTGCGTGCAGAGGAGCCGGGGGTACGGCAGCAATATCTGCAGGAGAGGGTTCTCCCGCGCTCTGCTCGTTGTGAACGTGCCGTCCTGCGTTCAGGCTGGTCCCTGAGCTCTGGCTAGTGCAAGAGCATCATCTGTTTATCTCCTGTATGCAGAGCACGGTGTCCACAGACAGTCGTATCTTGTCCCACAAGCAGCCTGGGCATAAAAGTGAGGCCTCCACCACTCCGCAGGCGTCCAGTGGGGACAAGGTTTTTCTTGCCTTGGGATTTTGGTCATTTGGGTCATTATTATGACCCGAATATCATATATGGAAGCATATATGGAAGCAGGTATTTGCTAGGGAGGCTGCATCTCAATGAGGCTGTCCAAAAGGCTGCAGTAGGATCTTCTGTCACTGTGGGATCTGCAGGCTCTTGCAATGGCTTTTGGCTCCTGCCATCGTAGTTTCCAAATATATGTGCCTTTCTGGGAGGGAGCTTAGTGACTCAAGCAGAAGTCAATCCTTTGTGCTCAATTGTAGCTTCTTTCTTCACTGAGCAGTCTCCAGGTTCCTGCAACGTGCAGTGAGTATCAGCCTCTATTTATCCCCTTTTTGTGCATATTTGTGACAATTTTGCTTGCAGCTGTGGTCACTTAAGATGAATAATATTTTCAGGCTGTGAAAAAGCCAGTAGCAGGGTGGTTATCAGATAGAGGAAATGCATCGTATTTGCTCTGGCCTTTGGTTCCCAGATAACATAACGGCAAATTGCGTTCCTGGAAGCTGGGGGTGGCTTGCAAGATTACATGGCCCCAAAACACATGGAGGCAGTTTGTCACATGTGACAGAGGCGCGGAGGGGGAGGTGGAAGTGGGGAGCATAGCTGCTCTGGGTGCTCAGCAAAGGTCAGATGTGGCTGATGGTTTCTTCACCTCGAGATCGCTGAAGCAGCACCAGCAATTGTGCCCTAGCCACTCCCCTAACAGTGTTTTGGTGGGTTAGGAGTATAAATTCATCTGAAAGTTGCTGCTGCTTGCAGAGCAGTAAGAGATTGCGTGTGTCTCCCAGTAACCATTTCCTCTCCTCTTTCGCCTCATCTTCCCTCTAAGCCGGGTGCCTTTGAATCCCTCCTTTTAGCTTTGAACTGCCTCTCTGGGTGGCTGGAGGTGGCTGGCTGATTTGGAGGACAGAAATCTAATTAACATTCGTTCCCTGCTCAGCTGGATGTAGATGTGAAGCAAGACCAAACCTGGAAGTAGATCCTGTGGTTCCTACTAGGGCATGCAGGGCCAGCACTTGTGTGTGTCGGCTGTGCATGATGGGGTGGGCTGGGACCAGTTCTTGTGCACCCCTGACCCAGAAGACGTCGAAGTACCTTGTTATCTCCAGAGGAAGCTCGTTCCAGGCTTGCTTTGTCTGGGCTGCCAGTGCCTCCTCAGGAGAACAACAACCTCAGCTGCTGGTGGAATAATGGGACAAAGCTGAAGACAGAAATTGTGGTAAATGTTGTAAGGTAAAAAGAAAGATGAGCAACAAAAATATCAGGACAGAAATCAGAAGTCTTTTAGGATCAGGATTATCCAGCCCTTGTCCTGGCTGAGGTGTCAGGTATGTTGACAGACACCCCCTTGGTCCGGCACTCTTGCTCTTCTCCAAAACAGTTGTTGGGGAGAAGGGGCTGAGCTAGCCGTGCACCGCTCGTGCTCTGTGCACCAGTGCTGTGCTGCTCTGCACCAGCAAAGGCAGCTTGGCAGCCTGCCTGGACCTGGAAGCTGCTCCGGGACCTGCTCGGGGAAGCATTGCTCCAGCGTGGGCTGTCCCAGCAAATGGTGGGTCATGGCCTGGCCGCCTGGGATGGGGCTGGGAGGAGGGTGGCTACTCCGCCTGGCACCATCTTCAGCCCTGTGCTCTGGAGGGTTACTAAACAGGCAGCCTTCCATTTCGTACCTTCAGCAGGGGAGGCCACCCACAAAATAAACCCCTTGTGCCATCCTGGGGGTGGCATGAGAGCGATGGATGTGGGACTGGTGCCAGCACTTGTGGCACTGGGGGGAAGATGCTCTGCGGCCTCCCGGTGAGGTTCAGCTTGCACAACTCGGGGTGGCACACACTGCTGCAAAAGCCCTTCCCTGGTGTTCTCCTTATTCGTATAAATAAAATATATGTATGTGTACCTATGAAAATATTTTTAAATGGCATTATCTCAGCAGATCTCAGGATGAAATTATTTTCCTGTTACTACAGCGTACATGTTATCTAGGCCTGTTCCTTTTTTTTTTTTTTTTTTTTAAGATTCCATTTCTCTTATTTGTTTCTTGCAAATCTGTTTCCTAAGGTTTTGTTTCTAACTGTCGTCTTCCACTTGGCTTAGGTATGGTTCCAGACTCAAAATCTTAGACATTAAGATTTCATCCTTTGCATTTTTCCCTTTAGATTTTCATTGCCTTTGGTGGGCTGATTAAAGTCCCTCCCAGTTTCTTTGCCTTCTGCAATTTCAAAAATGTGTATCGAAAACATCTTTTTCTGTAGTCTTAACTGATCCTTTGTAATATTTGCTGTTTCTCTTCTCATCTTCAGGAAAAAGATCAATTTTTTATATTTTTTTTTTTTATCTCTCAAGTAACATCTCCCAAAACCATATGGACTTTTTCTTGTTTCACCCCAGAAGATGTGTAAAGTGATGTTTTACTTTAAATATGCTTCGCTTGGGACTTTACAGCTTGCTTTTGCACTTCTAGATTTAATATTTCTCCTTGCTGCTTATGTCTATGCTGAACATTTGTTTTCATTTTCAACTTATTGTTGTGTTCAGTGCAGTCTTATCTCACTGGGCAGAAGCCAAATAGTTTGTTATTGATTACACAGTTTCCTATCACAGTCTATTAGTTCCTGCCAATTAGCTTGTCGTCTTGTTGATAAGATTATTGCCATCGGTGTGCTGTGGTGATCGTGGTTATCCAGGGATATTTGAGCAGAGATGCTGATGCACGCAATAGTTTTGAGAATCTCTAGAAAGGTTTCCTTCTCTCCTTACAACAATCTGTAGCACAAGGCAAGGTATTATTTGACTTTGCTGTTCTTTTTTAATCCCTATATCCTTACCCTAACTATTTAACAACTGTATATTCACTGTGAGATGGTTTCTGTGCAGGGATGTTCCCCGCTTCTCACCGTCACGCATAATTCCTCCTGTTTTTCCAACAATCTTCCCTGTTTTCCAACAGTCACCGATTTGCGAACAGGAGCGGACTGTTTTATTTGGACCACCCTGTTTAATCACTGCTGCTGAGGAGGGGCAGCCCTTTGTGAATTTGCCTAATTCCTTTCTGAATGACATGCTGTGGCAATGGCCACGGGTACCACGTTTAATTAATTATGCACAGTGGGGGGGAAAAGTATTTCCTTTTGTTTTAAATCTGAATATTTCATCAGATGCCACTAGTTCTTGCACTATGAGATGTAGTGAATGATATATTTACCTTCTCTGTCTTTTCCTTGTTTCCTAGACCTCTGTTGTCATCCTCTTTTTATTGCATCTTCCTGAGATGAGGAGTCGTCGTGTATTTCATCACTTCTTGGTTGCATCCGTTCTTTACCTCTGCTTGTCCCTCTTCCTTTTCCCTGTTTCTCCTGTAGGAAGTCTGGAGCTGTGTGGGTACATCATAAACTGATGTAGTGACACTGCAGTTTTTGCTGCTTCATTCCTGTCGTCCTCCTAATACCTCCTCAAATTGCCTGTACACAGCTCAGGTTTTGCTGCTGCTTTGCAGGCTTTATACAAGCACTCTGAATCCAAAAGTGTGATTTTTTTTTGGTTCTCTCTTGCCCCAGTTATTCATCAATGGATGTAATAAAAATATTTTAAAACCTTGCCTCGCTTACATCCTTGGACCATCACAGCTGTAACACATCCACCATGAACAATATCTCGTTCTGTTTGCCCTTTTTATGGCCTCAAAGCACGTAGCCGATGTTGTCGAGTAACTACCTGCAGTAATCCCAAGACCTCCTTCCCAAGCAGCCACAGCTAATTTTGCAGCCCAGTGTTGGGTATGCACAACTGGGGCTGTTTTTCTCCCTGCTGCAAAAGTGTGAATCTGCTGCTTGATTGTCCGCTCCCGTCGTGGCTTCTGGGATGTTGTCCTGGGATGGGGCAGTGCTACTCCTGGGAAAGACCAGTGGCAAAGATCCCTGTATGTGAGGGAAGAGAGTTTGCAACCTGCCATGTTTCTGAAGGAGGCTGTTTGGGCCATCAGTAAGGATCAGCAGAGAGTTTAGCAGAGTTTATTTCCAGCTCAGAGCTCTGCTGCCCGCTGCTACTCTAGACCACGGCACAGCCTGGCTGCCCTCCTAGGCACAGTGGGTCAGGCTGCGATGGAGGACCTTGCCCTGTGCCTGTGTCCTCCCTGCCAAGGGGAGATCCCACAATGGGAATTCACCGTGAATTCATCTTTTGGCTTTTACCTCTTCCCAGAAGGTCTTGGGTCTTCGGCTCCCTCAGGCAGGGCTGCGAGGGCACCAGTATGTGGTGGTCTCCCCTTTCTCCTGTGACTCCAGGGACAGTGTTGGGCAGAGAGGTGATGGAGAGCGGGAGCCAAGTGGTCCCCGGCCCGGGAGGGAGAGCGCTGGTGGAGGTGGTGTGAGCCCTTCTCGCAGGCGGGGGGGAACGAGCCCCTTTGCACTGGCCATGAAATCAGTCATGTGTAGGTTTTTGTCCAGCCCTGGGGGGTGGGGGAAGGAATGTGGGTTGGGCAAAGTCTAGGATTACACCACTGCTGAATTTTTCTTTCCACACTTTAAATAGCCAGCACCTTTCGGTCCTGCCGTCGCGTCTCCCGTCGGCTCGCGCCCCGACAGCGCCGTCCGCAAGGTAACACCTCTGCGCCTGTTTTCTTCTGCCCTGCTCCCCCCGTGCCCCACACCCACCCGGGTCTGCCGTGGAGGAGAGGTCACGGTGCGCTTTCTGCCTGTTTAATCATTTTCTAGCGTGGAGGGGTCCTCCCAGTCCTTCCTTGCAGCCGCTGTCAAACGCCTGCCAGTGTTTCTTACTCCTCTTCACGTCCCAAAGTGTTTTACAGGGGACTACGTAGGGGGAGGGGAGAGGTTGGCCCCGCTGCTTTGCCTTTTTTTTTTTCTTTTTTTTTCTTTTTTTTTTTTTTTTTCTCCCTGGATGGGGGAGAGTGTCATTTGCTGCCAGTGCCTTTTCCGGCTCTCATGTTGAGGGACTTGCAGGCGCCAGTGTTTCTTACTCCTCTTCACGTCCCAAAGTGTTTTACAGGGGACTACGTAGGGGGAGGGGAGAGGTTGGCCCCGCTGCTTTGCCTTTTTTTTTTTCTTTTTTTTTCTTTTTTTTTTTTTTTTTCTCCCTGGATGGGGGAGAGTGTCATTTGCTGCCAGTGCCTTTTCCGGCTCTCATGTTGAGGGACTTGCAGGCGGGAATGAATGGCAGCGTGAGGCTGTGGGGCTGGGGGAGCAGCTTCTGCGGGACACGAGCGGGCTGGAGGGCTGGCACCGTGCAGGGGAAGGTGCTCTCCTTGGCACAATGTCCTCAGCAACCCCAGCTTTGGCACCAGACACTGGTGGGACCCATAGTCCTTACTCTTTGCCCTGCGGGGCTCGGTGGCCAGAAGGGCATCCTGCCCACGAGGAACAGGCTCAAATACCCCCTGAGACTCCTAAATGGCTGTAGCAGAGCTGGTGCCACCCGTGCCTGTCTCCTTGCTGTGCTCTGAGGCACCAGCTGTGAACCAGCGGTCACTTACACTATGCCCTGGCTTTCATGGTAGGAGAGGTGTCCTCTCAGGGGTTTTGGGGGGAAGGTGGGACAGCAGGAGGGGTGACCACCTACTCTGTGCTGATCTTCTACTTCTCTTAGAGATCTGTATAGAGATGGGAGAAGCTCTTGTGGTGCCAAGGCTTCCCGAGACCAGTGCTGTGGGGAGCCTCTGCAGGCAAGGGGGGAATGTTTGGAGGGGCAGACTCTGGGAGAGGAGAGATCCCAGATGGCCATGGCATCTGCACTCTTTCTTCTCTTGCAATTACAAGGATGGCATCATCCTGAAAAATCACCTTTTCTCTCAGGCTAATAGATTGCCAGCAAGTTACCATCACTGAAAGCAGAAACTTGTTTCCCTCTTATTTCAGTTTGTCTTCTTCCCGCATCTAAGACTTCTGTGTATTTTGTCACTTTCATCCCATGGTCTGCAAAACCAGACCTTGGTAAGCAGCAACAGGGGAGAAGAGAAACCCTCATAAAATATTTTGTCAAGTATTTGATGCCGCTCTCGTCCTTCTCCAGCCCTAAGTCTCTTCCATGTTATCTGCCACAGTGGGAGCTCCAGCCTTGGTCTTCTGTGTAATGCTGTGCTTAGAGGATGGGCTTCCAGAAGCAGGGTTTTTTGGAGACAAGTCAATTAAAAATAATGAAACTGATAATGACTTTTAAGGACTGATTTTGGACTAAGCAATGAAAGCTTATGCATACTCTTAGCGCCTTGCTGCCAGCAAGAATCACTATAAGGAGCAAGAGAGGAATGATTCAGTGTGTATGTACATGTGCCCTCTCCCTTCTCTTGCCTCCCATAGCCCAAATTTCTGCCCCGTTGCATGGCTTGTGCTGAACGTAATAGAGGAAACTCCTTCTGAAGGTGCGATGGATTACAGAGTCCCTGGCGCCGTCAGCAATGGTGAAATGGTGCCCACACACCCTGGCATGGAAAAGGAGAAGGAGAAGGAGGAGGAGGAGGAGGACCAGACCCTGGAGCGAGGGCAGTGGAACAACAAGCTGGAGTACGTCCTGTCTGTGGCTGGGGAGATCATCGGCCTGGGAAATGTCTGGCGCTTCCCCTACCTCTGCTACAAGAATGGTGGAGGTAAGTGCAGCCCTGGCCCCGGCCAGCCCCAGGGATGCCTGGTCACTGGCATCTCTCCTGCCTCTGCAACATCCATGTCTGGCCCTGCTCACTGCTGGCAGCAACTTCTCAGCTATGCCCAAGTCATGAGCCTGAAGACAGGATGCCAACCTGCCGGCGTGGTGCCGCTTCCTGGGCCATGTGCGGGGGCTGTTTTGACCCTGTGGGACACGGGTGACCAAGTGGTGATGTCTCGGGGTTTCTGGTGGCCCTGTTTCTCCGATGTGTGTAGAGCCCCGGTTCTGCTGGCAAGGTGGGGAGGCAGGTGGACCTGGGTGGGGGGCTTGGCTCTCTGAGCAGCATGACTTACCCCAGGCACCTCTTCCTTGAGGAGCACGGAGGGCCCTGCGCAAACAAGGTGGCAGGTCCTGGCGATGTATCGGGGAGCAGTGCAGGAGGCTGAAGGGCACGTAGTCCTCATGGGTGCTGCGAAGAGCTGCAGCATTTCCTGGAGGCTCAGGGAGGCTCTAAGGGGCTCTTGACCTCAGGTCCTGGTCCGGCCTCAGGTCACAGAGGGGTGTCCCTCAGTGACTGGTGCTGAAGCAGGGACAGAGCAGGGCGCGATGGTTTTCCTTGCCTCGGTGCAGAAGCGCAGCACCCCTCCTGCACCCCACAGTGCCCTCACACCATCCGCCAGAGCTGCAAGCGCCTGGGAGAGGGGACACGCACCTCTGAGCCACCCCACAGGGCTGTGCAGTGTGTGGATGGATGCGCTTGACGGAGAAAGAGGGAGCGGGGCAATGCTGCTACCAGTGAGGTGCTGGCACATCGGTGCTGCTCAGGCTCTGCCTGGCAGTGACCGGTGGCCGATCCCCAGCATGGCTGGACTGCCCTGCTGCTTGGCCACAGAGCTGAGCTCGCTTTTGCAGGTGGAGGGTTGCCGTGGGGTTTTCCAGGGGTTTGTGCTTGCTTTTAGTTTGTGGTTGCCTTTTAAGAGAGAAAGCTATTTAAAAATACGAAAGCCCAAAGCTTTTCTTGAGTTTGGCACATGGAGAAGAGGGAGTTGCTCTCCCTGTCTGCTGATTAATTGCTAATTGGGTTCTCCGGAAGGGCAGGGGAGAGGGGAAATGGTGCTTGGCTGGGAGCTGGCAGGGAGCAAGCACTGGGGACCCAGGGCTGAAATCCCCTGGCTTGAGCTTGGGGTAGTCTCATGGGCCTCACTAAACTGCTTTCATCCCAGCATAAAAGAGGATTAATCACTGTTTAGCTACTTTCACGCCGTGCTTTGCTCAGCGCTTGTTTCTTTTCACCAGGTGGTCGGGCATTTTCTTTCCCTGTTGAAAAAGGAGAATTTTTCATGTTTTCTTTTTCTACGGGGAATGTTTCTTGGTTCTTGGCTGCTTGCTGAGCTGTGTCTTCTCCCACTGCTGCACCCTTCCCGGCTGCCATCCCATCAGGGAGAGCGGGACCTGGGACCTTGGCCTGGCACCCCTTGCCTTGGGTGCCAGGGGAGAGCTGAGGGAGGGCTCTGGGGAAAGGGGAGCTGTCGTGTGTGGTTGGACAGCGGAGGCAAGACATAGCCCTGTCTATGGCAGGAGGGCTGGAACTTGGTGATCTTCAAGGTCCTTTCCAACCTAAACCATTCTATGATTCTATAAAGGGATTTCTCAGCCTTTTTTCCCCCAAGAAATGGGCCTGAAGCAAAGTCTGGTGAAGCAGCAGAGACTATGAGGAGTTTGAAGTCGCAGGCAAATTTTTTCATCTCCAGCCCTCTTCCCATGAGGTTAGAGAAAGGATGGCGCATGGGACTCTCCTGCAGAGAGGAGAGGTCTTCCCATACAGCTTTCCTTGGGGCAGGGCAGCACGACGGGGCTGTGTAGGACTCAGGGCTCCCTCCTGCACCATGGCCTGGCCTGGCTGGTGCGGTATCACATCCCATATAATGCCTCGAGATTAATTTTAAAAGCTGCCAAAGGTTTTGTCCTGTACTCCTTTGGGAAGGCTGGTCTAGGCAATTGCTTCTCTGGTATTTCAATAAAAGGTGAGGGACCTTTACTTAATTTCCAGCTCCAGGTCAACCATGGTCAGCTTATAGCCATGGCCAGCCTACAAGCTTGCGCTGGTGTTACCATCTGGCTGAAATAGCTCTGCCCCACTGCCTGACTTTTTCTCCCCTCACTGAACTGCGTGTAGGCAGTGGTGATAAATGCTCTCAGCTCTTGCTTTGCTGCCCTAAATAAGTCAGCCTCTTCGCAAAAAAGGTACCTGCAAAATCTGAGCTATGCAAAGAGAGGCAGCTGGCCACTCTTCCTTACATTAGGGATATTTCCATATAACAAAGAAAGAGTAGTCCCTTACATATCAAGCGCTCAGTGTTTGGTACCTAGGTCCTATATAGTGGGTGGGTGTGTGTGGGAAAAGAGCAAAAATATGTTCTTTTTGTTCTTGTTCACTTTTGCTTTCGCTTCCCGTGGCGTGGCCAGGCCCTCCCAGGGCAGGCTGGCCCCATCGATTGGGAAATACCGGGGAAGCCTGTCAGGTGGTGTGGCTGGCCCAGCGCTCCCCAAACCCGCTGGGGCCCAAG
>NW_009647222.1:136700-166477 GCF_000708025.1 Charadrius vociferus | reverse complement strand
GTCGGCTCGGCGCCCCCCGCCGCGGGCTGCCCTCCCTGCTGCCCCCCCAGGCCGTGGCGGCTGGGCAGGGTGGCTCTGCTGGACACCTCTCCTCGCCTTCTCCTCCTGAAGGGCCCTCCTGCCTTACTGCCCTTCCCTGAACGCGCGGGCCAGCAGCAGCCCCCACGCCAGCTGACGTGAGATGGGGGTTGGCGTCGGGGTCGTCCCACCCTGCCTGTCCCCCCAACCTGGGGGGCGAGGGGAGCGGGGCAGATCACAGCCCCTTGCCCAGGCATGTCTCCGGAAATCCTTCCTTCACCCCACCAGAATTTTGCATTGTCTCACAGCCCACATGTCAGCACCCTCCAGTTAAGACTCCCAAAGCGTGAAACCTGAGATAAATAGAGGTGCTGAGGAGGGTGACAGGCCGGCCAGCCGGCTGCGAATATGGGAAACCCGGGCTGGGGAACTTGACCTGCCACCTCAGAGACCTCCCCTGGGATCCCCTGACTGCAGTTTAGTTAAAGACAAGCTTTTATACAAGCATAAACTCCCTTGGGAAAAGGCACCGCTTTTATGATGATATGATTGCATGCAAGCTGCGGAGTTGAGGGGATGGTGCTGGTACAACCATTTCCCCTGCCCTTTGCCCTCACTGACTTCTATTTACTGGTAGGGGGAGAGCAGGTGGGCAGGTGCTCGTTGTTCACCTGGCTCTGCCATCTATCAGCATCCCTTCAGCTGCTGTTTGCCCATGGGAAGCTGCCAAGATGGTCTCCCTGACTATTTTGTTGGTTGCATTTTTTTTTGTTTTGTTTTGTTTTGCAGGAAGGGGAAGGCTGTGGCTCTGTACCCCAATGGGATGAGTGTGGGGTGGGACTTCTGGCCGGTCCCCAAAGCCCCCCTTTTCCTCTCCCATGCCCCTGCCTGCTAGCTAAGCTTCTTAATGAAATCTCTGGGGTTTTGAGTTCACTTGTGCACTGGGATTGTTGTTTCCCATACACCCCCACCCACCCAACCCCAGAGCCAGTTAGCATCTCACTGGCACAGAAAAGGCCTATGCAGCGAAAAAGTGGTTAGTGGCTAGGGGTGGTTGTCACCTCTGACCGTGCGTGTCCCTCTGAGCCTGCCACAGCCCAGCTGCCACTCTCCACTTGGGGCTACCCCTTTCCACGCCAGCTCCCCATCCTGCTGCGTGTCCCTGCCTTTGCGGCAGGGCTTGAGCAGCTTTCGTGGCACGTTAGCGCAGCGAGGAGCGTGGACCATCTTGCAGCGCTGCCTCGTGTGCTCTGCGGGGTAAAAGCCATTCCCACATATAACATTAGCCTGGGGTAACCAAAAGCCTGATGCATTTTGTCTCTCCCTGTCTGGTTTCATGACAGGGCTTGGCCAGGAGGAAAGCCCTGGCTGATGGCGTGAGGTACATACTTTCCTCCACTTCTTGCTTTTTGTTTGCATGTGTGCTGCTTTTCAGTGAGCAAGTGATTGAGCAAACCCACAGACTGGGTGAAGGTGTCAGTCTCTATGTGCTCCTCAGTGCCTTGGTGTTGTCATCTGTGGGCTTGTCAGCTTATTCAGTCAGAAAAATTAATGTGAAAGGAGTCACCAACCTGATTAAAATTTACAATGGTTTTAGAGCAGAGTGTTCTCCTATATTTCTATACAGATACTGAGAACTTGTTTCACTCCTTTCTGCACAAAAATTGGTCTTAGAAACTTTCCTTTCTTTTCCATCTTTTCTAACTGTTGAGTTTCTCATGCAATGTGAGGAAAATCCCTTTCTCCTGGCACCCCTGTCCATGGCCTTTCCGTCCCTCCCAGGCTGTCCCCTCACCAGGATGAACCTCCTCCATGCCAGGTTGGAGATGGCCTTACCCCAGTCACCACACGGGGCTTATTTCTCTTATCTGCCACTTGAATCTGCCAGGTGCCTTCTTCATCCCCTACCTCATCTTCCTCTTCACCTGCGGGATCCCTGTCTTCTTCCTGGAGACGGCACTGGGGCAGTACACGAGCCAGGGAGGGGTGACAGCCTGGCGCAGGATCTGCCCCCTCTTTGAAGGTGAGTGGGGTGAGCCCAAGAGGGTATGGAGAGGTGCGGGATCACAGGGCCCCAGTGGGGTGAGCAGTGATGGGTATCCCCACAGCCCAGCTCCTTACGTACCTCCGCGCATCTTCTGCTCACCACTGGGGATCCCAGCCTGGGAGGGCCACTGGCTGCCCCCTTTCCAAAATTAAACTGGAAAAAATGGTTGCCTTTCCAACCAAGCAGTTTCCATCATTATGTTGCATCCTGACTTCCTTCTTCATTGCTGTGGCTATGGCCAGGATCTTTGTGCTCAATCAAGGTTGTCCTCCAAGAGCTAAATGATGAAAATGCTTCTAGAGGTTATGAGGAACCTAAAACATGGTACTATTTTTTTAAATCAATGCTATGTCTTTTTCTTGAGTTTGTAGATGGCTTAAAACCTTAGTGGTGAAAGGTGTTAGCTGTCTTAATAAATTGTTAGCAGTTAGATCCACTTCTAGCGCTGTTTCAGCACAGTCATCCAGCCTCAAGCCACGTTCCATGATTTCTCTGAAAGTCTCCGTTGCCTAGGGTCCACGTACCAAAACCTTCAGATGCTCCTCTGGCACCTCCAGAGAAGGTGTATGGTGTTAATACAAAAGCTTCCCAAACAGTGAAAAGGGATGAGTGAACAAAATAAAAAGTGAATTGTGGTAGAAGAGGTGGAGCAACCGGTAGAGCACTGTCATATGTTTCTGTCCCTTTGGGTGGCTTTCTAACCATAACCTGTCCATCCCCTGCCCAGACTCCCTCCCCTTGCCACCCTTTCACCAGGGAATGCTGCAGTGGGGTGGTAGGAAGAAGGGGTCCCTGATGCCCCTGCTTGGGCCCCCGCTCATGTGGCATGGTGGGCTTTGGGGAGGGGATGGTGACTCTGGCAGCTGCCTCGGTGGCATTCATCCGGCAGCACAGCGAAAACGTGGACCAGCAGATGAAAACATTGGGTGAGCACCTCCCAAGGGGAGTCCTGTTCCTGTCCGCTGGCGCATGCGTCACCTGCCTTTGGGGCTCGCTTTCTGCAGGAATTGGCTACGCCTCGCAGGTCATCGTCATACTGCTGAACTTCTACTACATCATTGTCCTGGCCTGGGCCTTGTTTTATCTCTTCAGTTCATTCACCATCGACCTCCCTTGGGGCAGCTGTGACCATGAGTGGAACACAGGTGGGTGTGGAGCCCTCTTCCAGTCCTCCACCAGCTCCTGGCTGAGGGAAATCTGCTGCTGTCCACAGCCAAACCTCAGGAGAGTGGCTTGCCCCTGCTTGAGTGGGACTACTGGTCGTGGGGGTGGGGAGTGCTGGATCACTGCAGTGATGCTGGTGCTTTTGTGGAAGAGGCTTGGTTGATCCAGGTCTTTGCTAGAGAGCACCAGTGCTGGCACTGCCTAACCACTTGCAGCACCTGACCAGGGCCGTGCAGTGATGGCCTCCCCAGTGGCTCCTGCTCTGGGCTCCAGCCACCATCGGCACCTTCCTTCCTGGCATCTTCTAGTCATCCTGTGCTGTGTGTTAGCCATAGACCCAGTGCTTGTCGGGACTGCTCGCTGTGCCCACTGGAAGGAAAAATAAAATGCCATTGTCTTAATTGTCCTAGGTTGCTTGCCAGACTTACCCTGGAGGGGACTGCTTTTGTGCATTTTTGGGACTACACAAAATTTGTCTCAGAGTCAATGTCAATGAGAGTTGATACTGTGGATGGAAAGGGAGGGGTTTTTCAGATCCTCTGGTACTCCAGCTGCTGATACTAATGCTCCCTCTCTCCCTGGGCCTTTCCCACAGGGAACTGCATGGAGCTCCAGAAGGCAAACTCTACACTCAATGTGACCAATGAAAACGCCACCTCCCCTGTCATCGAGTTCTGGGAGTAAGTAAAGGATAGGCCTGTTACCCCCCTTTCCTCCACAACATACCTTCCCTGGGCAAGGAACAAACCCTGCAGTGGCACTTCATATTAACCCATCCTAACCAGAAGAAGACACAAAAGAGAAAGCTGGGCAGGTCAGGGTGAAGGCTCTCGGACAGCGCTGTCAGTGAGGGTAACATTGCTGGGGTCTCGGTGTTTGGAGCTGTGCTGGCATGCCTCAGAGCCATCTGACTTTGTCCTTCTCTGACATTGCATTCCTGTCCCTCTAGACCTTTTGGGCTTGTCGGTCTCACTGACCTCAGTGATGGCTAGCTGACTGTGCAAGACCTTACCTCACCCATGCCTTGCTTCCTTTGGTCCTTGATGTTTTGTTTGTTGTTCTTTTCTCCCTTATACCTCCTGTGCTATTGAATTCCCCTTTTCTCCATTTGTGCTGCTCCTCTCCCTGCCTCCTTCTTTGTTCTTCATTGCCAGCTGTGAACTTTTTTATACAGTTTTTTCCTCCTGCGATGTAGGTGAATTGGCTGCATGTTCCCCATCCTGAAGCTTTGGTTCAGCCTTACCCAGGGTGCAAACCTGAATAAAATTAGTGGCACTGTCTCGGGGTATAGTAACCATTACCAGATGGTTTGGATTACGGTTTACATATCTGCTGGATTATCCATCGCTCTTGTTCTGTTTGGAGCAGTCTGCCCCATGCATTCCTTGACCTGCCTGGTGGCTGCATCCAGTGTAACCATGCTCAGGACGCAGGTGCCAAGATTATAGGTGCGAGTGGGCTGAGATGTGTGGTGGTCCACAAAGCAGCAGCTCTGTGATGGGTTTTTGTCTGCTTGTCTTGCAAGCTGTAGCGTGTTCAGCTGTGATGTACTGAGTTCATGCTGGTGATGCAGTAGGTGATCTTTCCTTTGAATCCCTGCTACTGTGTGATACCAGCTGCTTTTTCCTGGGAGGCTCTGGCATGGTGGATAGTGACTTTTGTATGTGGGCTAGTCTTCATCTTAAAAGTAGAAAAAGAAGTTATGTTTTTACTTTAGAGTGACTAATACACAAACTATCTTGAGGGGAGAAGCTCACAAAAATCAAAAATGAAGTGCTGGTGTCAGCTCACTTCACACTGAAATGTGCTCCCTGATTTTCATTGTTTTCTCCCTTTGTGTACTCTGAGGAACAGAGTAGCTTTCTTTCAGTCATGACGGCATAGGCCTGTTGGCTAGGGTTCTCTGATAATCCTCAGCATCTCCTGGGAGAACAGATGCAGTTACGCGCTGAGCCCTGGCTAACAGACTGCACAACTCACCCCTCTGCTGCCACCGTGAATTTCCCTTGTGCGTTTTAGGTGGACAGAGGGCTTTGCCCTCGGCAGCGCTGCCAGGTGCTGTCAGTGTGTGCAGCACACAGTATCTCTGGAACATCCCTGGCTCAGCACAGGGACACTGCTTTTAAATTTCAAAGTTTTTAAACTTTTTTTGTCTCCTGTGTGCTCCCTGAGCCTGCATTCTCCCTCTGCCTGCTGCTCACATGTGATTAGACCGTGACCCTGCTCTGGCGGGGGGGTTGGACTAGATGATCTCCAGAGGTCCCTTCCAACCCTGACCATTCTGTGATTCTGAGACGGTGGCCTGCCTTAGACTGCTTTTCCTGAGGCTGGCTTCTGGAAAAGCTGATGTCCCATCACTGCTGTGACCGTCTCTGTGTTACTGGGCAATCAGCACACACGACTGGAAATTTCCACTGTCTATTGCTTCTGATGCAGCATTTGTTCCTGCCTTCCCTGGGCCGTGAGGTAGGAGGCCACCATTTCTTTGAGAAGCACTGACCTGCCAGTGGGATGATGGCAGGCTTCTGAGGCCTCTTCTGGCTACAGTACAGTGCCCAGTTAGTTACGGTCTGCTGGCACCACTTCCCCACTGGCATGACGAAATGTACCTGGTGGAGCAGAGCAACTTTTCCAACCCCTTTCTCGTGTTCTCAATCTGCCGTGAGGCTGTGGGGTAGGAAAGGAGGCAATGTGTCTTAGACTGCTGTTCTCAAGGAGCGTGACCTTTATTTTGGGATAGTTGCTGTCTTTTGCAGCGGGGCAGGCATTGCTGCTGGGCTCCAGGGTAGTGCGTGTCCCCGTCTGCCTGTCTCAGGCTTTGGGTTTTGGGACTGCACCATGGTGTTTCTCACTCAGATCCACCTGCGCAGTGTAGGAGATGGAGGCCGGTGAGTCCATACTTCTGTAAGTGATGAGGAAGATTTGACATACAGATGACGTGGAAAGCTGCTATATGGGCAGGGTGAGACCCTAAAACCTTAGCTGAACCAAGGTCCATCTGGCCCAGGATCCTATCTCCACACTGCCTGAAAGAGGATGCCCAAGGCGACCTCTTCTGACTGTGGAATGGGGATTATTGTGGTCTTGGTTTGGTCTCAGTCATGGCTGCTATGCTGCTCTGGCTCCTGAGATGAAATATGTAGCTGCTCCTAAAGACAGAAGTATGCTATGGAAAAGGGGTTGGACAGCATTTCTTCTTGGGTGGTCCTGGTGGATTCTGCATGGTAAGTCCAATGTATAATTCACTTCGAGGTTTGAAACATGTCAGAAATGTAGGCGAACTTTGTAATGTACATGAAAAAAGCCTGGGCAGAGCTTGCGTGTGCAAAGTGCTGCATGTTCTTGCAAAGTGAGACGTCTTACCCTACAGGACAACACAGATGAAGGGTGGGAGGAGGACAGAAGAAGAAATGTCTTGGCCCAATAGGCCAGCACTGGAGTGAGCGTAGAAGCAAGTGTCCATGCGTGATCTGCCAGGCTGGTAGTATTTTTAAGAGGGGAGCACTGCTTGATTCCTCTGAGGCTTGCAGCTCAGAGCTGGGCCTTCTTAGTAAGACAGGTCTTCTCCCCAAAGTCATCAGGTGAGTGGAGGTGTGGTGAGAACCAGCAAGATGTTGGCCATGTTAGTGGCCAACATCAGTGACACCTGGATGTTCCTTTGCTTCCCCCCAATGCAGGAGGAGAGTACTAAAGATTTCCGATGGCATCCAGCACCTGGGCAGCCTGCGCTGGGAGCTGGCTCTGTGTCTCTTGCTGGCATGGATCATCTGTTACTTTTGCATTTGGAAAGGGGTCAAGTCCACAGGCAAGGTGAGTACTTGGTTCAGATCAAGCCTCTTCTGTTGGTCACAGCTGGAGCACTTGATCCACTCACCTGTTGTACGTTCAGAGAAGTACTAGGGAACCCCTGGGAACCACCCTCTGAATAAGCTGGCAGGAGCCTGTGGGGCTCGTCTTGCAGCAGGAGTGCAAGCCAGGCTCTGTATTTTGGGTAGGAAAGATTGGGAGCACTGAGACGTCTCAGAGCATTGACTTCCAAGATGTGTATCCTCATCTGGTCCCTCTCCATTCACAGGCCCAGGAGACCCTGCAGTCTTCCTATTTATGGCGTGGTTGCATGTTGCCTTCCCTCCCTCCACAGTGTGAGCAAGCAGTGTGTCTTTGCCTTTCCTGGCAAGTCAGCTGAAAAATATTCAAATTCATTAGACAGTAAAGACGGTAATTCTAATGGCCTCAACACTTTGCCTCATCACCATGGGGATCTTCTTTTTTTTCTTTTTGTTCATCCCAACTGTTCCTAGAGTTGCTCATGCTCCCCAGCGATAAAGGTCTTTTTTTTTCCCTGCACTGGTCATGACAGAGCTATTTCTATGAATACTTCTGGGAAGGGTTGGTGTGACCATCCAGCTCCACCTCATGCTCCCTCAGTTGCAGAGTGTGCCACTGTCATTTGCGCTGACCCCATTACTTAGTTTCTGCTGCTGCCTCCTGACCTGTTCCCAGACAGCTTTGTCTGGAGCCAGCAAGAACAGATGGAAATGAAAAGGTTTAGTATGTTGTCTAAAAGGTGTCTTCTCAGCATGCTTTGAACAAGACATCATGTGTGCTGGGGTGTAAATTTTAGCTGCATCCACTTCCATCAAGTTGATGGCGTGGATGTTAGCAGTTTCTCCTGCTTCCAGAATGGTCTGGGATTATGAAACATGACGGTGAAATCAAGCATCTTGCAGAGATGATGTTTTCTGGTTTTTGTGGAGTAAAATTAGAAGAAAAGAGCAACTGCTTGCTGTGGTGGCCTGGTAAAAGAAAGCAGAGGCAGTATAATAACAGCAAATATGATACTAAGACACAGCAAACATAGTGTGGGAAGTGCTGAGAACAAATTCAATCTATTTTAGATACAAGTTCTAGGTTAAATGCAAGTGCTTTTTAGCAAAAAGGACTAGCGATGGTGAGATTTTCTCTCCTTGAAAACAGAAACCTTTTAGTAAAGCAATGGTGTCCATAGGTTTATCAATCCTCTGCATATTTAAGTAATCCAGCTAAAATGTTGCCTGTGGGAATACAGTCCCTTTGGGGAACAGATATACCTTAGTCCTGGGGATCTGCCAGTGGAGGGGCAAACACCGCCAGCTGAGATCACCCTACTCAGAACATCAGCAGCAGTTTGCATCCTTCGATGTGGGGACTGCCTGTCCCTGAGAAGTGCTCTCAGGAGGTTGTCACAGATGGAACTACTTTGCCGAGGCATGTGGATCAGATTCAAATAAAACCCTGGATGTTGTTGACCAGCATGTGACAGAATGATCACACTGATCCCGGCAAGGTTCCTAGTGATGTAGTTAGTGCTAACAATGCCTGAGAAATAAAAAGATTGGGTCTGAGCCAAGCATTGAGTAATATCTCATTGGATCCAGATGTTCCTGTTGTTAGATAGAAGTTTGGCACCCTTAATCCAGCAAAATGTCTCCAAATTCAGGCCTCTGGTCTCAGTGCAGATGTGAGTGACTGTTGAGTGAAAAGCTTAACATGCTAATTCACGCAGGCTGTAAAGCACATAGGATGGTACCAAAATGTGAATCCAAATCATATGCCAGACAACTACCAGTTTGTGTTCTGAGCTCCTAAAACTGATGCTATGTAGAGATCCAGCTAAGAATGTGCAAACTGGCATCCTGGAAGAACGTGCACTAGGATCCAAAGGCAATGGCTTGTTTTTATGATTTTTGTTTTTAATCTTGCTTTCATGAGCTAAGAAAGATTAGACTTGCACCCTGTCATTTCCTGAAGGAAGAATTTGGTTGTGTGGTAAATACAGGGATGATTGTTAAACTCGCAGGACCTGCAGAGATTTGATTAACTGTCAGTGAAAAGCTCTAAATCAGAGACTCCTCAAAAAATTGAGAATAAAATGAATGATGGTGTTTGCCTGTGTTGAAGGACGCTGTCCCTGGGTTCCTTCAGTGTTCAGGATGCAGATTCATAAGGACATGGATGGATCTGCTCACACAGACATCTCAGGCAATCATGAGCCCCAGCAAGGAGGTGTTTTTCACGAACCTCTGTGGCATTACCCAAGACTGCTGTGATATATAAAGCAGGTCACATGAAATGCATAGAAAATCTGAGGCTGCAGGCAGAGATGATAATCTAGCAGTGTGTTTTTTCAAGGATAGGATATCTCTCATATCCTTCTGTCCTTCTGCATTACAAAACTGAATCACCAAGGAATGTATATCTTGACCTAGAGGAGAACTCACCTTGCAGCGTCAGGTGCTTTGGACGTTGCTTTATTCAGATGGAGTACATCAGAGTGGATCCAGAAGAAATCTCCTTTTGAATCGCTACTCAGATCATAAGGATTACCGAAGGCCAGAGCGAAGATGGTCGTACTGTCCAGGGAAATCTTTCTTAGTAGGACCTCCTCTAAAGCAGATACTTCTATACCTGTGGAAAAACCTGTGACTCCCGCTCGGGGATAGTGGGCTTTAGATGGATTTTGAATCACTTCATTTTGGATGGATGGGCAGGCATGAGAAACAGATCATTTCACATCATCGTATATTGCAGTTCCTCGAGAGATGAGCTTTAGTTCTCTGGTGCGTAACCGCCCGAGCTGAGAAAAGAGCTGTAGGGTAGCATTCAAGTGAAGCGTGCTGATGTAAATCCTCACTCAGCACGTCCACACAGGAAAAACCTGAAGGAGCAACATTTCTTTTTTGGCCTAGCATGATACAACAGACTGAACAACTTTTTTCAAGGTGGTCAATAAGTCTTGAACGTGTGGGAGCAATGCAAAGGGATTAATGACACTGCTTCAATTGCTGGGGAGGCTGCCTCAGCCCTTGATATTGGGTTGTTTGTGTGGGAAACACAGATCGCGGCGTGTTGTTGTTGTGGCACGCTGCAGCAATTAGCCTGAACAGTCCTGAAAGTACCCCAGTAATCCCCAAATTGAATGTTATTTTTACCAGACGTGGAGTCCCTGAAAGGATTAGCTGATACCGGCCTGCAGCTTTCCCCCAAGGGACACAGCTCCTTAGCCAGAGGAAGAGATTTCAACCCTACCTGAGTACATCTGTGTTGTTCATGGGGCTAGGGGCATAAAAAGCAAGAGGACACAAGTTAAAGGTCCTGCTTGGCTCTGAGTCCTTGATGCCAAGTCTGAGACGTGCTGCCCTCCTCTGCCTGAAGTGCCCACATTGGGTATTTGAACAGGGGTCAGTCAGAGGCAGCGGCTGTGAGTCACTGAAGTGGGGAGCACAAGCCAGTTGCCAGTGCCAGCCGTGAGTTGGGGACCCTTAGTGTTGTCTCCGGTGGTCCTTCAGTAGCAATCATGTTTCAGTACGTGTCTCTTATCTGCACACCTCTTCACCCTTGCCACTAAGTGCTGCAGAGAAGAGACGTTCTGTGTGTGACTCAGGCCTCTATTTGGGGTAGGGATGTGTAGATGGATACTGGAATCGGCTTCTTCACTGATGCACTTAGATATTACACCGCTGACTTCAATGGAGCTGCTCTGATGCCAACCTGGTGACAGCCTGGCTCAGGGTCTGGATCACTGTTAGGATTAAAAAGGTTTTCTCTGGCTCCAGACACACCATGGCATATCATGACTTTCATGGGCACATTTTAAAATACATTTCTTTCTACCACAGGTGACAGCAAGGTGCTCAGTGAGGCAGCCTGACCCGTCCCCTGCTGCTGCCCATCTGCCCCAGCCTGAGGGACGGTGCTGCGCTGCCGGCCAGTGCTGTGAGCTCTGGCCCGTGCTGCTCTCTCACACTTGTCCCTTTGTCCTCCTCCCAGGTGGTGTATTTCACAGCCACATTCCCATACCTCATGCTGGTTGTTCTGCTGATCAGGGGAGTCTCCCTGCCCGGGGCATCCCAGGGAATCCTGTTTTACCTTTATCCAGACCTCAGTCGCCTTGGGGATCCCCAGGTAAGTCGAAGGAGGGACCAAATGGCTGAGCTGTGCTTGCATGGATGCCTGTGGCTGTCCTCTTCCCCTCCTTTTCCTTTTTTCCCTCTCTTTCATCTGATTTCTTCTTTTCGTCTCCTCCTTTTCTCCTTTCTGGGTAAAGGCAGGACTGTGATATTGGTGTGTACTCTGATGGTCCCTGTGCTCTCTCGTTCTCGGCCTTAACCTGTGCTCTTACCTTATTTTCTAGTCTGAGTTGGATCCGAATGGCCTGAGGGTATGGGCAGTGGGATTTAACCCTTCATCCTGAGTGGTGACAGCTGTCCCCCCCACTTTCTTGGGGAGAATTCTCTGCTGTGGAGGCAGGCAGTGCATGGGGTGCTGCTCTGCACCATGTCGGCTCTGCCCTGGCATGCTTGCTCCGACTTCTTTGGGAAGCATGCTGGGTGCATGGATGGCAGGAGCCATGGCATGCTGCAGCATTTCCCTGGCACCTGGCTGCCCTCCTCGCCTCCCGGTCCCCGGTGAGAAATTCCTGCCCGTCTGATGGGAGGGTCAGCGCCCCACTGCTGCTTTTAATCTCTTCGGGACAAGTTCTTCCACGTTAAATCCTGGCTCCAGCTGAGCTGCTGTACCAGCCTTTGTGTGAAGGTGTTTCCAAAGGAGATTAAAGGGTGCCTGCTTGGAAAATAGGCCAGCAAAACCCTCTGTAACCCCATTAACTCTTTCTGGCCTAGTCCCACTGCTGCCTTGGTTATTAATTTTGCAAACCGGGCCATAAGTGCTGGGGGAGGAGCGACTCTGGCTGATCCTGCCCTCCCTGACAGAGAAGAGAGGATCCCTGCTCCCTGTGGGAGGAGGTAGAGCAGCGTGTCAGGGGCCGCTGGGCATCCCTGGGTCTCTCCTGTGCCACAGTGCAGTGTGGCTTTATGCAAGTCAGTTTGACTTATGCCTTCCGATCTGGGGAGCTAAACACGAGTGTCCGGTTTCCAGCTCCAGGCGGTCTGGCTTTTGTCATGGGAAGGACTTGGAGTTCCTGCTCAGCTTTCTGGAAGTCGCTGTCTGGTCAAGGCTGCCTCTGAACAGGGTGAAAAACTTCATTTTACAGTGTTGGCTGCTATCATGCTGTCTTGGTTTGGCTGTGGACAGGAGGTGGGTAGGACAGCTGCTCCTCCATGTGAAGGTGCAGCAAGGCTTGGAAGAGGGTGATGACAGGTCTGTGTTTGCAGTGTTTGTGGCTCCATTCATGCTGATAAGGTACGAGAGACTTCTAAAATGAAATAACACTTTCAAACAGTGCTCATTCACTTATGAAAAGTCCTGTTGTTACTGTGGCTGTGTCACTCAGGGGACTGAATTAAACCACTTCAGGCATGGCATGGTTTTGCTGGTACTAGCTGTGTCCTTATTAGGTCTGTCCTGGCAAACTTTTCCAATTACAGCCTGAGCTTTAGAAGCACAGCTTCCTTGCAGCCTGGAAAATGCTAATGCACTGGTGGAAAGGCAGAGTAACCCTTCAGAGCAAGAGGATGGCTTATCCTCCAGTGGGGGAGGAATACTGGCTCCTCCCTCCCCAACTCCATCATTCCCCAATTAATGCTTTGCTTTTGCAGGAGAAAAGCAGGGGTCAGTACCAGTGGTTGCCTTCCTCCAGTGTGCTTTAACCATCCTGCCGAACCAAGTAGCAGGGCTCGGGGCTTCTCTTGTGATTTCCCATTAGAGAGGGAAGGGAAGGGTTAGCGCCCCAAGCCCCACACATGCGTAGCTGTGCTCCCCTCTCTCTGTGCAGGGACAGCGTGAGTCCTGCCAGCCCATCGGGGCCAAGTCAATTATAATTGATTTGCGCTCAGAGGACGGCAAGCTGTAATTGTTTACCCGCAATCCTGCACTGCCTGGAAAAATGTGAGACTCTAAAGTGCCTGGGAAGGGATTCTGGGAATTAAAAAACCCCCAAAATTAAAAATACCCTCCTCAATCTCAGCCTTATGGTAAGGCATCTCAAGGGGAGGTTTAAACAAAGGGCAAATAATATACAAAGGGACAAAATCAAAACTCCTTTAAAGTGTATGAAAAACTAGGTGAAAAGAGGGGATGAATTATTTAGCAGATTCTACCAGGGGAGCAGCAGCAGCAGCTGAGATGTGATTAAGTGTCAGAATATCTGACTGGTGTGTGGAAATTATTGCTTTTCACCTGCCAAATGACCTTGGACAAAACTGGGAAATCCTGCCTACGAGAGCTCAGGCTAGCTGATTGATGGTGGTCTCTTCTAGCCATGAAGTCTACAGTGCCCTAAATCTTCCGGCACCTTCATTTTCCAAATGTATGAAATGCTTATAATTAAAATAGTAAATAAAATGCAGTTGATAGGTAGATCAGACTATACAAAGAAACTGCCAAACAAAAGTTTTGAAAAATGAAGCCCAGTTCTGCTCAAATACAAGCAGGTAACAGCAAAACTGCCAAAGAGATCATCTATTTTGAACAGTATGCCCCCAAACTAAAAAATCCAAAAAAGCAACCCCATAGTTTGTTTTTTATTTGCATAATGTTTAGTGTTATGACGTTAGCATGCCAGCCATTACTAGGCCCAGTTTTTTTCCCCTTTGATTGCATTTTCTGTGCTCTAGAAGGTTCCCACTTATTTCGTAGTGTGGGATGTGTTTTAACTGAAAGGAGGTCTTGGGGTTGTTCACCATTTCCACTTTTGATCCCTCCACCCTTTGCAATTATCTTTGCGGCAATTTTATCAATTGTTTATTTCAGTAGATAACGCTGGGGGTTTACGGACGTGATTAAGGAGAGGGATGCACAGTGTGATCCACTAGCGGGAAGCTGAAACAGGAGGAATTCAGAGTAGAAATAAGGTTTAAGTGTGGGAAACATCATTAGAAGAACTTTTCTCAGGTGCTGGCAGGCTCTCTGTCACTTGGTGCATTTATACCACTACCAGGCACTGTTTTAATAGACAGATTTAAAGAGGGGACTGATGGGCTTGATGCAGATAGTGCTGGCTGTATGTTTGGGTTTGCTTTAAAGAGAAGAAATGTAATGGTCTCTTTTCACTCTGGTATCAAGTCTCAAGCGATTTTAGCTAAATTTCATTAGATTTAATGAGTGAGAATGGAGGAGGAGTTAAATTCAGCAGCTTCTGAGTGTATCCCTCTCTGGAAAAGCAGCAAATATTTCTCAATACCTCCCATTCTTGTTTTCCTCTTGAAACTTCCAGAAAACCCACCACCTTGCTGCATGTGCTTATCTAGTTTTTATATAAAGGAAGAGCTAAGAACTTTCTGTGACGAGCTGCTTTCCATCTGGCCCAGACGTGCCGAAGCTGCTGGTGGGGGCTGTGCCCCTGATTCTGGGGTCAGGGAAGCACTGCTGGTGCCAAGGGTCTGCAGAGGACCCACAGCTCTGCAGATACCCCGTAAGGAGTCCCCACCACTGCACTGGATACCCGACCCTGCACAACGCCGTGCCAGGGCACACTGCCTTGCTCTGTGCGGCTAAATTCAGAGCATTACCTTCCTCCAACCTCTGCTTCTCATTGTCTCTCCCTCTCTCACTTGCGCTACTTTTCAAATAACCTTCCCTACGTCCCTCTCATTTTCTTCCATCCTTGTCCCTGGTGGTTGCTTTCTGGAGCAGCATTTGCCCCTGCAGAGTCCCCCACAGGCTCCTGCTTTCCCACCGATGTGGCAGGAAGGGGAGGCAAGAGACGAAGATGCCCCCAGCTCTTTGGGGGGCTGCCGCTCTGCTCGTGGCTGGAGAGGGAGACTGCCAGGGTCTGGCACTGGAGCAGCTCTTGCTGCCGAGGCTGTGTCCACCACAGGGAGGACGGGAGGTGCACGCATCTTGCAAGGCTGTGACCTGCTGGGTTAACCATGGGCCCCCATAGCCACGCTGGGGAAGGGGTCAGAGCCCCCAGATGGTCTCCAAATTCAGGCCCCTCCTGCTGCTGCTCCGTGGCCAGCGAGAGCTGCTGCTTCCCAGCAAGAGGGGAGGGCGACCGTGGGCCTGCTAAATATTATTTGTTCCCCTTATTTATTTTTTTCCCAGCAAGCCTTTAACTTGACCCCGTGCGCTCGGTTTGTGCTGTTGCCGGCCCCCTGCTTCTCCCCCCTTTCTGAAGGCGAGCCTGTTTGTTTTCCTGCTGGAGGGCGACCCGCTGGGCCTGTGCGTGGATGCATGCGCTGGCACCGTGCACTCGCCCCATGCCCCCCAGCCCCGGCAGAGGGTCTGCGGAGGGTCTGCGAGTCCGGGCACCGCTGCTGTCCCTGCCTGGGGGACGGAGGGCAGGTACCAAGCAGCAGGGAGGGAGCGCTGGCAGCTCCCGCAGTGTGCTGGCGGGGCTCGGGGCTGGCGTTCTCTCCTCCGCTTTGCTGGAGGAGTGCATCCTCGTGGGGTGAACCACAGCTGTATTTACCTTGCGGGGCTTCCTCCTCCTCCTCCTCCCACGCCTCTCACCAGCCCTGCTGGCGTGGGACCCGGGTGGCTGGCCGGCTGCGGCCCCACAGCCCTGCTGAGTCTGATCTCAGCGCTGACATAGCAGGAAGGAATAAAGCTGTCTTTCTGTCCACCCGCAAGCAGCAGGGCAGGGAGGACCATAAAGCCCGGTTTCCCAGCCAGCAAGGAGCATCCCTCACCCCTCTGCACCACCCTGGGGCAGGCAGCTGTGCTCTCTGGGATGAACAAGAAACCTGTTTGTTTTCTTGTGGTGTTTAAAGAAACCCAGCAGTGGGAGGGCTCTCTGGGTGTAAAATGTCCCTGTGGGTCGGCGGGTGCCCCGAGGTGTGGGGGTTACGTGACGTCATGGTGTTATGGGGGGGGCAGGGAGATTGACCGGGGAACAACTCCCCCCAACCCCCACTCCCAAGGAGTCCAAGGATGTATTTTCCAAACAGCTGGGGCTTGGGGCTGGGAACGTGATGCTTGGTGGGGTGTAGGGTGGGCAGAAGGACCGGGAGTGCTTTACAGAGATGGCAGTGACTGGTTCCCTGCCTCCTCTCTCCTGGGGTGAGTGGAGACAAGTGAAAGCATTGGGGAGACAAGTGAAAGCATTGGCCTGGGCTGTGCAGCACAGTGGTGGGCTTTTTGCAGCAGGGCCCCAGGACTGTATAGCCCGGTGCCGCTGCAGTGCTGTGGGACTTAGACTGAGTCTTTGGGCTGAGGCCCATGGGCTAGTCCTGTATGAAGGGGGTAAAGCAATAATCTGGAAATGGTGCCCTGGGCATCTTGAGGTGGAATCTTAGGAATCAAGATCTCCCCTTCTAAGTCTGGGCTGAAGTGATGTGTTTGCATGGCAAAGCGGGTGGCTGGTGGGCAGCGCCAGCGCCACGGGCTGAGCCGTGAGCTGTGATGCTGGGTGCGAAAGAAATGCTGGTTGAACTGGAGCTCAAGACCTGGATGGTCTTTGCTCTCTGCTCTGCATTACACCGAGTGTGGCCCTCCATGCAGCATGTACCCACTTGGTGCTGTATCATATCTGCTTGCTGATGGGGACAGTTTTGCGCTTCTCAGCATGGCACCTGTACTTGATGTATGACATACACTGGGGTTCAATAACATTTTGCTCACATACGGTCTTTACTGTTATTTGTAACTGCTTTGAGATCTTCCTAAGAAAGGATCTGTTTCAGTACAGGGGGCTATTAAATTCCAGTACATGTAATAAAGTGAATATTGCTGAGAAAATTAAGGGGTGAAGGAATATGTCCTTTTATAGGCCATAACCATCTTGGATAACTGCAGCTCAGGTGTGAAGGCTCTGACTAAAAACAGAGAGTAGGAGGTTATTACAAGCTGGAGTAAACAACATGTTCAAGGAAATTGAATTATGAATTAAATAAACTGGATGGCTTAGAAAACTGCAGACAACAATCAAATCAAAATACCCATGCTGCCAATGTGCCAGTGAAAGCTGAACAGGATAAACTTTACCAGTCTCTTTGGGAGCAGCGGCCAGAGAACAGCAGCACGCTTTTATCTGCAGGGGAAAGAGAGCCCTGCCTGACTCCAGCGAGACCCTTTAGTCAGAGTGGAAATATTAAAATAATGAGAGGCTGTTGGTCAGCAGCACAGGAGGGAAAGGGGGTCTTGGAAGGGCTGAAAAAAATATTTCTCTGAGTCACTGCGGGGAGAGAAATGAGCACAGACAGCAGGTTGGGGAGGGAAGATTTGGGTTGCTGTTTTCTGAAGCAAGTGGTTTGTGCAGCCCCCATGAGCCCACGGGGCTGGGTGGGCAGCAGTGCTTCTCATGAAGGGCTTTAGGAGAAGTTGGGACCTCAGATGGACTGGGGCCCCCTCTGACCCCAGTGATCCTGCAGTCCTGGGAGTTGCTGCCACTGCCCAGATCCATCACTAGCGGGTCAGGAGCACCCACGGCATCAGCCTTGTTGCAGTTCATTGACCCCCAAGCAATTCGGAAACTGCCAGGGGGCTGGGAAGGACACAAAGGTGGATTGGTCTTCGGCCCAAGAGCTGCAGTAACCTTTTAAAATGGGAAATAAAGTGCATGCAGCCCAAGCCGGTGCTCACAGTCATGCTGACTAAGTAGGACCATAAGTTCAGCAAGCCAAGCTTAGCTTTATTTACAGTTTCAGCCACAGGCTGCTTTGCTTCAAATGGAAGCATATGCTAAGGCAGGTCCTGTATTCCCTAAAGACATCCCTTTGGGGCTGGGCTCCCACACAGGCCAGCGTGCCCCCCATGGGTGTTGTGTTGGGCAGAGCCCAGTGGAGCGGGGAGCACACAGACCCCGTGCTGGTCTCTGCTGCACAGTCAAGGGTGTCACTGGGTTTTAGAAATGAGCCACTCCATAAGCCACAGAGCTAATGAAGCTTGGTGTCTTGATATTTGGCTTCTACCATGGCTGGTAAAGCACCAGTTCTTTTCCTGCCCCTGGGATATTTCTTGTGTCTCTTGCTTGTGTGATTTATTTGATATTTAACACTGGTTGACTCTTCCTCCCTGTAGCTTTCTGCTCAGTGGGGACACTAAGTTCCTGTCTTTTTCCTATTTCCTGGCTGTTGTGAACTTTGTAAGTAGTTGATATCTTTGAGGTTTTGACCAACTGTTAAATCTGGTCGAAACTTGTCAACTGGGTCCAATATTATGGCAAGCGTTGGGTAGGCAGTTTGGTGGCAAAGGTCTTGTTATCTTGACAAATTGAACTAGAAGAGCTCCAAAACCCATGAGAGGGTGTGATTCGAGCTTGAATTTGATGAAAAAAAAGAGCTCTAGCAGTGAACAGCAAAATAAAAAGCAAACCTAACAAAACATTTTCCCCAGTCTCTGCAAAGATGCTTAAATTATTGATGCAAAGGTGTCAGCTGGTCCAGCTTACCTGAGTGCCTTGCTGTGCCTAAAAAGTAGCTGAAAAGTGAAGGCTGTGTCCTTACTGCCCACAAGCACAGTGATGCTTTAGGAATCGATTATAAAAAGGGCTTTGATTTTTTTTCTAATCTTTTTGAAATGCAAAAATGAACTAATACCCGGCTCTCTAAACCCACCTCTCCATGCAGCTCCTCCAAAAAGAGTGAAATACACTGAGGTCAATTACTTTTTCAATATCCCAGTGCCTAGAATTAGCTGTCTCAGTCCCACTCCATCATCTGTCCCTTCCCATTCTATAAATTGGAGATTTGATCTGACTCCCTGTGAAATTGTGAAGAGTGTTTTCAAGGACTGAAGAGAAGGGGGTGGGGCTGAAGTTGCTTGCAGGTCAGGGAGAGCAGTTTCATCAAATCTAGCCCTAGCAGAGCTTTGCTTTGTCTCCACGTGGGCTGCACTGCTGGGTCTTGCAGCAGTGGGCAGGGAGAGGATTCATTCTGTGCAGGTGTCCCTTGAGTTAAAAACAGAATTTCCTCCAGAAAATCACAGCTAATGGGATCGTAACATCCTTTAGTAAGGCCCATCATCCTAGGAAGAAGAGGTAAATACAAATCAAAACCTCTTGCCACATGATTGGTCTTTGGCCAGTGTGGAAGAGGAAAGGCAGAACCATGCATTGGGGAGGGTGGCCTGAGCAACAGGGTCAGCTGGGCAGCTGACCTTTGCCTCAGGACATGAGGTTTTGGCTGACAGGTACAGGTGCGATTCGAGGTCATCAAAACCCCTGTGGTGCTTTCCATTGACTTCTGTTCTTCTCAGAGGGGACACTGGGGCAAGGTTGGTGTTTGTCCGAGGGCTCACCAGCACTGCTGCTCTGGGGAAGGAGGGTGTTGCCAAATGTAGACTTTTCTCCTTAAAGTTGTCCCAGTAATACTTATCTTCTGGTTTTCTTTCCTAGCTAGCTTCTCTTTTGTCTCTAGAACGTGGCTGCCCTTCAGCATTGGTTGAATGATTGTCTTATCTCTATTTTATAAACCCCTTAGGAAGAAAGATCTTAGGAAGCAGAGGGTTTAATTAATAATCTTTGTCATTGCTTCATTTCTCACTGTTGGTTCCTGCTTTTGCTGTTCTCTGCAGAAGGCAGTGGCAGTGGTTGCATTGGTGACTGCACACAGCTAGGCTTTCAGATCAAATTTGGCATTGACAAATGTCAGCCTCGGAGCACTGGGACGTGTTATTGGCAGTGAGAGCAAAGTGGAGTTCAAAGGTGCCTCGTGGGACTAACAGAGTTCTTGTGTTTTCTTTTAGGAGCTGTCTTTTGCAAACAACTCTGTATATTTGTTGTACTTCTCACCTGCCCAGTTAATTTCCTTTTAAGTTTTGGAGCCCTTAAATTAGGTCTCTGTGAGAAGGGCCACCACCAGAAGCTGTATGTACCTGTGCCACCCAATGGGAGACCAGGCTTGCCCAAATCAAGTCCCCCTCCTCTGCTAGCAGAGGGCTCCTTCAGCTCTGTTGGAAAGCGTTCATTTGGTCTGTCACTGCTGGGAGGCTCTGGAGAGTCACAGGGTTCTGCAGATTTGTCGAACAAAGAAAGAAATGATGATGAAGAGCTATATGTGCTGTGTTTTTTCAAGGGTCTTGGTGCATCCCTTCCCTTTGGCACTCTTAGCACTCCCTGGATGCCTCACTGAGCACTGTAATTCCTGCCACTGTCTCTAACCTGCCCCTAGAAAAGGCTTGTTTAAACGCTGGTATTGCTGACCTCCTGATCACTGGCTTTCTGCTGGTTATGGCAGCCCCTGGGGCTCTGCCTCTTTCCATCCGTGCAGTGTCTGTGCTCTGTGCTGGCCTTGTCTTCTCACCTGTGTTTGCATCTCCCTTGCAGGTCTGGATGGATGCAGGCACTCAAATCTTCTTTTCGTATGCAATTTGTCTGGGATGCCTGACAGCTCTGGGCAGCTATAACAAATACCATAACAACTGCTACAGGTAACTGGAGCACGGCTCTGCTGCCTAGAGCCTTCCCCTCTCTGAACATCAGTACGCACAGGCTGGTGAACTGCTGGAGGCTACTGGCCTTTTGAAGTGTCGTGTTTTCTGTTTCTACTCAGGGCGCAAGAAAATTCTTTCCACATGTTTTCTCCCCAAATCCAGCTCTCTGTGCTTTCTACCCAAGGGAACTTTCTGTCCATGCCATGGATAACAAAACTCCTCTTCCACACCAGCTGAGACCTGGCAAAGTCAGACCCTCTTCACTAGCTTTGTGGCCCAAACCCACACCACAACCTTCCCTATCACATGGATGCATGATAGGGGAAGCAGAGCTGTGAGATCTAATCACTCTAGATCAGAGTCCTTTCACCTTGTGATTTATCCTTCCTAGGTTCATTTGGACCTAGTGTCTTGCAGAGTTGTCAGTGCTTTGGGTTCCTATGTGTTATCTATGCTCTACATATAAGCCTGCAGATAGAACTTCTGCTTCTTGCGTACTTTCCCCGTGCTGGACTGCCCTTGAACAGAGGTGGGCCAGGTTGCCAGATAGAGTCAGGCTGTCAAGTTGAAGTGGTCAGGTGAAAATAAACTCATTTTGCTGTAGATGTATCCAGCGTCTGGAGCTGCATCCCCAGGGGTAAAAGGCTAGTGTAAGTGGAAAAGGCCACCTCTAGGTAAAACTACTCACCTCCCTTACCTTTCTCTGCCGACTGTGTTGCTCCTGGCACTGGGTTCTTCCCCCATCTTTTAAATTCAAAATTGTGGTTGTTGCCATGGAAGGTCCAGGCAGACCACTAGCTCCGTGGTCCTTGCTTGGCATCTTTCTCTTCACTTTAGAAGTTCTCTTCTGCTGTAGAGATGCCTCTCCAACAGCACCTGGGCTGGAACTCCTCTTGCTTTTCATGTCCCTTCTCCCAGATGCAGTTTGGAGAGAAAAAGCTGTAGGAAAAGAAGAGAGAATGGACCTGTCTCCAGCCTGCTGCATGTCTTTGGGCATTAGCCCTTTCCATCTCCAGTCAAATGTGTAACATGGAGATGACGACAGGGGCTGCTTAGCAGCAAGGTTGTAAAGAGCTTCTGTAGCTGCAGCTGGGAGTGCCACAGAAAGGGGAGAGATATGTCTGTTTGCACACTGACAATTTACGCTATTTGACTTTGCTAGGGAAATGGTTCTTAGTTTTGGTGTCAAACCTCCAAACAGCCTGTTCCCAGGCATGGACCCAGTTTTAATGAGTCGGTCCCATGCCCTGCAGCCTTGGTTTGCATAGGAAGACAGAACCAGGCTTTAACAGGGCAGAGGGACACCAGCATGGTAGTCCACTCAGTTATCCCAGGCCAGGTGTAACCTTTGGTGACCTGGAAGAGAAAAGGATGTGGGTAGGAGGAACCATTGTTCATATGGCAGCAGTCCAAGATGGTACTAAACAGCATAGACCATTTCTTATTTCTTGGGACAGTAAGGAATGTCAACCAGAGCTCCCTGGCTCCCTTTCAGGTGAAAATCTGGAGAGACCTCTTTGCTCTGGCCATTCCCTGCATGTTACCCTCCACCATGACACCCGTTCCCACCTGCCAGGTGACTGGAGAGCACCTCACAGCTCATGCCTTTCCAAGGAGGGTTTGACCTGTCATGCATACATCCAGGGGAAAGAGGGAGATATATTAGGAAGGGAGAGGAACTATTTGAAATAAATGGGCATTTGTATAAAATGTCTGAGAATATAATTTGAGTGGAGAGCAGGCGGTTTATAGCAACTTCAGAAACGAGGTCCTGGCGTGGGGTCCACACCAGGTTAGCTGAGCTTGGTGGAGCATGGCCCTCCTTACCAGCCAGGAGATTCACGGGGACTCATCCTGCAGGCCTCTTTCAGTCTCTTCTGCCTTAGAAACCAAGTGCAAAGGCAGACCGATGGTGTTAGGTGCTATGCACTCCTTGACAATGCAAAAAGCTGTGCTTTGGAAGGAATAATCTGTATTTGTAGAGAATAGGGGCTCTGCATGAACTATACTTTCTCTCTAGAAATGGTTGCAGACTGTGAATAGATTTAGTTAACGTGCAGGGAGGAGTATGAAGCCCCCAGATTGCTATATACATAAAGACTGATACAAAAAAAAATCACACTGGATTTGCAGAGTAGCATTTAATAAAGTCAGAGAGGGCCAAGAAATGCCAGAAGGGGTGTGTTCAGTTCGGTTCAGAATATCTTGGAAAGATGCTGCAAATGTTATTGTTGTCCCCAGGGTTGCAGTCACAAGAGGACTAGGGAGACTGGAGCGTGAAAAGGAATTGGGCAGATAAGAGATGCTTAGTTTAAAGTGTAGATGGATGAGAATGAGATGAAACAGAGACAAAAGGGAATAGATCAGAGAAAATAAATTGGATGGCTCTGTCCATCTTTTTCTCATAATGCGAGGACCAGGAGATATCTAGTAGTGCTGAGAACCAAGAAGATTGTAACTGGTCTGAGAAATCTATTAAGGAAAAAGCATGCCCCCTTCTCAGACAAAAATAATCTCTGGTACTCTCTGCTACAGGAGGGACCAGGAGAGAGAGGAAAAAAGGGAAAAATCAGGCATTTAGATGTGTAGCAAGACTAGTTCATGAGCTTAGGTGAGGAATGCATCTTTATGCTCCCTTGGAGAAGGCTTTCCCTGTGGGAGATCCTACTGTGTTGCCTACCCTGGGACATCCTCCTGCAGCTCCTGGTGCTGAGCTGAGCTGTGGGGGCGCGGGGAGAGAGGCCTTGCTGTGGACATGGACACAGTGGCTGGGGTGGGAGAGCGGGTGCTGCCCCAGGGGGCTACCATGGGGTGTGGGTCATACCTAGACCCCCACCTGGCTGATGCTCTACCCCCTCCTCCCAGGGACTGCGTGGCCCTCTGTTTCCTCAACAGTGGCACCAGCTTTGTGGCCGGCTTTGCCATCTTCTCAATCCTGGGCTTCATGGCTGGGGAGCAGGGTGTGCCCATCGCCGAGGTGGCCGAATCTGGTGAGTGGGGCTGCGGTGTGATGGGGCTGTGGGGGTGCTGCTATTTGGCCCCCCTCAGCAAGGGGACCATGCCCATGGGATACCCGCCCTGGGGCAAGCCATATTGCAAGCTGCAGGCAGCTCTGCTTTCTGCCTCCAAAACCCAGGGAGAAACAAATGCACGCTCATGAAACATTAAGATGCAATGGCCACATCTTGAGGTCAATGCCTATAAGGCTTAGGCAGCTGCTGTCTCTCAATGCAGGGGTGAGGTGCCTGCATGGCATACACCCAGGCTTGTGTGGTGCTCCCCTGGGCTCAGAGGCTTTCCCTGGCTCCCAGCCCTTGCAATGGTGACACAACCAGAGCTTGCTGTGTCCCCTTTCCCTCCCTTCCTGCTGGACTCCTCCACTCCTTGAGGAGCCTGGCTTTCATGCACAGTGCTGGTATAACTGGGACAAGAGGCTTCATGGCTTCAGGCTGTGCCTTGGTTGGGTGGCTGCCTCAGGTGGGTCTGCATCAGCTGTGCCTGGCCGCTGCCTGCTCTGAAAGCCCTTCTTCCTGCAGGGCCTGGCCTGGCATTCATCGCCTACCCTCGGGCTGTGGTCATGCTGCCCTTCTCCCCGCTCTGGGCGTGCTTCTTCTTCCTGATGGTTGTTTTGCTGGGACTGGACAGCCAGGTAAAGGCACGGGTGCAGGGCAATTCCCTGTCAGAGAAAAGCCACCATCCCTTGGGGACAGGCTTGAACTTGGCTGAGGCAGGGGCAATGGGGGTGGGGCATTCATCGCCTACCCTCGGGCTGTGGTCATGCTGCCCTTCTCCCCGCTCTGGGCGTGCTTCTTCTTCCTGATGGTTGTTTTGCTGGGACTGGACAGCCAGGTAAAGGCACGGGTGCAGGGCAATTCCCTGTCAGAGAAAAGCCACCATCCCTTGGGGACAGGCTTGAACTTGGCTGAGGCAGGGGCAGCGGGGCTGGGGAGCCAGTCAGGATGGGCTGACAGAGGTGGGATCTCTGTTCTTTGCAGTTTGTCTGCGTGGAGAGCCTTGTCACTGCTCTTGTGGACATGTACCCCACCATCTTCCGCAAGAAGAACCGCCGGGAGACCCTCATCCTGCTGGTCTCCGTCCTCTCCTATCTGGTCGGGTTGGTGATGCTCACAGAGGTATTTCGGGCTCCGACTGCCTGCGTGATGCTTGCTGGGTCTGAGTGCCTCCCTGGCTGGAGGGGGGGAGCTGGTGGGTGGTGGGGTCCGTGCTGGGGCCAAAAGCTTGTGGGTGACCCCAAAATGCTTCACAGTGCTGGGAGGAGGCTGCCCTTCCTTCCCCGTGGCGTTCGCATTTTCCCTTCCAGCCCTCTCCCCTTGTCCCAGTCACAGTCCTGACACTTCTCCTGCCAAGGCTGATTATTTGAGCTCAGGACAGCTCATATTTTGGTTATAGATTTATCTTTACATGACCCAAACCTTTACAGCTGCAGCCTGTTGCACGGTGGGGGGCAGCACCTTTGTCCTTCTCTTTCCTCCTGGATGGAGCTATATAAACACTTGGTGTAAGGAAATTTTGTGCACCACATATCTATTATGCTGATTTCCTATATATTCCCCTTGTTGTGATTAATTGCCTGGGAGTTAAACTGTTCTGGTTTGAAACCTTTAACTCCTCCGAGCAGTATGTGTGTGTGGATCGATGCTGCCACGATGCTCTTCGCATCTTCTGCTTTCATTGGGACATAATTTTGAAAAAGCCGCCTTCGACGTTGCACCTGCAGCTTTGTGCCTGCACTTACCTTGCGGGCCCATTTTGTAGACAGCCCTGCAGACCTAGGGGGTGAAGCAGCCAGGCTGCCAGCCTCTGGGCCCACAGCAACAACTGCTTGCAAAACTGCATGCACAGCTACTTCCATCTGCAAATTAGGGGGGGCTAAAGAGAATTAGATTATTGTATCTCAAAAAGCGGGGGTTCTACCTTCATTTCTAGCTACAAGAGTTGCTCTGGTTTTGCCTCCTCCTAAAACATCCCCACAATCTATGGCAGTCACTTGCCCTCCCTGGCCCTGCCCTGGAATGAGGGGTTGCAGAGACTCCTCCTGCGAGCAGGGTGGCTGCATGTCTCCATCACTCCTTGACCACAAGGGACATGGCCTTTGCTGTTGGCTAAAACCATGCCCCAAGAGAGAGTAAGGTGTCTTCAGCCCTGGGGAAGATGTTGAGTTTGTTTCCCGCTCTGGCTGGAGCTCTTTGCCTGTGCCTGATTCCTCTCCCCTCTCTCCCTCCCCACCTCGCCTCGCTGCCCGCTTGGCCCTTCCCAGGGTGGGATGTATGTCTTCCAGCTTTTTGATTACTATGCTGCCAGTGGCATGTGCCTGCTCTTTGTGGCCATCTTCGAGACTCTCTGCATCGCCTGGGTCTATGGTGAGTATGAACCAGGGTGGTCCCCAGCTCTGGTCTCTCAGGCTCTCGCTTGGTCAGTCCTAAAAATGCTGGTCCATAGCTTCTCTTGGCAATTGCTTTGCAGTGCAAGGCAGACCTCTAAACCCTTGCTCTGGTGCCCGTGGACTCAGCTGGCGGAGGCTTCCTCACAGCAATGCCCTGGGGTATCTGCTTGGCAGATATCCCCAGCATGATCCTATGTGACCCTGCTTTTGAGGCCCTCCTTCCTTGGAAACTTGGAGCTAGCTGGAAATCTTTTCCCAACCTGTGTATAGAGGAGTGTGAGACCCTCAAACATTTTTGAGAGCCCTCTCTCAGCCTTGACATTCACAAGGGATGTGTAACACCCCGGTTTAAGTCCTAGGATGAATGATGCCAGCTGAGGGGCTGGCCCTGCTGACCCACCAGACTGTTCTGGGAGGCAAGAGGATGTTAGTCCAGGCCAAAGACTGAAGCTCTCCACACTCCTGGTGAGCTCCCCAAGTGGGCTGTCAGCTATGCTGAATTACTGCCGCCTCTTCTGGGGAGCACCCAAAACAGTGGTGAAGCAGGGCCCCAGTCACCATCCTCCCCTGGACACACAGACCCTGCTGCCCTCCTTCCCTGGTAGCAGTGAGGCATCCTTCCCCTCTTCCACAGGCGCTGAGCGTTTCTACGATAACATTGAAGATATGATCGGCTACCGGCCATGGCCCATCATCAAATACTGCTGGCTTTTCATCACCCCAGCAGTTTGCATGGTGAGAGCCCACAGGCTGTGGGAGCTGTGGGGAGGGAGATGGGCAGAGCTGGGTGCCTCTGAGATACAGATACTTACCTATATACAGAGGGATGTGCGTATGTATAGGGGGTTATGTGGCCTGTATATTGGGAGACTGTTGTTGTGTGTGTTTGTGGCTTTTGGGGCCAGGTGTGGGGCTAAACAAGGGGGACCAGGGACCAGCTCAGCAGCGATAGCAGCATCTGCTGGTGGGGCAAGCTCCTTGCTGCTGTGCCCAGCGCTGCACACAGGGACTGTCCCAGCAAAACTTGCTTGACCTGGTGTCTCCTCTGTTGCTGCCCTGGGGCGCTCTTTGTTACCATGAGACTATGCAGGTGTGGATTCACCAGAAAGACCTCTCTTGGCTAATGGTGCTGATTTTCTTGCTTTTTCTCTCTTGGTCTCTTCCTCCTTGCCAGGCAACTTTCCTGTTTTCTCTGATCAAATATACTCCCCTGACCTACAACAAGAAGTATGTGTACCCGTGGTGGGGAGACACCCTGGGCTGGCTGCTGGCCCTCTCCTCCATGGTGTGCATCCCTCTCTGGATCGTCTACAAACTCTCCACCATCAAAGGCTCCCTCAGAGAGGTGAGGCTGGTGCTCTGGGATCGGGGCATGGGCTGTGTATTGAAGTCCAGCCTTGCAGGGGGATCATTTGTGCGTTGCAGGTTAATTAGCAGGGAGCCTATAATAAATCGATTGAATGAGTCCATTGCTATAACTGATTGTTGGTTTTATTAAGTTCTGCATGGCTGGAGGGCTGCTCCAAGCTGGCTGTTGCCTCTTGGTGCCCTTTGTTTATTGCTTCTGTCTCTTTGTGAGCACCGTTAGGGAAAATGTTCATTAGATGGAGAGGATAAAAATGATCTCTGGTGCCTTGAGTCAGTTTGGAGGCTGCCCTTGACTGAAGCATGACTTGCACCGAGAAAGCTCCAGACCCCATGAGCATTGTGGGCAGCTCAGCGTCAGTGGCCTGGGCCTGCCCAGCTCCAAGAGCTGCTGTGACCCATTGCTGGCTGCCCTGAATGTGACTCGGGAGAGCCAGGGACCTGGCAGAGCAGACCTTGCTCCAGACAGGCATCCCGTCCCTGCCATGGCTCACTAGAAGTTTCACAGACATCCTGATACCCCAGGATTCCATGTGTTCTCTGCCTCCTGCAAGTACTCAGGAAGGGGTTGTGACAGCAATGGGCTCCTTAGTCCCGTGTCCCGCAGGGACAGGGAGGAGTGGGCACACTGCATGACATAGAGGGTAGCCCCTTACGCACTTGTTGGCCCAGACAGGCTCTCCCTTTGCATTCTGTGCCGATGGAGGGGATGACCTGGAGGTACTTGGACAGCAACCTTTCTTTGGACTGCTTTCTAGTCCTGGCTTGGAAAAAATGGAGGACACAGCTTTCCTACTGTGTCTCAGGTCTCTCACGTGCTCAGTGCTTGTCTTGGGACAAGTGATTCAAAGATAAGTTTATCCCCTCAGTTTCTGAAGTGTTGACTGTCCTTATTTGGGACATCTCTGGTGTTTAGGGACCAGACCTGCAGCCCTACCTGGCTGGCTGAATGATACCCATGAGTGGAACAGGAGGGCCCAGGTCACCTTTTGTCCTTGCGGCTGTGTTCAATACCTGCCTTTGCCTTCCAGAGGCTCCGCCAACTCACCTGCCCACTTGAGGACTTGCCTTCCAGGCCGGGCATGGGACAGCCCCTTCCCTCCACCAGATCTGGCCTCCTGATGCTGACAGAGCTCGAATCTCATTGCTAGGACCAGTGTGGCTCTCCCTCCCCACCCCCAGGACGGTTTCTGTACAGCCTTTACCACCGGTTGGATAACACAAGGATTCTTCACTCACCAAGGAGAGAGGGATTTCTGGGCTGAGCTCCCTTCCCTGGAAGATTTGAAGGGCTGAGGAAGAGGCTGCTGTGGAGATGGTCTGTGTGGAGTTAGCAATGCACCTTAATCCTCTCCCCGGAGAGGGCTCTGAAGGGGCAGATCAAGCACCGGTGTTCCTGAGCATCCCCAGCCTTCTGTTGGGCAGAAAGGAAGGACTGATCCTGGAATGGAGGGTGTCAGAGAGTCTCAGAGGTGTGGCTCCAGTGTGGACTTTGGGAGCTTCTCCATTCATTTCATTAAATCCTTGTTTTTCCCCTCTAGATCCGCTCTGTCTCAGTTTTATCTACCAGCATCCCTTGCTCACAGCATGTTAGGTAGGACGTGTGCGTTAGCGGAGCTATGCTGGGCATTCAGGTCTGCGTCTGTTGTACTGGCGCATCGGTATGGGAGGGTGGCCAGAGGACAGGAAGCTTGGTTAGGGCAGGAAGGAAAACAGGGAACACTGCTTCAGAGGCCCCCATAAGCGGTAAGCCTGGGGTACTGACGTGAAGTGTAGAGTGCAATGCCACCTTCTGCTGGAGCCCGTTGCCAACTCCCAGCCAAAAGAGTCATCTGGCTGATGAGTCACTGGGCTATTCCCGGGGCCTGAGTGAAGCGCGTGGGTTTGCGTTTTCGTCGTGCAAGTGAGGGATCACGGGAAACTGTCCCTCGTCTGTGCAGGCCTATGTCTTTTTTGTGTGCCGACTGCCTTCCAGATGTTCTAGCGCCGGTCATTTTGGTTTTTCTGCCTATGGAAGAAGGGCTGCATGCTCGAAGCAATATCTGCGTGTTATGTCAACAAACAAGGCCCCTCATTTCCACGTTGTTTGGGTAAAAATAAAACCAACAACCAAACCCAAAAATCAAAGAGCTTGTGTTTTAAGTGCTGCAGCCCTGGCATCCGAGGAGGGCAGCCAGAGGACATGTAACCCCGGGAAGCTGGATGGCTCCCAGCAAAGCCTGGGGAAGCTGGAGCCCGGGCTGAGCTGAGCCAGCGGCCGGCGGTGCTCGGCTCCCTAAAACGCGCACGGACACCAGTGGGCACCACGCTACGGCCGAGGCTTCTGGTGCCGCGGGGAGAGGAAGGCGCAAATTTAAAGCAATCCACGCCATTAGCCACAAGGTGGCCCCAGGGCTTCACCTACGGCCGCGGCGCGGCGCCGGGGTCCCTGTGGGGCTGGCTGGGGGCGGCGGGCACCCTCGTAGCGCGGCCGGGACCTCCCCTCTCCTGACTCCCCCGCTTCGGAAGATGATCCCAGCTTGGGGGGCT
>NW_009647222.1:109920-136251 GCF_000708025.1 Charadrius vociferus | reverse complement strand
CCCGTAGCGCGGCCGGTACATCCCCTCTCCTGCCGCCCCCGCTTCGGAAGATGCTCCGAGCTTGGGTGGCTGTTTGGCTCTGCTCGCAGGGTCGGTGGCTGCCTGTTCACTAGCCATAGGGCCGGGGAGAAATTTTGCCCTGGGTCACCGTGACCCAGGTATTTTTCCTCCGGTTGCCTGTTGAGGTTTTCTCTGTAAACAGCTGCTTCCCGCAGGGAACCGTGACCCCAGTTGTGGCGCATACTGGTTTAGCCTCCTATAGAGAATGGCAAGTTATTGGGCTCGGTTTTCCCCAGGTTAGTGTTGTTGGAGCCTGGTGACCTGAGATGGGAGACAGGTCAATGACAGGAAGGGGTCACGAGCTTTCACTCATAGAGACTGTGAAACTGATGACCACCAAGCACTGAGGGGATCGCTGCTGGGAGGGTTTGTGATAGTGCAGATTTAACCTCCAGGAGGGAAAACCCACTGATCTGTGGCCCTCTGGGGCTTCATTGGCTCTATTCCAGAGTAGCTGTGGAAACCTCATCTCATTTCCAGCCTGTTTTCCCTTTTCCCAGCCTATTTTCCACTGGGAATCTGGGGCAGGCGGGTTCCTTTACTAAGCTGCACGTGCAACCATGGGTGAACCCCCGCCATGGTCAGCTCTGCACCTCCCCTATCAAAATCTCAGCCACTGGGTTTCTGCATACCTCCCTCCCTGCCTCTGGAGAACACCGGGAATGCTGAAGGCATAGGGCTTGGGAGCAGGATGTCACGGCTGAACTGGCTGTCACAGTTTTCTTAGGCAGCCTCAAAGTCTCAGAGCTCCAGGTTCCCCAGCTGCCACAGTGCTTCATGGTGCTCACATGTGAGCTGAGTGTAGGAAAGTTGGAAGAGACCCACAGTGTGATGGGGGATGGAGCCATCCAGCTGCCCTGCCACTTGGATACGGTACTGGCTGGTAGAAATAACTTCTAGAAATAAGTGAATGGCGCTCAATATGGAAGTTTTTTTTTCTGTTGGCTTTTTGTGTGAATTGTATTAGAAGCTTCAGCAACAGATGTTTTTATTCATGTAATTCTAATCTTAATCAGAATTATACTTTCATTTTCCAGTAATATCTATAAGAGGTTTGGCCCACTGGGAAGATATTTTAACCCTAATAGAAAACAGTAATTGTCAACAGCTATCTCCAAAATATGGCTGATGTAGAAAGTCTGCTCCAGCTGCATGTAGGCAAAGTGGGAATCTGCTGAAAGGCTTGAGAATTGCTTTGTTTCAAAACTGTCTGGTGTCCAGTGAATTTGGGCATGTGGTTTATTGATGTGGTTATGTATGAGCCAGGAAACCTCCCTAGCCTGTGGTCCTACCTGACCCAGTTATTGTAAAGCTGTGGGTGAGCTAGGCAGGTCAGATAAACAAGAAAACCAAAGGTTTTGCTGGACATTCTTAAATAAATGTCTTATTTCTAATAGGACTTTAAGACAAAGTGTTGGAACCTGTGATGCCTGGCTTGAAATATGAATCAAGTACATTCTGTATTGCTCATTGAAAAGGTTGATGGACGAAATCTGAAATGTATGTATTTGAACCTTCAAGACATGACATTTTTCACAGAACTTTTTGAGATCCTGTCTTTAAGAGGGAATTTTGGTGAAATTTGGCATATAGTGATTTTCACATATGGTAATTGTTCATGATTTGAAATATGGTGAAAGGGATTTTCATTGCATTCAAGATCAGCCCAGTAGTCTTCTTGCAGTCTGTGGAATTTATCCCTACTCATACCTTCTCCAGTTGGGGAGATGCTGATGTCCCTTTAGACAGGAGATGTGTGGTTGTTAGAAATTTCCCACCTTCAGAATCCAAAACCTGCAACTTAACCTGAGAATTCAACCCATTATTTTCAGGAGAATGGGGATGAGTTTAAAGACCAACGTTTTTTCATGGGTAATTTTTTTTTTAGTTTCAAATTAAAAGTTCACCTAAAAATAAAGATGTCCCTGAGATTCTGCCCCAGGTCATTAGTCCTTGGAAAGGATGTCTGACCTTTCCGTCCATCTGCCTGTGAAAACCAGGCTCTGCTTTTCCCATGCTGTAGTGCTTGCATCGGTGGTGCCTGGGGAAGAGTCTCAGCGCCCTGATCAGCCCCTCCTGTTGACCCTGCTGCCGTCCTCCTCCATGGATGGAGATGTCCACACAGGGCAGCGGAGAGACTTCAGATCTTGGGGATGGACCCATGGACCTGTGGAGCGGGATGCATCTGCTCCTACGGGGAGCATCCTGAACTCTGGGGCTCCCAGTGTATTCAAACAGATGCCTTGAGAGGTCGTCCTCCTTATGCTGCTAGGGATATACAAGACAGTTTTCCGTGGCTCTTGAAGAATCATGTAGTATGAGTCAAGTTGCATTTTTCAGTGACAAGAAAGGTGGATGTATTGGGAGAAGAAAGGCCATGTCACATAAATGGAGAGAACAGAGTAAGATTAACATCTTAACATGCGGCATGTGTAATCCTGTGAAGCAGAGATCCCCAAATAATCTGTTGAGTGTGTCCTACAGGCCAGTGCAAATGAGCATATCCCTCAGAGCAGGGCGTTTGGCTGAGCCCTTGTCTGCTAATGTGGTTAGCAGCCTGCAGGATGGGGATCTGCACGCCACAGATAAGGGAAGCATGTGTGGGGGAGTGGATTCGGGAAGTCATTCCTTCTGAGAAGTTGCCAGTGACTCGGTTACCCACTTCTCTGTCTGACCTACCCAGAGTCACACCATTTTGGGCAGCAACACGCGCTTCTCTGTCCCTGGAGACTAGCTTTGTCCTTTTTGTCCTCATGCCTTGTGCATCTGAGGTATTCGCTGTCACAACGCATGTCCCACTGCAACAGGTTCAGCTGCCCTGAGGAAGCAGGGAGGGAAAGCAGGAGCAAACAGGCATGTACCTATGTGTCCTCTGCCTGCCTTTTTTCTGTGGTCCCCCTTGGTCTCTGATCAACAGCAAACATTGCTGTTAGATGCAGAGAGGCTGTTAGATCACAGATGTCTCCCCAGCATCGCTAATCCTTCCCCCTGACCACCTTTATTACCAACACTGGGCTCCCGAGCCCTTTGCCCTTGCCTCATCCTCTCCCCCATCACGGATGTTGTGAAACAGGGGATGTCTCACCCTGCCTGTACTTGCAAAAGTGGAGGCTCCTGACAGCCTCCTCTTCTCTGGGAGCGCAGCGCAGGAGCAGTGCTGCAGCTGCAGGAGCCCATCACGGTTCTGAGGGGCCTCACTAGCGCTTGTTACTTTGGTTATGTTCACTTGCGATTAGTTATGGTGAAATTATTGTAGGAAGTCACGGGCTTACTTAAGCAGAAATTAGCTAGAGACAGAAAAGATAAATTATAGGAATGCCTAGGGGAAACTCCTCTGCAAACACCGCATTCAGTCGGCGAGGGAAGTTCCCGACCAAAGAAGCAGCGGTGCTGTGCCCACGGGGGAACCAGTGTTTCTCCTGTTTTGTTAGCAAAGGTGTCAAAAGGTGGGATGAGTCTGGACAGACGAGGACAGTGGTGGCTTCTCCCACAAGTGAAGCCTGTGGCAGCTTTCCAGTATCTGCAGGGTGCCTACAAGAAAGATGGAGAGGGACATTTTTATGAGGGCAGGTAGTGATAGCATGAGGGGTAAAGGCTTCAAACTGGAAAAGGGCAGATTTAGATTAAATATTAGGAAGAAATTTTCCACTATGAGGGTGGCGAGACTCTGGAACAGGTTGCTCAGAGAAGCTGTGGATGCCCCATCCCTGGAGGTGTTCAAGGCCAGGCTGGATGGGGCTTTGAGCTACCTGGTCTAGTGGGAGGTGTCCCTGCCGATGGCAGGGGGGTTGTAACTAGACAATCTTTAAGCTCCCTTCCAACCTAAACCATTCTATGATTCTATAGGTGGCCCAGCGAGTGGAGCAGCCAGGGCTGGAGGCTCCCCTCTCTCCAACACAAAACCCAGCACCCGCCTCCCCCAGCCCCTAACATTTGGAAAGCAGGAGCACATTTTGGATGCACCCATAGGGCATCATACTGACAAACTTCTCCCATCAGCCGGGCTGGCGGGGAATGGACTCATTTTGGCTTGAAGCCCTGCATCTCGCTGGCTTATGGAGGAGGGAAGCATTGTGGGGCCCGGGGTTTGCTGCTGCCAGGGAGTGTGGCCCAAGCACGGGCTGATGGTGGCAGCCTGCTGCTCCAGGCTGGCTCTTTGGCAGGCAAGTCAGAGCCGGACGAAAGGGAGGAAACGGTGGGGACACCCAAATAATGGTAAAAGCCAACACACGCTCTGAGGAAGAAAAGGGAAAGTAAAAAGGGGCAAAGTTGCACTGCCAGGTGGCAGGTGGTGAGTCGGGTGGGGAGGAGGAGACCTTTGCAGAGGTACAGGACATCTCTGAGGTTGGGGTTGGCTATCCATCAGGGCAAAGGTGTGGCAGGCTGAGTCTTGTTCCCCAGCTGCCCTGGACCTGGCAGGCTGAGGGAATCGAGTTGTTTCAAGAAGAGTTTTCCCTCTCTGCTGACAAGAGGGCATGGAAACCCATGTGGTGGGCCCTGGGCAGGCAGCTGCATCAGGAACAGGACCCTTTGTGTGGTGGGACAGCAGTTCTTTCCCGTTCCTCCTGTTCACCCTGCATGTACTCAGGACAGCCCCCTCCTACAAGGGCCACTCGGTCCTGCTGACCTGAGGTGGCTCCCAGGAATCTCAGCGGTGTGGGGAAGCCCATCCCCATCACTTAGATCCTCAGGATAGTGGGTTCAAAATGGCTAAAAATGGCGAAGGCAGCCAAACTTCAGTCACTGAGCAGGGTGGGACCAGCCATGTGGCGAGCCCATTGACCCCAAGGCAAGGGAGTATCTTACAGCTTGAGGCCACGTACAGGACCTACCAATGAGAAGGCTGCTGCCCCTCGGGCACAGCAATGGGGTTTCCTCTTGTCTTGGTTTTCCTGCCTGCAAAATCAGATGCTGCCATCCCTTCTTTTGCAGAGCACCTCAGGGAGCACCGTGGGGAGGGCTACGGAGAGTCAGGCACTGTTGGTGTCAGAGCTGCACATGGTGGTGGTGGGGGTCCCATCTCTGAGAGAGGTTCATGCTGCTGGGGGAGAGGGTGCTTTGAATGTTTCCAGGATTTATTGCAAGCAGCACTTCCCTTTTGGGGATGGAGGGTTTAAGAGTAGCCTCACCCACACTCTCCCCATCCCTGCTGCCAGCAGGGCTGCTTCTTCCCCCTCAGCTCCCTACGTATCCCTGTGTCAAGATGCCCTTAGAATCATAGAATCCTTATGGCTGGAAAAGATCTTTAAGATCATCAAGTCCAACCGTTACCTAACTCTACCAGGCCCACTTCTAAACCATGTCCCTGAGCACCATATCTAGATGGCTTTTAAATATATCCAAGGATGGTGATTCAACCACTTCCCTGTGCAGCCTGTTCCAGTCGTTGACAACCCTTTCAGTGTAGAAGTTTTTCCTAATGTCTAACCTAAACCTCCCCTGGCACGACTTGAAGCCATTTCCTCTTGTCCTATCAGCTGTAATTTGTGAGAAGAGTTGTGAACACAAGAATTTATGTCTCTTGTTGCATTTGCTCATGAAACTTGTGTCTTGCTGAAAATCCCTCTGCTAGCCCCAGCGGGAAGCTGCCTCTGCCCTTGGCAATGGCGGAGGAGGCACCCGTGCTGCCGGGAGACTTGCAGCCAGATTGCTGTGTCCTTTAGCAGCCCTGTCCTACCTGTGCAGCTGCGCAGCCCAGGGTGCCTGCTCAGGGGCTGTCTCTGCCAGTGAAGGTGACAATTCGTGGTCATGGAGTGCGTCACCCCTTCCCTTGCCCTCTCACGGGACAGGGCTGAGCACAGTCCAAAACCCCAGAGCTGAGCTGGTCAGAAGGTGATTTCTGGTTTTCAGTCTGGGCCGTCACGCTAGTGCAATCCCTCACACAGAGGCTGCAGCAGTGGGATAAACGTGCCGCATCCCCGTAGCAGGATTTAAAACCACAGTGAATTGTTGCCTGGTGGGGAACTCTGAAGCCTGAGTGTAACTTCAGGTACCTTCTGGGCTGGAAAGCAGAAATAGCAGCCTTTTTTCCTGCTGGAGAATGATTTTCACACATTGCTGGATACAGTTTTCATTTAGGTTGACTTTCTTCTTGTTTTACCTTAATGTCACAGGTCATTTCCCATCTACGGTTTTGCAAAAAAAACCTGTGATGTTCCTGTGAAACACTTCAGTGTGGATAAATCAAGTTTTTAGGTCAGCTCTGCTTACCTAGGCTTATCTCAATCCCCTTTTCATATCTGGATAACCTCTGTTGCACCTTTTCCCCAGCTGCGCTAGGTCACACCGGTCCTCTGTGGCAGGATGGACAGCAGCACTGTCCTTCATTCGTAGGGATGAAAGCAGTGGGGGACGCAGTGCCTGTGTTGTGTAGCCAGCACATGACGTTCACCTTGCAGCCTTTCAGGACTTCAAAGACAGCCGCCGAAAGGCAGAAGATGGAGCCTGACCCCTCTGATGCTGATCCCAGTCCATGCAAGGGAAGAATCCGCCTGTATTTCTTTGAGTATGGGACCAACCCACTCTACCAGCCCAAACGGTAGGTGGAAGCCAGGGCTTTGAGAAATGGCACACTTGGAAAGTTTAATCCTGGAAAAGGGGTACTGTATGTTGTCTTGGGCTGCCTGTGAAGAGGCATCACCTGCTCCAGCTGCCACCCCAGCCCTCTGCGCTCATGGCCCCATTGCTGAACTGAGGCCTCTGGGATGGGGCTCGACTAGCTCAGAGCTTCCCAGTCCCGGGGACATCCCCCAACACTCACTCCAAGCTGCTCTGCCCCTTCTTTGCACTACTCAGCAGCGTGGGCTCAGATCGGCTGCCCCCAGTATCAGCTGAGGTAGTAAATAATCACCCCCAAAGTAGAAGGGGACGTTTTCCTCTACTGCCTCCAACACTGGCCTCAGTGGTTTATCCTGAGGATCCTGCCAGGCACAAGGGTGACTCCCTTCACGCACATCTCCAGCATCACTTGTCCCCAGGGCAATCCGGTGTGCTCTAATGTGATCTGATTCACTGGCTTCTGGCACCCATGGAGGATTTTTTTGAGACAACATTACAAACGACCTCAATAGTGTGTGCAGGCACGTAAACCTACCACTTCCACACTCTGCAGATGTGAGGGCTTTTGTCAGCTTCTCAGGTTTCCCACTGAGGGGACCAAGGGATGCTCATCCGGTGAGCTCTGACAGAGGCAAGCAGATTGGAACATGTGCTGCTGTTGTGGTTTGACCACATGGGTACATGAAAAGGTCAATAGGAATTTAGCAGGCGCATTAACAGACAAAGCAAAAGACAAAACAGTAATAGCCTTAAACAAGACATTAAAAAAGAAAATTTAGCTGAACTATCTTGAGAAAAATGGCATAACTGGAATGCCTGCTGCTGGTGTTGGTCATGAGAAGCCCTGGAAAAGAGCATCAGGGCTGAGGTGGATACAAAGAAAGCTGCCAAGGCATAGGCACAGAGGGATTGCTCACTTCCAGTGAGCACACAGACGCTATAAAAATAAAGGCTCCGGCAGTATCTCTCTTTGCTGACAGAGTTCTCTCCTATGAGCTGTGTTTGCACTCGCAGCGTATGGCACAGGCACGGAGGGATCTGTGTGAGCCCGGGACAAACGTCCCCCTTCCACCCGCTCTCCGCCTTTCGCTCCATTTGCGTGATGGTGTTGGGGAGCCTCGAGCTTGGTCGCTGAAGTGGTTTTAGCGCAGCGGTCCCTGGAGATGGACACGATTCGTTCCGCGCATTTGGGGTATGACTTTACGGGATGCCACTATCTCATTAAAGTAGTGGAGCCCCAGAGCAGTGGGGGCGTGCAGCAGCCAGCCTGGGCCATGCTGCAGGGTCTGCGAGGAGAGACCTCCCTCCCGCTGAGGTCGAGGGGACCTGGAGTCACTCCACTGACTGCTGTGGTTGATCTTTGCAAACTTTGGGCCTTTACCCTGCCCGACCATGGCCACTTTCTTTTCTTGTTTTCCTGTCAGGGCCACAGTTCAAGGTCTGGAGAGTTGTATGTTGTAAGGGAGCTGGGGAGAAAGTTCTCCCGCCCCGATGCACCTCCCTTCCTGCCATCCCACCACCCACACATGAGCTGGGCGATAATTTGGTGGGGAGAACTGGTGGAGGGGGAGGGACTGGAGGAGGAGAGAGGGGAGTCTTTGCCTTAACTCCTGCTGTATCTCTTTGGCCCTCAGTGGATTCCCTGTTTGGACTCCGGTGGGACAGGACAGGACAGGACGGGACGGGCTTGACTGGGTGAGACCTGTGCTGAGTTCAGGTGAGTCGGGTGTTTGCTCGTTGAGCAGATCTGGCTGGATGTGCTTGTCACGCTGGGAGTGCCGGTGTCTCCGGTCCTCCCACAGCTGGCTGCTGTGCACCAGCTGCCAGCCGTGCTCTGGGGAGTGGGCCAGCAAATCTGCAAGGGGAAAAGCTTCCCAACGTTAAGCAAAGGAAGAGAGAGCAAATAATCAGTTTGGATCAACCCAGGGAAGAGTTTTTTCTTTCAGTGGTTCTTATAGGAGAGGACAGGCAGCGATGCTGCTGGGGGCTGCTGGGAAGGTGCAGAGCAAAGGGATGCCTGAAGGATGGGTAATTGGTACTGAAGGCTGTGGCGGCAGAGAGAGAGAGAAAGAAAAGGACTCAGACAGCAGAAAGATTGAGAGGAGAGATGAGAGGGGGCCAGACAGGGACAAGGATGGACAGCAGCGATGGCTAGGTGATAATAGGTGCAGGAGGAAAGGTGCTAGGAGTGAGGTAGGCTGTAGGCACTTTGGCTCCTGCAAACATGAGGCAGTGACTCCCTCTCCTCCTGTGCTGCCCTGCAGAGGTGCCAGCCCTGGCGCACTGACTTGGGGGCTGCAGCTCCAAGAGAAGTGCCTGGGAGTGTGCTCCTTGTTCTTCCTGTGTCAGGGGTTTCATCAAATTTGTTCCCATGTAGGGGTGAGGCAGGGAGACAGCACAGTTTGTGCCTGTGCCAGTCTCTGGGGTTCTGTGGGCATATTTGTGAACAAACCCAGGCAGAACACGTGGGGGTTTCATAACACCTGATCTGTGTTGTCTTAAATCAACAGTGCTTTTAAAGTAATCACCGCTAATCAGGGCTTTCATCCAATGCCATTGCCCCAGTTTTTCCTCTTTGACAACCGCTGATATGAAAGGCTGAACCTTGGACCTGACCTTTGCAGCTCTGCAACATCCCAACTTTGCTGGATTCATGGATGCAGATGTGGTCCTTGCAGAGAGCAGGGTAACGAGCCCTGCGCTGTATCTCTACCTCCCCGTGCTCACAGGCGGGACTATAGGCAAATTTTGGTGCCCCAGCCTGGAGAGCAGATACCTCTCCTCTCAGAGGGTGAAGGTGGGATGCAGTGGCTATAACACCAAGTGAACAGAACTATGCGTGCATTGCAGCAGGTGCAGCTAGGAAGGGGTTAACGGCACTTTTAGAACCATAGTCCACACATGCCTCTGCCTGTCCTGATTTTCCACGAAGTGCCTTGTCCTGTGCACCAACTGGAGGTGGCTGAGCCTCCCTGGGGTCAGCCAGGTAGATGCTGAGCCCGCACCCGAGTGGGATGCGAGGTGCTGGTCTCCCTCTGCAGGGCTGGAGAGGGACCTCTCTGTGGGCTGCAGGGAGGACTGCAGCACGGCAGGGACCCCCCCTGCCCTGTGATGGCTGCACACCCATCTGTGCCCAGGCACTCTGCTCTGCCAAACAAGCTGATGGCTCCCCTGGGCTTCTGTGTTTGGAGGCATAAGGTAACATCTCGTGCCATAGCCTCACCTGCCTTTCGGAAGAGTTTTGCTTGAGTACTCTTCCCTCCTGCTCCCCATCTCTTGTCACTTTGACAGCGGGTGTCCCCAGGCTGTGCTTTCGGGAGGTTGCGCAGGGTGTTGCCTCAGGGTGTTTAGCTAGAAGCGCCTGGAGGAGTGTGATGCCAAATCTCCTGTGCTGCTCTCCCGCCTCTGAATTGGAATTTTGGAGAGGTTGGATCCCGGCCGCACTGGCTCCTCTGCTCTCCTGCCCCAAAGCAGCAGCCCCGGGGAAGCGACTGCAAGGCTCAGATTTTAGGCATTGCAGGGATTAGGATTTTTGCATGGGCCTGCACGCACCTGCAGAGGGTAGTTGCTTTGCTGCCCACCCTTCCCTAACCCCTCAACCTCAGGATGACCTGGGTCGGCAGCAGGCAGCTGTGCCATGGCACTGGGGGCTGGCAGCCTCCCTCCCTTCACCCGACCTGCCCGGGACTGTCCGGTGGCGCGCCTCACTCTGTGAATTTGCTGCCCCGGTGGGGTGACAGCCCCGTAGCCACCGTGTCCCCTCCTGTGGACTCTGTCCTTGTACCTCTGGGGTACCTCTGGGCTGCACCACAGGTCGCTGCCCTGCCGTGCCCCTGCTGCGCCTGTTTGCAGAGCGGGTGCTGGAGCAGTGTGGCTTCCACTCTCTGTGCCATTCACCTGCTTGGCTCCTCCAGCCAGCAATGGGAGCCATGCTGTCCCCACGCTTCGGCTGTGCACAAGGACCCCTGAGCAAGCCTGGTGCAGCTGCGGTACTTCAGCCAGACACCTCCGGCCACCAGATGGGTGGCTGTTGGGGCTCCAGCGGTGCCGGGCTGGGACCAGACTGGCTCTGTGTCTATAGGACTGTCACTGTGATGCTCTGTAAGAAAGATGGATCCTGCTGTGGTTGCGTGCTACTGGGCCTTTGTTATGTGGCAGCAGATACAATCAGGCTATGGGCTGTGTGAAGATCTTGAGTGTATCTTGTTTGATGCAAATGCAGAGGCTGGTTTCTGATTGTATTTACACCCCATTTACAGACTTCATTAGTTAGTCTGATTTTTTTCTAGGCTAAAGTAAGAAACCACCTCTGTGTCTCTGTAGCCCAGAGCAGGGATGGTGAGCCACTGACAGAGACTGAAGTGGCACTGAGAACAACAGCCTACACTGCTTTTAGCAAGGGATTTGTCGCTGGCCCTCAGAAAAGTCCAGCCACCATTAGGTACTTGGGAGGCTCTCCTGCCCTGGCAGCAGAGGACAGGGCAGGAGCCATTTGGTCCCCTCCTGAGCTGGGCGTGTGCGCTTTGAAGGATGATGCTCTATAATCCTTGCAGCTTGTATCACAGATGCACATGTCATTAGTAAACTCACAGTTGCTTTTTATCTCACTCTTGCTGGTGTCAGTAAGCAGCAAACTCACTGACTGCAGACACGTTGCTCTTATTTCATGTTGGAGAAAATGTAAGCAGGACCTGATCCTTGTCACAGCCTCTTGTGCCCCATGAACCTTGCTGAACAGATGCTTTGAGAATGCCCCGCAGCCCACACAACCTGGAAGTTAATTAGAAGGTGTAAAGAAGCCAACTAGCTTTCAACAGCTTGAAATGAAAGGCATTTTAATTTCTACTGCTGTCTCGGAGTTGATCAGTTTTCTCTTGCTACATCTTTCCTTGCTTTTCTCCTTTTTGCAGCTGGAGTCAGCCGTTCTCCGGCAGCATTCAGGTTTGGAAGCAGCCATGGTTGAAGCAGCCATCCCCGCTCACGTAGCTGCTCTTAGATTGGCTGGAAAGCACTTACTTGTACTGCTAATATTTTCCTGTCCGTCCTGCAGATACAACCTATTCCAGTAGCAGCCCCCATGCACTAATCTAACTGGGTTTGTTCTTTAAGCTGTACCTTGGCACTGCTGTTCCTCACTGAGCCCTGATTTTCTGTCTCTGCTCCCACAACCGCCCCCACCTCCTGCCATCAAAATGCAACGCAGGATTTCAGCTGCCGACTAGCTGCTGGCTCATCTTGTGCAACTAGAGAATTTTCTGTGTCCTCCTGCTCCTCCTTTTGTAACACAGCCCAGCCTGCTTGCTTTCTGATTCCTCCCTCCCCACATTAAATTGCAGTTTATGTGCTTGGTTGCTGCCTGTTTCAAAATGAAACCCAGCAATATAAATGCAGTGCAGCTGTCTGCAGCATTACCTGCAATTCTGCCTTCTGCAGTTCAGGCAGCACCTACGAGTGTCCAAAGGTGCTTTAAAACTGTGCCTCTAATAAGCGTTATCGTCTGCTGTTTGATGACATCTCTGTTCGCTCTGTTTAGCTGTTCACTCTTGAGATTGTCCTCCTCTCATTTGCCTTAAGATAAAACAGCAGAAGAGGTCAAACAGAGGATGTTAACTTCCCAGCAGTAGGAGCTCTTGTGTGACGGCAGTCGGGAACAGGCAGTAGGTTTGCAGGAAGAAAAAAGCTTTAGGAGAATCTCTAATGGCTTCTTCCTCTGGTGCCAAAACCCCAGATGGCTTCTTTCTCTTCTTTTTCTTCTTTCTCTCTTCTTTCTTCCTCTTCTTCCTTGTCTCAGCTGAGCAGCCCTGAATAAATCCTGTTTGCCCTGTGAAAGCAGCGTGGTTTGGGCCAGATTGGCCACCGAAGCAAAAGACAGATGCTCTCTAAGCTCTCTCCCTTCAGAGAAGGGAGAGCATCTCACTTCAGGGAGAAAAGGAAGAGAGAGAAAGAGACTTATGAGTTTAAAAGAAACTAAACTCCTTTAATGAAAATATTAATAAAATAATAAAAAGGAAATAATGAAATATATACAATATATACAAAACTGTATGAAGCTCCCAGGATGATGATCACGTCACCAGCAAGCACTGGGAAAGTACCAGACTGGATTCCGGATCTGGATTCAGGAACACACGGATCAGGAACAAAGGTAGACCAACAGACAGAGTCCTCCTCAGACGCCAGCCATTGAAGAAAGAGGGCTGACCTTTCAGTCCCTCAGACCAGACGCCAGCAGAGGCAGATGGGATGGAATACCCCGTTGGTCAGTTTGGGGTCACCTGTCCTGTCCGCTCCTCCCCGCAGGTGCGACCCCTCTATGCTTTTCCACTTCCAACCCTTCAATGGGGTAAATAACAAAGTGAGCTACCCTTGGGTGTTATAGCAATAAGTATAAGCAAGGTCCTCTCTGCATACCATGCCCTGGCATAAATTAGAAACAATCAGGTCTTATCAGTCTCTGGAAGTGGACAGTATCTGAACAATATCCTGTTAATTTCGGAGAGTTCAGTTAGTTAAAAGAGGCTTAGCTGCAAAGTGAAACTACTGAAAAGAAAATTAGTGCTATTTTACCTCAAACCAGGACAAAGAGGTTGAGGATAGTTATAGCAATAAGTATAAGCAAGGTATACTGCTGAGGATACCACTGTGTTTTGCTTTCAAAGGGCACTTTCATTCTCTTTCTGATTCCCGTCTCACCCCTTTAGTGTCATCTTGTCCCTGAATAAAGCCAATAAATGCTCTTCCCCTGCATATCTGTTGAGTGTCCACTGCACTTCGGAGGTGTCCTTGGCTTTCCTTGCCTTTTGTGGTCATACTTGAAGGATCCCATGGTGGTAGGTGTAGGACAAACACAGCCCAAAATTCATGACCAAGGGGAGACTGGACTACCTCATTCAAATATTGAAGAAGGGAACTTGTTGGTGTGGTTTGTGTTTATGGCTGCCTGCTCTCTTTTCAGTGCCTGGAGGAATCCAGGTGGATTCTTATTTTCTCAGCAATAAATCTCACGGGGAAATATGTGGCTGTCTCCACGCACCAAGCCCAGTACCAAGCCAACAATTTCATACAGAGCTGCCTGTCGCAATGGGCACGGGAGGACACCCCTCTGCGGGGACATCCCTCTGTGGGAAGATGACAAGCTGGGGGTCATGTCTGCAAAGGGTGCTCCAGCCCCAGAAGAAGGCACCTCCTTCAAAGCATGGAAGGCTGAAAATACAGCAGGGCACCTCTAGAAGACACTGGTAGGGTATGAGGGAGCTGAGGAGGTGGTGGTGGCTGAGTGGGTTGAGTTGAAGGGGTAGATTGTGGACTGTGTCAGGTGGCATCTTAACAGTGGGGAAAACTTTATGGCAGAGGAAAAAAAGAGGCTGAGAACTAAGAAGTCAGAGAATTTTTTTCTCCAAACTGTGGTGAAGGAACAGCAGAAAAAAGTGAAGGCAGGCAGCAAGGGGCAAAGTCTTTCCTCCATGCTCATGTATTAAGGAGAGGGGTGTCTGAAGGGAGAAGAAAATGTCTGCCCATCGGGGAGGATGTAACACAGTGGGTGGCTGTGGCTGCTGGGGGAGAGTCAAATTGTTCCTAGCTGGAAACAAGAAGTTATTTGAGTCCCCATCTGGCCTGAGAACATACAGGGCAGGGGCACAGTAGGATTAGATGTTCAGGAAAAGAGCCAGGAGGTGTGTGAATAGGTTTCCTCATAGAAACAGCAGGCAAAGCAGAGGAGGGAAGTAGTGGGGGTGCGTAACGCTGTGCATCGCTTTGTCTGGGAAGGGAAAAGCTGAAGTTCGTGGCATGAAGGGCCAAAACTTTGGGTACTCGTTTAATCTACCACTTGTTCCCAGTTGAAAAAGTTTGATTCCATAATCGGGGTGCTTTCCCCCGAAAAATAAAATAGGAAAAATAGGAAAATGAAGCCACAGGCACCGCATCTTCCCTGCTGGTCTGTGTTTGTCCCAGCTCTGTTCCCCATTGCAGTGTTCCAGCTTCTGTCCCCCATTGCAGTGTCCCAGCTTCTGTCCTTCGTGTGGGCCTATTCTGGAGTCAGAGGACAGGTGCAGAGTCAAAGCCCTGGTCCAGGTATCCCTGAGGTGGAGGCTGGTGGCAGGGTTGAGGCTGCAGGCTGGCCCTCAGAGCGTTCCCTTCGCGGGATTAGGGGAGAGGAGGTGACTCCCCAGTTGTGGTCTTTCCCCGCCCCTGTGTGAAACTGGTCTAACACAAACCCGGGTAAACAGCAAATATTAGTAGAAATAGGCTGGCTCTTGGATCCACCTTGCATTAAAAGAATAAAAGCAAAGAATTAGCTAAGTCGTCTCCTGTTGGCTTGTCATGACATCCTCAATAAGCCCAGACTTAAGCATCATTGTACTTGATAACGTGCCCTGGACTGCAGCAAACTGCAATGTGCCAAGGACTGTGGCAGATCAAACACGTTTCATTAAGTATGTGTTATTTTTTCTCTCACATTTGACAGTGCGCGGAGCTCTGCTCCTCTCAAAGATGAGGAGGCTGTGCTGCAGCATCTGAATGAACTGATTAGCCAGCTGGCAGGCCTTGCTGCAGGCAGGCAGTGGGGAAAGGGGCCTCGCCTGGGTTTCAGAAGCTGAGAAAAGACTGGCGGGAGGACCTGACGTTTCCATCTCCCCATCCAACCCAGCAGGCGAGCTAAGTGACGGGGCCAGAGCTGGGACTGGGAAGACCTCTGTGCTGGCAAGCTGTCGGTGAGCTGCAGAGCTGCTATCTCTGCACCAGCCAGTGTTTAGGGTGTGTGCCTGGACTTCTGGGTTGCACCACCTTCTTTAAATGTGAGGCTAGAGGTTTGTATAAGCCTGTGAGAGGTCTGATTCAGCAGCACACTCAAGGGTACATCCACATGTGCTGTAGCACACGGTGGGTTTGGGGCAGTGCAAGCCATACCAGTAAATAGGCGCTTTGCAGCATATGGACCATAAAGGGCAAGGATAGGGGAAAAAAAGGGAGATTGCTTCCTTAGTGCCCTGGTGCATCTGCATTTGACACTGAAACCGGTTGTGCCCACAGTGGTACTGCCCATGCGTAAGCCCTTGTTGGAAATAACTCTAAAAAACCTCTCAAATTTAATAGGGGACCAGAATCTTTCTGCAATGTTTTTGAAGAGGCAGCTATATAGCCGGGAGGATGGTCTTTGCTGACCCTTGACTGCCCTCCTCTGCGGTTTATGCTCCCCTGTTCTTGTGCAGCCCCTCTTACTAAAGGCAGTGTTAATGCCTTGTGTGGGATTCAGCCCTCTGCATTCCAATTCTGTGGGAATCTGCTGCGGATTTCAAAGGGAATAGGGATGAGCCCTTCAGCACGAAGGCAGATGGGGGAACAAAGACTGTTGTTGCCCTCGGCACTTGGAGAGCAATTGGTGTATTATACTGTGAGATCTGGTTTCCTTTCTTTACTTGAATGACAGAGGGAGGAAACATGCCTTATGCCAAAAACTGCTTGCTTTGCTATGAACATTCAATAAAAGTTGTCTTTTCATATGCAAGCATCTGTCTTTGCCCCAGGGCCTGATATATCCAGAGGGTTAGCATTTAGGAAATAATTTCGTCTGCACTGAGCAACTTACAGAAGCAAATGAGACACAGTGGTAATGATGCTGTCTTGTGTGGAGTAAGCGCAAGCATGGCCGACCAGTTCCTGCTTCTGCTTCCCTCTTGTTTCATTGAAAGCTACAGCAAAACAGGTGCTATGGTGTTTCTAGGCTACTGGGCCAGTTTGATGTTAGGACCACACTTGCTCTTATTTCCAGTAAGCTTAGACTCCCTGGTAGTCCCTACTCCACATGAGATGGCTCATGTCCTGATGCTAGCCCAGAGGGACATGACTGGAGAGAGCCTAGGCACAAGGAAGGAGGGAATAGTTTGCCGTCACAGTCCTGGTGCACCATCCTGGTGCAAAAGGTTGATGCATAGATTTGGTGGTCCTATCAGGTAGAGGGCATCAAGCGTGGTGAGGTCTTGCTCATCATGCTGACTGGGAGAGGTGCCTGGACCGAGCCACCTCCAGAGCTGTGCTTGAAGTTTGCCTGGGAGAGAGCAAGCTGACCTGTTTCAGAGCAGATCCAGGTGAAGAGGAAGAGTTAAGTAGTGTGGGTGATGCAGATTCCTGTCCCTGCTGTTCCCTGGAGATGGGGATATCCCCTTAGGAGGTGCAGAGGGAATGATAGAGGTGCTATTAAAAAAAACTATCAAACCACCAGCAAAATAAATCTGTAAGTTAATGTGAAGGGACAAAACCCTGATTTCTTAGCACTCACACCTGGTGGGAATGGAAGCCTTTAGCAGAGATGATGCTGGTTCAGAGAGGTTGCTTGCTGGTTTCCTAATCCCAACATGGAAATGTGTATCCTTGCTGATTCCAGTCACTCTTTCAAAGGCCAACTTCTGTTCAGTAATGCCACCAGCGAGATGTAGCTACAGTTAAGGCTTCCCTGGCATAGTTCATCTGCTGCCCTGCTCGTGTTAGGTCTGAGCTTTCTGGCTGGACTCACCTGTGCATCCCTACCTTAGGGATTTGACCAAGCTTTTGAAGAGAATTGTTTTAGCTAAGCCGAAGGGAGCTTTCCCTCTTCACACTTTAGTTTCTTCTCATAATCAAATGCCTGTAAACAATATGAAAATGTTGTCAACAAGAAGATTCAATCTCGTCTGTGTGAATTTTGGCTAAATTTAAATTAACTAACCCATTAAGGGACTTTGTGTATGACAGAAAATTGTACCTTGTAACAAGCAGCCACTAACTTTGCTTAATTAAGTTGATGCTAAACATAATTCAGGAGTTAGTACAGACTGCAGAATGTCTTCCTTGTACCACGCTATAGGCCCAGCCACATTCAATGCGCCTCCTCCAACAGTGACTTCACTCTGTGTTTCCATAGCCGGGCTTTTTCCTACTAACCTTTTCACTGCAATAATTGAGCATGTCTAAGCTTAGTACACCTTTGCCCACACCTGAAACACTTCACAAGTATGAGGTCCCTTTGCTCATCTCAGGGGCTTTGTTTCCTTGCGCTGTGTCTTTGCAGGGTTGGGCACGGAGCAGGAGGTTTGTTGCTTGTGCCTGTTTGCTATTGAAGGAGCCTCAGTCGAATAAGTGTGTGTGCGTTTTGCTGATGTGGCAGGCTGTATGTTAGTGTAATGTGGTGTCCAGGGGGTCAAAGACAGCGCTCCTGGCAATGCCTTGAAATAAGATGGTAGGTGGTCCATTCTTTTTCAAACTATTAGTCCACAACATTTCTATCCTGCTCTCTGAAACCACCCCAGAAGGAGATAGTTGCTGTATAAAGCACATAGGGAAGAGAAATTTCCGCCTCTGTACACTACTTCAGCTCCTGCTCCTTTTCTCTTCCTCTGAACGGCTGCTTCCAAAGTCCCAGACAAGCTTCCAGCAGTGGTGGAGATGCAGAGCGTTTAGTCAGCGTATGGAGGGGCAGATGGAGGTACAGTAACGCTGGTAGTCTGGGAAGAATGAGGAAGGGTGCTGTGGTGGAGAAGGGTGAATTAGGGGGTGAGTCCAGTGAAGGGATGATGCAGGTGGGTTCTTCTCACCTGACCAGTGACCTTTTCTCTGTCCCTTCAGAACAGACTTTCTGTCTCACAGACATAACTTGAGGAAAATGCTTCATCCTGACACTAAATAAGCCATTTTCCCACCGATGAGGAGAACCTCATGGTGATACTAGGAAGGCAACCATTGTGGTTACTGGTCCCCTCCCTCCACTTCCCACGTTTATGTCCCACAGCCGCCCCCTATATCCCATGCTCTCTTTTTCCTCTGTCCCACAGAGCCATGACAAGAGCTGCAGCTAAGGAAGGAGAGCCCAATGGGGACATCACAGTTCCTGAAGAGATAAAAAAGGAGGAAATGGAAGAGAGAGGCCAGTGGAGTAGCAAAATGGAGTTTGTGCTGTCTGTGGCTGGGGAGATCATCGGCCTGGGTAATGTGTGGAGGTTCCCATACCTCTGCTACAAGAATGGCGGTGGTAAGTGCATAGCATGCATGAGTTGTCCTAGGTCTGTAGGCACAACAAGAGATACATGCATGCCTGGACTCATTTCTTCTACGCCTCATGTACCCCGACATGCACTCCCTTGCCCTGTCCTCCAGCAAGTTAGCTCCTGCCAAAACCAGGAGGAGTAGCACTGAGGGGTGAATCCAGTTCCCCAGTGGGTACTGTTTCTCAAAACAGCTCTCCTGAGTTTGGATGCTGAATTGAACTTCAATAATTCTTCAAGGCTCTTGGGCATCTCGAGAGACAGGTGGTCATACAAAACCATCAGAAAACCGTGAGTGGTCAAAAAGCCAGCAGTAACCTTCTTCTACATAATTCCCTTTTCCCACCCTCTGTGTCACCCCCACTGCTCTCAGGCCCTTTTTACAGAGGAGGAAAGGCTTTGATGACACCAGTATCCTTGTCAGGGCCTAGAACCCCCTTCCTTGCACCTGGGACCCCACTTCCTTCTTCAGAGCACTTGATCTCTCACCACCTTCTCTCACAGGGCTGGCTGCCCTGTGGTTATTAAAGAAATGCAATATTTTATTGCATTGCATAGACACCCAACGCTGAAGCACCTTGGTTTGTCATACAGGCAAATATAAGATGGAAGGGCTGTCTTTGAGAACGCGCATGTGAAAGATTTTCTCAGGGGACAGGAAGAAGAAGGACATTGCTACCTCTTCCCCAGGAACAGTTCTCCCACTAGTCAACCCACTGCTAGGGAAATCTGTCCTCAGGAAGAGTTTGTTCCTGTTTCCTTTTGTTTCTTGCGTGACTCTCCTTTTCTAATAACACTGCAATAAGATCATTAAAGGGTTAAAAATGAAACTTTCTCAAAACAATAAAATAAAACTGGGAAAGAGGAAGGGAATAATTGACTGTCACTAACTTTTCTTGGTGAATCAAAATCTAACTATACAAAAGAAAAGGAGGAATAATAAATTACATGTCAAATACAGCAATAACTTCACTTCTGTTCTTGTTCTCTAGAAACGCCTTTAACATCTTGGGGTTTGCATGTTCCCCCCACTTTAAACTTCCTTTCTCTGCAGACCATGCCACAAAGGCCTTTGTTTGCCAAGGTGCTGTGAGCTGTCACCAATGGATGAGTGATTCAACTGTTGTTCATTCCAGAACTACCAAATTCCCATCCCCTGTGCTCTTGTTGGAGTTTATCCAAATCAAGCATGAGTCAATACAATGTCTCCTCCGAAGCAAATGGGGGTTGGATAAGAACGTGGTTAAAGAAAATGGAAGGAGTTTTTCTTGAACCTGGGATGGTTTTTAGCAGATCCTCCAGTCTCCTTCTCTGATGTTTTGATGGTAGGCACTGGAGGCACCAAAAGCAAGTCAGACCGGCACGGGTTAGTAAACACTGGTGGTACATGTGACTGAACAGCCCATTCTGCAGTGACGCTTTGAGAGAGAAGTCATGTTTTTTGCATGGAAAATTCCTTCCTGAGCTCAGATGGTATCTTTGCATAGTTTATGCCTATGGTATCCGGTTCAGTAGTCCTTGCAATTTGTATGCTAATTAGTGTAAGTGAAAAGGCTACTTTTGTTCATTTTAGATATCTATTGAAAAACTTTTTTTTTTTTTTTATTTTTATTTAATTAAACTACTCTGGAATATCTAAGGCTGTGATTCAGAGGCCAACAAGGCTAGGCTAGGGAAAGATTAGGATAGAAGAATCCTTCCCTCACAGCTCACACACTGTCATTGCGGAAAGTATGCTACTACTGTAGAAGGTACAGTTCTCTCTCTAGTGCTCTAGGGAATCAGATGGCCAACAAACTTGTATGGGACAAGGCACTGTCTTTCCCATGACACTCAACGATATCCTTTCCACTGGAAAAGTCCTTGAAATTGCAAAACAGACATTTTCCACTTATAAATTCCCCCCCACACTCCAGCCCGAACTGGAGACTGCTGTCCTGTCACCTTTCTCCACCTTCAGATATAGTGAGATGGTTATAAAGCTGTAAAGACAGATGTCATAAAAACAATTGCGCTGACTTGCTGTAAAGCAACTGAGTGTAAACTTATCTATGGCTGCACTTTCAAATCTCATCTAATTGCTCATCATCCTGAGCTTGCTACTGACTTGTCAGGAAAGAGGGTCTGTTTCTGAGGGCAGAGTCTCCTCCAGTGCAGCAGCAAACTGGGAGGAGTTCACAACTGGATTTTCAGCTCGTAACTGCTCTGTGGAAGTGGAGAGAGGGAAGACAACAGGGGTGTACGAAAGCCCTCATTACTCAGAGACCAAATTGGTTCAAACTCTACCAGAGGAGAGGGTCTGGGACCTGCTGAGAGGCTCATCTGTGTGCAGGATAATAAAGCTGTCTTATGGATTTGGCATACAGATACGATGCCTTGCAGCACCGAAAGCAGCAGTTGCCTCTAGTTTAGCATATGCAGTTCCCATTCCTCGCTCAGTTCCCGTTCCTTGCTCTGGACGGACGCTATGAACCAGCCTCCTTCCCTCCAGCCCCAGGTCCCCTGCAGCTCCAGCACAGCTGTGTTTAGGGGAGATTTGGATGTTTCTTGTTATTGTAACATTGTTGGCTTAGGAACAAGGGGAAATGTTCCCAGTTGCTAATTATCAGGGGAAGGAATTTCAGTGCGACTGCCCGTGGTGGCAGGGGAGGAGAGGGCCTGGGGGACAATGTCTGGCTGGGCTGAGAAAGGAGCCCATGCCTTGGTTGCTAACAGCAGAGATGCTCTCCACGCGCTGTCAGTGGGAGGTACTCATGACTAAAAGTTTACTGTATGGGATGGCAAGACCGAGACAGCAGTTCCAGCGAGGAAGGCCATCGCCTTGGCCTCTTTGAAGGGGAGTAAAAGCGTGAAACCCTACGCTAATGATGGGGAGAAAGACGGTGAGGTGATAGAAGGGGGGTCAGCAGTGAAACTGAGCTCTCAGGAGCAGTTTTGAGCAGAACAACGTAAATATTGGGTGTTTCGGTTTGGCAGCAGAATGGAAAAGAAAGAAAAAAAAGTTCAGCTGGCTGAACAGGGCATAATCCCTTTTTTTTGGTTTGTTTTGTTTGTCTTTTCTGATGCATTGGCTTTGTTGGTCATTGGGTTGGTTTGGGGGAAAAAAACCTGCTCTTTCTCCCCTTCCTCTTCTATTTCATCAAGGGTTCATCTGAGGGCTATTTCAAGCTGATTTCTCTTAAGACATTTCTCTATATTTTAATTAAAAATTGAATTTGAAGAGACAAGTTAAACGTTTTCATTTTGAAAATGCTGGAAAGAAACTCTGTTGCCCATCCCCTATTTCCGTTCTTTTGGTGCAAACCACTTTACAAATTTGACATGAAATATGTCTCAAGCAAATGTATATCCCAGAAAATTTATTACTTACCAAGAAATGTCACCAGCCTCCAGGTTTGTATCCTCTGGGCAAGTGGGGGAGTTTTGCTGTGACTCCTGGGAAAGGCAGAACAAACGTGGTTATGTGAAACAAGGACTCCTTTCGCTTTGCCTGACTTCTCCTGGAAGCTAGAATGAGGTCAGGAGAGTGAAGCAGGGAGAACTTCTCCAGCGCTGTCTGATTTTTCCCCTTGCCCTGCTACTCCTTACCTCTAGGTTTTGGCCAAGACCAAACTCAGAAGTACTGCGGTAGCACAAGGCAGATCACACTCGTATTTTTTTCCAAGAAATGATGGTCTTGGAGACCTTGGGTTTTTTTAGCAGAAGTTGCACAGTTAATTCAGAGAAATATTTGTGTTTATTTAGCCAAGTCCAGCTGTGGCCCCAGGTGCCTGGCAGGGAATGATGAGGACAGGGTTTTAAAGAGGTTCCTGACACAGAGTCTCAACCCTCTCGGCAGGAGCCTTCCTCATCCCTTACCTCATCTTCCTCTTCACCTGCGGGATCCCCCTGTTCTTCCTGGAGACGGCACTGGGGCAGTACACCAGCCAGGGAGGGGTCACTGCCTGGAGGAAGATCTGTCCCATTTTTGAAGGTGAGTCAAATTACAGGAATTGCTGGCAGCACTTTCTAACAATTAGTGACTCAGAGCCTTTTTTGGAAATGTTATTCTGTTGGTTTTTTTTTTTTTTTCTTTCTCCTTTATTCTCTCTCCCTTCCTAGCTTTTCCAGCCTTGTTGTCCCTCCTGGTGACTGCTGTGTGTGCCGGGGCAGTGCACTGTCTGCCCCCGTAGGTGACTGAGGGTGTGTGGTGCCGGTTGGGGCTGTGCTGGTCCAGCCGAGATGCCATCTCTGCTTTGGGATGCTCAGAGTATGGGAGAGAGGAGAAGCAGGATGGCCGGCAAGCAGGAGGAGGATGAGGATGGAAGTGTCCATACACAAATGCCTGCATGTAGTCCAGGACAAATACTGAAGGCGGAAGAGGATGAGGAAGGCTGGCTGGCTGATGGCGCTTTGCCTGCCCATTGCTGTGCTGCAGCAGCATTTGCAGCCTGGCCTCCTGCACACTGGGGGAATCGCACTGCGTGCACTTGTCTGAAAGCCCCGAGGTGGGATGGGTTGTGGTTAAGACACAGGTATAAGAACCAGGACCCCTGGGGCCCTGGGGGAGGTTGTTTAACGACGTTAATATGTTGATGAATCTAACGTCCACAGTTCTCCTGTCCAGAGGAGAGCTTATTACCCCACTTTTGCAGATAGAGAAACCTGTGCTCAGGCAGATTAAAGGCCTTGTTAGTTTGCTCAAGCACAGGCGTGCAGTGCTCTTTGAAACTCCCTGGTGAGCCTGGGACCTCCTGAGCTGGAGACCCCTGTGCTCTGGCACACAGCCTGGAGGAGCACAGTGGTGGCATTTCTTTTCTTTCAAGGCTAGAGCTGGCTTTCCTGCAGGAGAGGCGCTGTAATGCAGTGGCATGGTAGTGATCACACACACAAAAAAAATTTCCCATCAGCAAAAGGTTTTCTCTCTGTTCTACCACAGACCTATCTAGAGATACCAGCAACGTTTCCTGGCTGCATGCGCAGTCACCAAATCCTTTCTCTTTCCCTTTCTCTTGCCCTTTTGAGCCACGTGGTTGGTATTGCACCCTTCTTACCATGGCATTGTCTATGTCTTTGTCTGTGGTTAAGCCCGACGTGTCGGGAGTTGGTTGGCAGCCCCATCCTTACCTCCTTTGCTTCTCTTCACAGGAATTGGATATGCCTCACAAGTCATCGAGTGCTATCTGAATATCTACTACATCATCATCCTGTCCTGGGCACTCTTCTACCTGTTCAGCTCCTTCACCACAGTGCTACCGTGGGCCAGCTGCAATAACCCCTGGAACTCAGGTACACTTTCACTTGGTTGGCTTCTAGCCCCTTCTCAATTCCCAGAAATTCTTTGGGTTTTGTAGTATATATTTTTTATTCAGATAAAAAACTCTCATGAGCTGCAGTGTGGCTAGGGGACTCCTACAATGGCAACTGTCTTCATTCACCATGGGCAAGTGTCAGGAAAGGTGAGTGGTACGACCCTGTGCCTAGCAGCGGGGGACAGTAAAACTGTTTTTGCATGGAGATGTTTTGGGTGTTGAGATTTCACTGAAAAATCCACATTTTCTGGCAAGCAGGAGAGGTAGGTGGGTTGGGAGAGTTTCCAAGCCAATCTAGAGTCCTCCTCATGTGGCAGGAGCTTTTCATTAGCTCTGGCACAACAATTTATCTTACTCTACCCCACTCCTTCAGAGTTACTGGGACAGTTGCTGCCACATACTGAACAGTTTTCTTTGTGCACTCAGCTTTTGGCTAAATCAGGCCAAGCCTGCACTGGAGGATTTTGTCAGGACAGGTCTCCCATTGTGGAACCAGTAACAAAAAGCTCCAAAGGCACTGCCTAATCACATCCATACAAACCACTGTTACATTGGCCAGGGGTCTCATCTCCTCATGCTCACAATTCACATAACTGTGCCCAGCAGAGAAGACCTGGCTTTGGTTTTATTCAAGGCAATTGGGCTGTACCCGGGAAGATGGGGTAGATGTGAGATAATCCTCCTGGATCTGATGTCCCTGACAGGCCATTTTTACCATGTTGAACAGGTTGTTTTGCTTTCAGTGGAAAGCCAGGCTGGAAAGAGCTTTGGCAGCAGCTTGGTTCCCTCCCATTTTCTCTTGGGTCGGATGATTTATTTCTTTGATGTGTCAAATTTCTCCACCCTATGGGCCATTCACTCACAGCTTCCTCTGCCCCTTCATCCCAGCAGAGGTAACCAGGCTTTTAAAGAGCGGATCTGATTCCTTCAGCTTCCCCAGCATGGGTTTGTTTGTGAGGCAAGCCACAGATGTTCTCTTAACAGACAGAAGCTTCCCAGCCAGAGCTAGGCTTCCTCGGTTTTCCAGTGGATTGTCTTTTGCTTGCCAAAAGCAAGATGAGGTGCATTTCTTGGATGCACAGCATCTCCTCTGTGTTTAGTAATTTCACACAATATGACGGGGTTGGGGATGGCAGAGTGGAACACAAAGGCATCTGTGGGCTGTGTAAACATATGTGTGCGTGTGTAGACAGGGAATGGTGCATGGTGTGGGAGGAGAATGGGATTTTCTATCCTGGCTACTCATAGTGGCTATACCTCAGTAATATATATTTTGCAGCCATCTGGTTTCCATTTGGCAGGGAATTGCTCTCTCCTTCTCTCCCCTTCCTGAAGCCCTCTGGCTACTGCTGGATTGGGATTCATGGCTGGGGAGAGCCAGAATTTAATGAGATGCTTAATGAGATGCTAGAGTTTAATGAGATGCTCTATAGCATGGGGTGAAGGGTCTGTGTGCTGCCAGAGTGAGAGTTAGTATACAGAGGGGAAGGAGCATCCCTCATGGAGGAGCCTTGGAGAATTTCTCTGGCTCATCAGCTTCCTTTTCTTTTGGTAGATCTCTGTGTGGACATTCTGAATAGCTCCAGCTTGGACAACAGGACCGTGCCTGCGAACGCCACCTCCCCAATGATTGAGTTTTGGGAGTATGTGATCGCTTTCCCTCTGTTCAGGCTCCTCTCTCATCCAAAGGATGCAGCTGTAGGAGTACCTAGGTGGAGGGCTGTGCGTCTGTGTAGGACCAAGTGAGGTCCCATGTGTCAGACCCGAACATGGGGAGCACAATGCACCGAGATGCCAAAGAGATCAGCACAGAGCCCAGGGGCATGAGGACTAGATACACCCCAAAGGCTGCTCACGGTGTGCCTGCCCGAGGGTGCTGGTGTGTGCACAGGCACAGGCATGTTCCCTTTACAGCACTGAGGTGCCTGGGCGAGTGTGGCCACAGAAAGAGGCACCAAAAGATGAGGACTTGCTGTAAGCAGGGGGTACTTGCGTTGGGTGTTGTAGGCTCCTGTTGGCAGGCAAGCATGGGAGACCAGGGCAGACTGAACAGTCCTCTACAGTGAAACAGAAAGGGGCAAAACTGCCTTTTCCCTTCTTCTGACTATGTCTTTCTTGGTGCCTATGGGAAGTGGTCCATCAGGCTGCTCAGGCTCATCCCTGGAGAGCAGGGATCTGGGGCGGATGCGTGAGGTGCCAGAGAGGGGCTCGGGAAGGTTTGGTCGTGGTACTGGAGGCAATAAAACACCTCTGAGGGAGGGGTCCTGCAGCAAGTGAGACACTGTCCCAGCGAGGGTCATCACTGCAGCCTGGAGAGGTTGAAATGGCTGCCAGGGCCACACTACCTCTCCACACAGCTGAGGAAAGGCTCATCAAGAAGAGGTGTGCCAGGAGCTCAGGTTCAG
>NW_009647222.1:100769-109850 GCF_000708025.1 Charadrius vociferus | reverse complement strand
GTATTATTTTTTCCCATTTATGGCTCTTAAAGTGTCTCTGAGAGGGCTGAGTGCCCTTTGTCACTTGCAGCTGCCACAGGGCACACAGAAGACAACATGTGCCCATGGGTGCAGAAAGAGAATGCACAGTGTTGGACCCCCTCTCCTGCCCTATTCTTTGCACATACTACTTAGGTCACAAACCTGTGACCCCTCTGAAATGATTGTTCAGGCTTTCTGCAGAGGTTGCAAGGGCAAGGGGACCCTGAGGGGACCAGTTTGGAGAAGGGTGTGCAGAGAAATAGTAAGTAAGGGATTGGGCTTCTGGTAATGGCACGAGTTGCAGTGCTGAGCTCTTGTGTGGCCCACCTTCATGATGGTGAGTCTTCAAGGAATGAGGCTGAAGGAAGGGCACGGGAATCATAAAGGCCATGTATGCTTATATATATGCTGTCTGTAGTATATGGGGGAGGCTACAAGAAGAGTCGTGGCCATGGGGTGATGATGGCATTAGTGGCCTGCTGGGCAGCTGTCAGGGGGGAGGGCAATGGGGAGTGGGTGGTGATTTTGTGTCATGTGGGTGTGACAGGCACGGTGCCATGGGCTAGAAGACTGGGAGGGCTCGGGCCGGCTACGGGACATGGCGGAGCAGTATAAGCAGGAACAAGAGAGAGGGGAGCCCTAGGCAGAGCTGGGGTGATTTGCATGGCTGGGAGCCCTGGGCAGATGTGTTGTGGATAGTCTGTTAAGTCTTTGGATGGGGTAATATGGGAAAGGTCTGCACGGATGAGTGGTGGTCTGGGGTGTTAATGCTTCTCTCCCTGTCCCTGGACACTGGCAGGAAGCGAGTCCTGGGGCTCACGGATGGTATTCACAAACTGGGTGCTGTGCGCTGGGAGCTGGCTCTGTGTCTCCTGCTGGCGTGGATCATCTGCTACTTCTGCATCTGGAAAGGGGTCAAGTCCACAGGCAAAGTAGGAATGGAGATTGTCCTCCTGGTCCATAAGCCTCCTTGTACCCATCTTACGTTTCTTCCCCAATCTCTTTTCCCTCTTCATGAAGTAGAGGCAGGAGACATGCAGCATCAATGTCAAACCTAAAACCTGGTGGGCTGTACTGATTTACACCAGTTGTGTTAGACCCGTAAGAGGAAGAATAAAAGAGTAGATCAAACAGGGAGGAGAAAACAGGGAAAGACCTGGGAACTGAGGGGAGCCTTGGGTCACCTTTTCCCTTGGAGATACCCACTGTGGCTGATGGATACTCCCCAAGTATCATCCACTCACCAGTGTGTTGTCCTGGTGTGGCTTGCTGGTATTTTTAACAAGATCCTCTGCAGTGGCAAACTTTCTATCCCTGGCAATAATAAAACACTTGAGCAAAACAGACAAGCCGCTGCCTGTAACCAGCTCAGTGAATAGATAATGAATCTCTCCTGCTTCTTTATCCTGAAAAATATGTGGGGTGGGGGAGGTGTCTTTGTGTTCTCCTTTGTAGTCTCCCTGGCTCTGTAGGTTTTGGCTCAGTGGGTCACTTTCTGCATTTTGCTGGTGAGGCTGGAGCTAATGCTCCCTCCTGATGTTGGTCCCATAGATCAGGTGGACTGGTTATCCTTCTGGAGTGAATGAGTGTGTCATGCTTTGGGGTGGGTGTTAGGGAGGCTGCTATGGCCTTGACTTGTTCAGGACCTCCTTCCTTCCTGAAGCTGCAATGAGATGGGCTGGTCATTAATGATGGTTGGGTCTTCTGGGTGTTTAGGGGATGTCCCAATAGCAAAAGGAGGAGAACCAATTTCTGCAACAGACTTCTTCCTTCAAATCACTATCCCTAGTAATGGTAGATGTTCCCTGTAGTACTGGACACCTGTGTTCCTGTGTCAAATCCCATCTCCCACCTTAAAACTGCACTGGGCACCCATTTTAACAGAGCAAGACAACAGCTTGCTCTGCTCACTAGGTTCCTCCCACTCTTTGCTGACGACACTGGCTCTTGCTGGTGCTGACCTGCTGTCCATTATTTCTCAAGGAGGGAGAACACAACTCCACGTCTACAGGGAGAGGGGATGCTCCGCATTTTAAATCTTAAATCTCTGATGCTCCCTGCCACAGTGCCATCTTCACAAGAGGTATCATTCTGATCTTGGGAGATTGGGTTTGAGAGGCTGTTTGATCTGCATGGAAGTGTAATTAAGTCATCCCAGGTTCCCTTCAGCTCTCAGCCCTCTCCACTGAGTCTCTCCTTTGCCTGGTGCTGCCCTGGTGTGCAGAGCTTGCCCGCACAAGGAGAAAGCTAAAGAAGTTCAGTCAGGCTGGTTGGGCTGATTGGGTTTGGCAAAGTCAGATGAGAAAGTGAGAGGAAAAAGTGGGTGCACTTCGTAGCTGGAATGGTTTTCCTGGGACCACAGAAGATTTTTCTATCGCAAGTTTTAGCATACAGGGTGTACTTTTTACCAGCCAGATGTTATGAACATGGTGCAGCAATACCGGGTGGGTTTTTCTGTCCCGAGATGTACCACAGGTCAGACAGGCCACCTGTCTTCTCTTCAGGTAGTCATTTTGAGTTTTACAGGGGCACTGTCAAAAAAATCAGCTCCTTCCTTCTCTTTCCTCACGGACTACGGATTAGGATAAGCAATAGGGAGGTCCCAGGAATTCTGAGTAGGTGCATAATTTTGTTCAACAGCTGCAGAGTAAACAGGATGTTGTGCTTGACTGAAAGGCTGCTCTAATCAGATAACCCTGCCAGACCCTTGTGTTTATGCTTCTGTGATTTAAGGAGTCCAAACTTAAAGAAACAATAGCGACCTCAGGAAAATAATTTCAAATAACTCCGTGAAGACTCATTTTCCTTAAAAGCCTTTTTCTTTTATTCATTTTGCTCACTCTTGTGCTCTTTCCATGTTTCCTTTCCCTATGCACTCAGCTGATGTGTATAAATGTTCCCCAGAAGTGATTTCTGAAGGTAGATTTTAGTACTTGTGCCAAAAGTGCTCGCATTCTCATTCAGTCAGGGAACAGCAAAAGTGCCACGTGCTGTGACTTATTCGACCAATTATCACTAAGCAGAAAAAACATAATTTAAGGCCCCTCACTATGAATCCATAGTGTAAACAAGCCTTCACATTGCTTGGATGAATTTTAATAATGAATAAATGTTAGGAAGTTGCAACTTGCTCGCAGATATTTTGCAAATAGAGAAAAAAAAAAGTTACATTAGGCAATGGATTGAAGATGATTAATTCTACTGTAATATTTATTTACATCACACACAAGAATAAACGAAAATAAGGTTTTACAAAAATAATGTTCTTAATTTTCTTTAAAGGCTTTGAAGTGCTCCCATTTTTTACCTGTGAGCTCAGAGGCATTGAAGGGATGAGAGAGCTGCATGAGCACCCCTGGAAATGAGACCCCTCAGACGTGTCTCAAATTGGGCAGCAAAAGTTGCTATTTAATTTGGAAAACTCTTGCTGGGAATAGGACGATTTTAATAACTCCTCATTAAAACTCAGTGACAGGAAGAGATCTGGGTTTCTTCTGCAGCTCTAGAAAGATGAAGAGAACAGCTGGAGAGCAGGGAAATTACACTGACTGGAAAGAGAATAAAGCAGAGCAACCAGTGGCAGAGTCTTGGGTAAGGGACAAAATGTAGATTAACTAAATCACTGGTGAGATGTAACCTTGATTAATTTCTTTCCCACCCCTCTTCTACGCTAGCAGTAGCCGCTATAGCCAACAGCAGAGTCCAGGGACGTTTGCTGGGGTGGGGGCCTGCAGGTAAGATGAGATGATGCCTGTGCCCCCTCCCCACTGACCCTCTCTCCTCTTGTTTCCCTGCGCCCACAGGTGGTTTACTTCACTGCCACCTTCCCGTACGTGATGCTTATCATCCTGCTGGTGCGAGGAGTCACACTGCCGGGGGCTGCCGAGGGGATCATCTTCTACCTGAAGCCGGACATCTCCAGGCTGGCAGACCCGCAGGTGGGTGGGGGTCAGGCAAGTGCTGGCCACAGGAAGGTTTCCAGCACCCTGGCCCTCGGATCTGCTGCCAGCTGAGGATCTAGCTGTCTTCTCTGAAAGGAGAACCATTTAGAACTCCTTAAAAACAGCTGAGAGGGGTCTAGTTCCCCTGCACAGCACAGCCTTTTTGCTCGTGCGTCTGCAGCATATGGGAGTATTAGGTCATTCCCACTCATGGGCTCAGCAAAAGCAGGAGAGTGTATGAAATATTCAGCATGTAACAGATGGTTTTACTGGGTCTTAAACACAAATAATTAAGGAAGGAGGGGGGAAATGATCTACCACTTTTCGCTTTTTTTCTGGCCTGGTTAGCACTTTGTTTGGCTCCAACGCTCCCTCCCAGGGAGCGCAGGGCCCCTGTGCTTGCGAAGACTGAATGGATGCGGGTAATGTGGGCTGTGCAGCAGCTTCGCTTCACCCATCCCGGGGGCTGGTCCCACTCATTTAGGTCAGAGTCTGGCCGAATGGAGCACGTCAGCCCCTGCCACCTCTCACTGGAGCTCATGGTAACAGCCCCTGGTGGGGAGGATGCTGTGCACCCTCAGATTAGGGCAGGGGGTGCAGCCAAATCCTGCAAAATAGCCCACGCTGGCAGGAGGTAAGCAGCAGCCTTGGGGGCTGCACAGGGCAGGCAGCAGGACCCCCCCCACACACACCTTGAAGGATCACCCCGGGGTATCTGCTCCGGCGCCTTTCTGTCACAGCAGGTTCCTTCCCTTCTCCATGTGGGCTCAGCAGGGCAGTGCAGACTGCCTCCCTCATCCCAGGGAGGTGCTAATGACACCCCCTCCCCCCCCAGAAGAGCATTTAAATGACACTGCTGCTAATTGTTCCACCCCTGAATCTTTTTTTTTGTGGAGGCAGCCAAGCAATATGCTTAGCCCACAGTCTCAGCTTACCTCCCGCATCTTCCCAGATGGCCAAAGCCCCAACTGCTCCCAAACCAGCTGCCAAACACACTGTCTTCCCCCAAATGGCTTTCAGATGCAATTATGTGTTGTCAATACAAAATCTGTGGTGCGCTAAACGCAAAGAGCCAGCTGAACATAAATGGCATTTTAATATCAAAATAAATAACAGGAGGGCGACTGGGGCTGAGTGTGTTTTATTCATGGTCAGAGCTTATTCACTGAAAACTTCCCTGTCTTTCACAGCCTAACTAAAGCTGACATGGTCTTTCCAGGCTGCTGCAATCCAGCGTAGCAGGAGCGAGAGATCCTGCTACTGATTTTAGGCAGAATGTGGGGCTTTTGTGTAAAGCGGGATATATGCCCATGCCTGAAGGGCTCCTGTGTACGCGCCTATCTGTGAGAGATGCACGTGAATTCAAGCAGCAATGCCTGGGCTGAGATTTTTTTGAAGGCTGCCAAATTGCAGCTGCTTGGATGTTTGCAGCTGGGGGCTGCTTAGAGGAAAAAGAGGGTGAGAGGGAACACACAGAAAAACAGGAAAGTGGGCTGTTTTCCTGCCTGCTAACTCGCAGCTCAGGGCTTTCCCTGGGAGAGCATGAGAGTGGTGCTGCAGTTCAGCCCACGACAGTGAGGAAGGGACTCCTCCACTGTGGAGAGGGCTGGGGCAGCAGTGAACAAGCCCTCTCAGGTTTTCCCATGCAATGCTAGAGTAAAGGGGAACCTAGGTCCACGATACCCCATCGGCCTGGTATCTCTCAGCCCAGCAATTTTCCTCCTTTCACCCTGCACCGTGGCCTCAGAGATGTGGGGAACCAGATATGGGAGCAGGGAGGGGAGTACCTTGATCATGCAAAAGACTCTTGGGATGACTCACCAGTGGCTCTGTGAACCCCAAGCCACGTAGGGACCACAGACACCTGCAGTGCCAACTTCAGCAGGAGTCATGCTATCAGGGATGCCGTGTCCACCCAGAAAGCAAAGGCTTGTGGGACGGGGGGTGGTGTCAGGCATCAATTGGTGCCTCGTATCGCTTTGAGTGTGATGTGCAAATATGGTCTCCTGAGGAGCCTTTTCCTAGAGGACTTTGCATCCTATAGCTCAGTTTTTCTGGAGAGATATCCCAGTTTCTACCTTCCTGAGCCCCCCTCCATCTCATGCAGTTTGTTCTGCATGGATCGAGGGGCTGGTGCTAGTCAGGGTACAGCCATTTTTTTATTTTGTCGCCAGGTCTGGAGACCACTGACCTTCTCTGTTCCAGGTCTGGATGGATGCAGGCACTCAGATCCTCTTCTCTTACGCCATTTGCCAGGGGTGCCTGACAGCTCTGGGCAGCTACAACAAATACACCAACAACTGTTACAGGTAAGAGGAGCCTGGAGTCCTCACATCCTTCTGGAAATTTGCTCGGAGACAAACAGCACAGAGCTGCATCTGAGGCAGGCTCTGGGCCCAGGGGAGACCTTGGGTCACGTTGCTTTGACTAACAAGCTGCTCGGAGTGTGGAACCTGCAGAGGACTTAGTGCGGGGCAGAGTGGTTGAGGGAACAGAGGAGCTCCAGAAAATGGCTTTAGTACTGCTTTCCTGCGTGAGTTAGCTTGGAAACAGGAGAGATTATAGGAGGGGGAGGAATGAAAATGGAGAGTGTCTCCAGCCACTGTGGAGACACCATGGGTTATTTTGACAGTGTGGGTGAGCAGGGGTGGCACAGGCAGCTCTGCTGTCACTTGCTAGGCAGGGGAGATGGTACAAAGATGATGGTTGGCCCCCCTGTCTCCAGTGCTTTACTGCCATCAGAGTAATGTACTGCCAGTGGCATTTTGATCCTATCAAAGAGATTAATCAAGTCTGTCTGGCCTCCTCCTTGCCCTTGGATTACAGATCTATTTTATCCATGGCCTGACATGGAGCTCAGTGAAGCCATCAAGACCATTTCTGACACTTTCCACAGAGCCACAGAGAGAGGGGGCTTTGTTATTCCTTCATGTATTGTTCCAGCAATATGGGAAAATGTAATGGTACTCTAGAGACATCAATCATCTCTCCTCTTCTGTTCTCAAATAAGTGCTGCCACGGCTGCTGGTCAGGCAATTAATACTTTCCCCTGGCTCTCCCAAAATGTATCTGTCACCAATGGAGCTGTACACTGGCACCTTCCTCTAACGCCTTAGGTGCCTTGGACTGGCAGCTTAGCTCTGGGTGGCCCAAATGTGCTGGGTGTCCACACTGCCCCATAGCAGCCGAGGCTGTGCGTCGGCTCTGGCAGCTGCCCAGGCAGGATCCTGGAGTGTGGGGTTTCCAGCCCAGCCAGCTCAAACTGGTGCCCCATTTTCACGGAGAGCAAGTGCACAAATGTTTCAGGACAAGCGGCATAGCTCACTCCAGTTTTCATCCTGGTATAGTTAATACAGACAGTGTAGACAAGAACCCTTGTCAGGTAGGGATTTTTGTTAATCCATTAGTCCTTGTTTATCAGGGTGTTCATGCTTTCAGAGGCTACTTTTCCTTGACTATGTTTACTTTTGCAACCTCTTCCCTTTTCTAATTTTCTCTGTTGTTTTTCATATTCCGTTGAATCCTGTCAACTTTTTTTGTTGCCACGTCCCTACGTATATCATTGTGGCATCCTCTTCACAAGCTGCTGGTGGTGCTCTGTGTATCTTTTTGTGCCACATATAGTCCTACAACTCTTGAACAGTGGGGTACAAAGTAGGTGGGCTGATTTTTGGCTCTGTTCTGAGTTTTTTACTTCTGAGGGCATTCAAGCGCAGCATTGCTGTTTCTTGGTCCATGCTGTCCGACTGGGGAAGCCGAATACAGACATGATCCCAAGTGGACCCATTCTGCAGCAGGAAACAGTGATTTCTCTCTGGTCTCGCCCCCGCAGGGACTGCATCATGCTCTGCTTCCTGAACAGTGCCACCAGCTTCGTTGCTGGCTTTGCCATTTTCTCAGTGCTGGGCTTCATGGCTCGAGAGCAGGGTGTACCCATCGCAGAAGTGGCTGAGTCAGGTAGGTTTTTCCAGCCTACTTCAGAGCCAAGGGAAAACAGAAAGCCTGAAGGGGAGGGGACTTTTCTGAAGGGAAGCCCGGGATGTTATCTACATCCTCTATCGCTATTGGTGTCTGTAGCGAGCAAGGTCTGCAGGACCAGTGCTCTCCAACACAGTTTTCAGTGCTGTGTGGGCAAGGAGCCATGGTGAGATGAGCTTTGAAGCAGCATGTGAGCTCACTCTGTGCTGCAGGGTGGTGGTGGGAGGCAGGGGCATAAGGGGCACACGTGGTAATCTTGTGGTCTGTTGGCAGGTCCTGGCCTGGCTTTCATAGCATATCCAACAGCAGTAACGATGATGCCTGTGTCTCAGCTCTGGTCTTGCCTCTTCTTCCTCATGCTGATCTTCTTGGGACTGGACAGCCAGGTACAGCAAACACTCCCTCCTCATCTAATGCCCAGGTGCCTGTCCCTACCCTGAGCACTCCCCAAGACCATGGAAAGGATGAGGTGGTTACGTGCTTTGCTGGTACCTCAAATACATGCTCCACATTGTCTGCAGTACTTTCACACTGTGGGAGCTCAGAACCAGGGCCACGGGAGGCCAGTGGTTATGTGTGCTGGCATCTCTGTTTGGCATCCTTCTCCCTGCGTGTATGTGAGGGTGTCCCAGCTACATCCCCTTCCACCTCTGTGCCAGCACTGAAACTGTGCACGCTGCAGAGTGAGGCCTGGCACAGAGCAGGGCAGTCTGGGAAGGGAAATGGGGCTGTTTTCTCCCAGCTGCATCTCACCAGAGCAATCCCTGTCTGTTTTCCTCGTGGATGTGTCCATCTCTTGCCCTCCCATACCCCTGTTATGCCAGGAGCAAAACCCAGCAGAGCACCCTGTGGAGCACAGTGTGCTACCCTGGTGTGCTGGCACGAGGGGAGCAGGGGATGCCCTGGCATGTCTACCAGGCAGGGTGTTCTGCTCGGGCTCCACTTTGAAGCACCTCAGACCCTGCACCTGGAGAATGAGGTCTCTTTCCTCTGTTTCTCTGGGTCAAGAGACCTCTCTCATCTTGCTTATGGCTCTGCTTCATGCTAGTGGGGCTGTCCTAGAAGTGGCTGATGTTCTCTTATGGCCCCTGTGAGTGGTGTGTACTGTGAGACCAAGAGCCACGTGGTGATGAGCAAGCGT
>NW_009647222.1:56271-100638 GCF_000708025.1 Charadrius vociferus | reverse complement strand
TGTGCCCCTACAGTCACCTGGCTCCCCTTAGCTTCACGGCGGCAGGGGGAGCTCCCCTCTGTCACAAGGGTTCCTTGTGCCATCTCAGGTGCTTCCTCACCCTGCTCGAGGGACGCAGTCTGCCCCTTGCCTCCCCATCCCTTGGTCATTGCTGCTGTGCAGCAGCATATTCTTTTGGCTTTGAGGCAATTCCTTGCATATCTCACAGTTTACCCCCCAAGCATGGGGCTGTACTTTTAACCCTTTCAGTCTGCAGCTCCAGAGGAGACCTCACTGATATACTGTGTTTGGGGTCCCTTGCAGTTGCAGCTGGCCCTTGGTGGAAGTGAGACAGAGAGAAAGAGAAAACAAAAAACAAAAAAGGATTTGGGTGGCTTGAGGAAAAATGGACAGTGAGAGGGAATGTGTGCTTGGGGAAGGGGAAACACTGATTTTTCTAACCTGTTGTCTTCTGCAGTTCGTCTGTGTAGAAAGCATGGTGACAGCTCTTGTTGACATGTTCCCGGGAGTGTTTCGAAAGAAGGGGCGTCGGGAGCTGCTGATCCTGGCCATTGCAGTCATATGCTACCTGCTGGGCTTATTGCTGGTCACTGAGGTAAGAAAGGAGTAGCTGGGGTACAGCTGAGCACCAGAAACCCTGCTAGACTGCTCTGGAGGAGTGGGTAGAGACAGCAAGCTCATCTTTGATGCTGTTAATTATCCTTCATTTCTAATGCATTAGCTGGTGTCTCTCGCAGCCAGTGCTGCTTTTACCCTGCGTGATGCTGGTGTACTCGCTGGATAACTGAGCCTTCCAGAGAGACGGTCCCGCAGCCCAGAGACGCTGCCTGACATACAGCTTTATGCAAATACCAGGCCTGGTGGCTAAAACAAGCTGAGCTGCACAAGCAGAAGCTCTTCTAAGGGCAACGATCACTTCCCGGCTGCTATCCACAAGAAGCAGAGGGGTGGGAGGGAAGGCCGGTAGTAATGGCTGCACTGTAACCCTGCCTGAGCCAGTGGGCAGCCTGTGATCCCTGGGAGCAGAAGCAGCAGAGCGGTGTCGGCGCGATGCTATGTGCATGGTGTTTGTCCTGCTCTGCAGCTAACAGCCAAGCACCTCTTCCTGCACAGTGGTGTGGTGGGCTGTGCTGTGTGTGCAATGCACACTTGGGCCAGGGGTCTTAGGACTCCTCTGTGTTGCCTCCATGTGCTGTGTAGTGGCAGCTAATTCCTGCTAAACCTCTTAGGCGCTGCAGAATGATCCTGGGCAGCTCCCACTGTGATTGGGAGACCTTTGGGTGAAACGGCGTGAAAGGTTCCCATGGCTTTTGCATGCCCACTTGCATGGAGGCATCCTCTCCCATCGTTGCAAGATATCACCTCATACATGGTGGGATGTAACAGGGTTACTGCTCTGCTACTCTGGCAGTGTAGAGCCCTTCAGCACTATTTGAAGGCACCTGCTTGACTTGCATTGGAGAGGCTTTCTCTTTAACACATGAAAGCATGAGCGTGGAGTTATCCACTGACCTGTAGAGGTAGCTGATGGCAACTATGCAGGACTTGGCTTGAAGGCAGGGGCAGCAGGGAATCCACATGCCTCTGCCATCACAGGGCTTGGACCTTGAGCAGTATGTCAAGATGGATGCAGCAAAAATGAGGTGTCTGGATGTCCTGATCCTCAGGATCCCAGTTGCTTAGGTGCAAAGTTCTGCACTGCTACATGGTGCTTTGAAATGATACTGGAAACTTGCTAACTGGTTTAAAACAAGCAAACACACTGGCTCCTGCTCCTCTGGACATAGAAACCTTCCTAGACCAGCAGTATCCTAAAATGGGCATGAAAAGCTCTCCTGCCACCAGGCCTGACTGTCTTTTTGGGACAGATTTGGGGCAGCTCCAAGAGAAGGTCCTTCTCTCACCTGCTCTAGGTGTGGTGTTTCTGCTACTGTTCTGCTTGCCTCAGTCATTTTTCCCTCACATGGAATAGTCCTGCCATGACTTTCTCTTCTCTACCTCTCACCAGGGTGGGATGTACATCTTCCAGCTCTTTGACTACTATGCTGCCAGTGGCACGTGCCTGCTCTTCCTGGCCATTTTTGAAGTCATCTGTGTAGGATGGGTGTATGGTAAGTGGAGGGCAAAACCATGTGTTTCTCTTTCTCAAGGCAAGGATGGGGTGATAAGAAGTGGCAGTGGATAGAAAAGATCCTTAGGGGCAAAGGAATGCTGTAATTACCCTCTTTCTTGTCTGTTTTCCACTGTGTTTCCTCACAACTTGTCTTAATTGTTCCATGTTTAGAGTAGGAATGTTTTTTCCCTCTCTGAAGGTTCCTTATGTTGAACTACCTTGCTGCTCTTCCCATCTGTCCTTTGAATTAGAAAATCAGGTATAGAGGAGTGACTGCTGTTCTTTGGTCTCTGTTACCATCTGCTTACATTGTGCCTTTAGTTTAGTCCTGTCAGTTAATTTAACACAAAATGCTGGGATGCAGACTTGCTGGGTGTTACTTCTGCAACGCTTCCTGTTTGCGCGGGCTGTGGTGGCACTCCTAAAAGAAGCGGGAGGGACTGCTTTGGCTCTCAGTAAAGTCCGTAACTGAACTCCTCAGGAGTAGGATTAAACTGAGCTCCATGAACTGTCAGAAGGAAACCGACTGCTTGTTAGTCTGTGAAGTAAGAAGAGTATCCTGTGATGTCCTACAGGAGATCTCTTCCCTGCTGAATGGTGCCTGAGCACACAGGCTGCAGTTCATCACCTTGAAGCTCGCATCAAGGCTGGTGTTTTTTGGGCAAGGGGTCTAGTTGTGTGTGATGCAGAGCAGCTGCTCTCTCTCCTTAGCTTCATGAGGCTACAGGAGCTCAGTACCTGTAAGGATCATGCAAAGCTATAGTAGAACCCAGCTTAGACCAGCTCCTCAACATCCCACAATCGGGCATCTGCTGGCTTCTAGCTACACCAAGCAGCATGGCCATCCTAACATAAGGAAAAGATTTGAGGCATGAGCATCATGTTGCATCTGTTTCAATGGCCAGGAATGGATGCTCAGGAAGGAGCATAATAGCAGAAAAGTTAGCAATGATACTTTCTATGAATATTCTTCTGGCTTCTAACAAGTTATTGTAGAACCATAGAACGGTTTGTGTTGGAAGGGACCTTTAAAGGTCATCTAGTCCATCCCTCCTGCCATGGGCAGGGACATCTTTCACTAGATCAGGTTGCTCAAAGCCCCATCCACCCTGACCTTGAATACTTGCAATGATGGTGCATCCACAACTTCTCTGGGCAACCTGTTCTAGTGTCTCACCACCCTCACAGTAAAAAATTTCTTCCTTATATCCGATCTAAATCTACCCTCTTTCAGTTTAAAACCATTACCCCTTGTACTGTCACTACATTGTAAAAAGTCTCTCTCAGCCTTTCTTACAAGCTCCCTTTATATATTGAAAGGCCACAACAAGGTCTCCGTGGACCCTTTTCTTCTCCAGGCTGAACAACCCCAACTTTCTCAACATTTCTTTACAGGAGAGGTGTTCCAGCCCTCTGATTGTTTTCATGCCCATTCTCTGGATCCACTCTAACAGGTCCATGTCTTTCTTGTGCTGGGGGTCCCGGAGCCAGATGCAATGCTCAGCTTGTTTCCCAGGGATTTCCGGAGCAAGAAGTAAAATCTGTTTATTTTTTTTCTTTTGATTTTTCCAGTTGACTCAGGTAAACATTTATCATCCACAAAAATTCTGTAGCAAGGAGCTCCATGGCTTGGTCAGGTGTTGTGTGAGGAGTCACTCTCTTTTCCTTGCTTTGAATCTGCCACCTGCTAATTTCATTTGGTGACACTTTTGTCTTATTTTAGAAGAGACAGTGAACAGTCAGTCCCTGTGTGCTCTCTTTGGTGCTTACAGTTCTATAGAGGTTGCATTGGCTGTGGTGCAGCTGCTGATGAAGGGGTTAGCAGTTTCTCAAAATGCTTTATAACAGCAGTCTGGGTGGACTCACAGAATCACACAATCACAGAACAGTCAGGGTTGCCCTCTTACTGAAATGGCAGCAGGTCCAGCTGCTTGGGCTTGACCTCCAGGGAAGGCAAGAGAAGCAGATCTGCAAGAGAGATTTATTCTAGAGAGATGTCCTACAAGGGAAGCTCACCTGAAAGCTTTCAGTACCAGACCCTGGCCAGATTTTAGTTTAGAGTCCCCTACTACCCGGTCCCTGTGGGATTTATAGGCGGATGGAGATTCCCATCCATCTGTGACAGGCTTTCATCATCACCATGAAACTGAATTATGCTTTAATGTATGGACCCCCCCTGCCATTTTTAGGGTCACACAGGCCACATACATGTTCTGATGACCCGTGGAGAGGAGGAATGGCAGATAATGAGTAGGAGAGTTGATGCTGCCCCAGCAGCCTGAAAAGGGGCAGAGCAGCTGGGGACTGAGAAACGGCTCTTTCCTTCACCACCATGGGTTTTTTTGCCCCACTCCACACAGTGGGATTTTACTGTCTTGATGTTCTGCTTTACATACATTGAGCTGATTCTGGTCTGAAATGTAGTCAGAGGGCCATGGTGAGGCATCTCAGTGGAAAAAAATGTGCCTGGTGCCAATTAATGTTTTTTTCCCCGGCCTCAGAATTGGCAGGGCTGAGCCTCTTGCTTACACTGTGAAGAATTACAGCATTTTTGCTAACACAAATACGCGTTCTGAGTTTCCCCTCTCCCAGCACATACGCCAACCACCCACCACTTGGCAGCTTCCCTCTGCTGCCAGGCAGCTGCTCTCACAAAGATCTGAGGATTTCCTCGCGTACTGCTCTCTGCCTGTGAAAGGATTGCCCAGCATCGGACCTGCCGATCACATTCCCTAGAGGGAACTGCTGGAGGGTTTTTTGGTTGTTTTTTCCCCCTCTGACCTCTCCTCTCTCCCTTCCACTTTGGGACAGGCAGCCCTCATACAAGTTGGCACGGGTTTTGAGCACTGGGATTCGCAACACGGTGCCACCGAAACACGCTGCAGGGAGGATATATTCCAGGCAGTCACAGCATGCCCATTAGGATTAGCTGTTCCAGGAGAAAGCGAGTGCCTCCATCGCTGCAGGAGAGCTGGGGCTGAAACCATTAGGACTGTTTACAAAGCTAAAGCAAACTGCTGTCCGCGGGTACCTGTGGGCGGCCCTAGGGTGAACCCGTGTTGTGCTGGTATAATTCTTTCTCTCGCTCTCTTGCTCGCATGCAGCATGGCTACCAGAAGCGCCTGCCTCCTTCTGCCTGGATCCTGCCTCTCGGGCTTGCTCCAGCGGTGTGTGTATTGCCCTCTCAGATGCACCGGCTACAGGCAATCTTACATGCTTATTTATGGACCATAAGGGGCCTGCTCCGTGCACCCGGGTGCGCAGTCGTTGCAGTGCCACAACATCTCTGCTGCCGGCATTTTGCACAGGTTGGGCGCAGGTGTTGATGCTGCAGGTTTGAGACAGAGAGGGAGCAGTTACAAGCCCCGGCATAGAGCTAGGGTCATCACCTATCGAAATCCTGTGGATGAAATTGGATATAGAGGAATGCAAATAAAGGCAGCTTGGGAGAAAAGGTTTAAAAAACAAAAAAATCATTCTTCATAGATTCCAAACTGGCAGATCTGTGAAACTCACTGTTTCCGGACATTGTAAAACTAAAATAAAATCTTTGTCCCTTTCAGTTTGGGTATCACTTGCTGTTGTTGTAAGCTACATAAAATGAGAAGGGCTCCATAAGGACAAGACATAAAGATGTAAGCAAATTTCTAGTTGGGTTCATGTGAAATTTATTCCCATGAATTTATGTAGCAAAATTAAATGATTTGTCAGAAAAGCATGCAACAGCTTTGAAGGTATATGGGATTAGTCAGCACAAGAGAAGTACTACCAGCATATATGGATAACTGCCCTGTGCTTGCATTCTATTCTTCCTTGTCTTGGGATATTTGGGATAACACCAAACCTCTTTGTTCATTCCAACAAAAATCTCTTTGGGGAAATCTTTATGGTTTTCTCTGCAGGAGCTTTACCTAATCCTTCTAATGTGTGGGGAAGGAAAGGGAACTGCATGTGTCCTCCAGCTCCTAATTTGCTCAAAAAAACAATGTTGAGTGATTGAACGGATGAGTTCTTAAGCTTGATTACTTTGTCATCTGCCCACGAAACATAGAGCATGTAAAACCTCCTGTTCGTATACTCTCTGAGGACGTTCATGTCAGTCCCCATTGTGTTTCATTGCATCACCTACTGACTGCCACAGTGGCTGTGGGAATGCAGGACCTGATGATGGTTGTACTACAGAGAACAGGGATAAGGACAGGTAGCACACCGTAACTAGCAGCCTAAGTTTTTTTCTTGGTGGAGGATGGACATCTGTTGTTTCTTACGTTTTGCTTGGCATCTTTGTATTTCTTTAATTGCTGTGTATCTTCCTAGATCCAAATTTGCTGTGAAACTTTGGCTTCCACAAAGTCGTATTATGAATGAATTTGTCTGTCATATGTCTGACATCACAGTGTGTTTCTGTGGAAACACTATGTATAAGAGACTGTGCTATACTCTCATATTCTAAACTGCCAGTCACATCATTTTTATCTCTCTCCTTTTTTTTTTTTCCACCCTGTGGAAGATTTTGGCTTCTTGGCAAAATAAATTTTTTATACCATCTCCCTTTAATCCCCAGTATATTTTTGGAAATGCTATCTGAAGCCTCATGATATTTGCAGCTTGGAAATTTAGGGTTCTGTTCTCTGGTGTAGGCTGGGCTCCCACACAAGCCTGTGTGTCCCTTGATATGCCATAGCTTGTTGACTGTGCTTGAGGCTACTTGTTAACTTGCCAACTCAAGATGGGAACCATGAGGTGTTCAAAGAACCTGCACCACCCCACCCCCCCCCAGCCTAAATACTTCAAAAAGCTGGGTTTAAAAGAGCTTTCCTGCAAACATTAGTCATGGGGTATAGAAAATAATGCAAAGAATTACAAAAAAGAGAAGCACACATAATGTGCTTTTGTAGAATTCATATATTTAAAGGAAACATAATACAGGGATTCAATTCTAAGACATAAAAAACACAAACCAAAATAAAATTCACCACTAAACAAGAGGAGTTAGAGATGTACGCACACCTGTAGGGTTATGATCTTATTGGCAGAGATGTGCTGGGATGGCTCCTGTCACTGGAGTGTTGGAATGGAAGGATACAGGCTCTTCAGGAGGCACAGGCAGGGGAGATGAGGAGGAGGTGTCGCCCTCTATGTTAATGACCAACTGGAGTGCATGGAGCTCTGCCTGGTGATGGGTGAGGAGCCAGCTGAGAGCTTATGGGTCAGGATTGAAGGGAGGGCAGGGACAGGTGATGTTACAGTGGGGGTCTGCTACAGGCCACCGGACCAGGAAGACCAAGCGGATGAGGCCCTCTATAGACAGATAAGAGTAGCCTCACATTCACAAGCGCTGGTCCTCATGGGGGACTTCAGCCACCCCGATTTCTATTGGAGGTGCAACACAGCAGGGCATCAGCAATCCAGGGGATTCCTGGAACATGTCGATGATAACTTCCTTCTCCAAGTGACAGAAGAGCCAACGAGGAGAGGTGGTATACCGGACCTTTTTCTCACCAACAAGGAAGGGCTGGTGGGGAATGTGAAGGTCAAGGGCAGCCTTGGCTGCAGTGACCATGAAATGGTGGCGTTCAAGATCCTTAGGGCAGCGAGGAGGGCACACAGTAAGCTTGCTACTTCAGAAGAGTAGACTTTGGCCTCTTCATGGATCTACTTGGTAGAGTACCATGGGATAAAGCCCTGGAGGGAAGAGGGGCCCAAGGAAGCTGGTTAATGCTCAGGAGCTATGCATCCCAACAAAGAGGAAGTCAGGCAAAAATGCCAAGAGCCCTGCATGGATGAACAGGAGCTTCTGGACAAACTCAAAGACAAAAAGGAAGTCTACAGAGGGTAGAAGCAAGGACAGGTATCCTGGAAGGCATACAGAGAAATTGTCTGAGCAGCCAGGGATCAGGTTAGGAAAGTTAAAGACCAGATAGAATTAAATCTGACCAGGGATGTCAAGGGTGACAAGAAAAGCTTCTACAGGTACATCAGCAATAAAAGGAAAACTAGGGAAAACGTTGGCCCTCTCCAGAAGGAAATGGGAGACCTGGTTACCCAGGATATGGAGAAGGCTGAGGTGCTCAATAACTTTTTTGCCTTGGTCTTCGCTGGCAAGTGCTCTAGCCACACTGCCCAAGTTGTAGAAGGCAAAGACAGGGACAGGGAGAATGGAGAACTGCTTACTCTAGAAGATCAGGTTTGAAGCTATCTAGGGAACCTGAAAGTACCCAAGTCTGTGGGACCTGATGAGATGCATCCCTGGGTCCTGAGGGAACTTGTGGATGAAGTTGCTAAGCCACTATCCATCATATTTGAGAAGTTGTGGCAGTCTGGTGAAGTTCTCACTGACTGGAAGAGGGGAAATGTAACCCCCATTTTTAAAAACGGAAAAAAGAGGAAGACCTGGGGAACTACAGGCCAGTCAGTCTCACCTCTGTGCCTGGCAAGATCATGGAGCAGATCCTCCTGGAAACTATGCTAAACAACATGGAAAATAAGGAGGTGATTGGTGACAGCTAACATGGCTTCACTAAGGGCAAATCGTGCCTGACAAATTTGGTGGCCTTCTGTAATGGGATTACAGTGTTTATGGATAAGGGAAGAGCACTGATGTCATCTACCTCCACTTGTACAAAGCATTTGACACTGTCCTGCATGACATCCTTGTCTCTAAATTGGAAAGACACGGATCTGATGTATGGACCACTCAGTGGATAAGGAACTGGCGGGATGGCTGCACTCAAAGAGTTGCGGTCAACAGCTTGATGTCTGAGTGGAGATCAGTCATGAGTGGTGTTCCTTAGGGTTCAGTATTGGGACTTAACCGGTGCTGTTTAACATCTCTGTCAGTGACATGGACAGTGAAATTGACTGCACCCTCAGCAAGTTTGCCGATGACACCTAGCTGTGTGGCGTGGTCAAAACGCTAGAGGGAAGGGGTGCCACCCAGAGGGACCTGGCCAGGCTAGAGTGGTGGGCCCCTGCCAACCTCACGGAATTCAACAAGGCCAAGTGCAAGGTCCTGCACCTGGTTCAGGGCAATCCCAAGCACAAATCCAGGCTGTGTGGAGAATGGATTGAGAGCAGGCCTGAGGAGGACTTGGGGGTGTTGGTGGATGAGAAGCTCAATATGAGCCAGCAATGTGCGCTTGCAGCCCAGAAAGCCAACTGCATCCTGGCCTGCATCAAAAAAAGCATGGCCAGCAGGTTGAGGGAGGTGATTCTGCCCCTCTGCTCTTGTGAGACCCCACCTGAAGTACTGTGTCCAGCTCTGGAGCACTCAACACAAGAAGGACATGGAGCTGTTCGAGCAAGTCCAGAGGAGGACCATGAAGATGATCAGAGGGCTGGAGCACCTCTCCTATGAAGACAGGCTGAGAGAGTTGTGGTTGTTCAGCCTGGAGAAGAGAAGGCTCCAGGGAGACCTTATAGCAGCCTTCCAGTATCTGAAGAGGGCCTACAAGAAAGCTGGGGAAGGACTTTTTACAAGGCCTTGTAGTGATAGGATGAGGGAGAATGGTTTTAAACTGAAAGAGGGTAGATTAAGATTAATATAAGGAAGAAATTCTTTACTGTGAGGGTGGTGAGGCACTGGAACAGTTTGCCCAGAAAAGTTGTAGATGCCCCAACCCTGGAAATGTTCAAGGCCAGGTTGGATGGGGCTTTGAGCAACCTGGTCTAGTTGGAGGTGCCCCTGCCCATGGCAGGGGGGTTGAAACTAGATGATCTTTAAGGTCCCTTCCAACCCAAACCATTACATGATTCTACGAAACCCTAAACACTCGCAAGTGTGGTCAGTAGTCTAGGCACATATTTTGCCTACCCCAGCCTTCTGGTGTTAAGATGCAAAGAAGCCAGGTCTCATCACAATTGCAGGTGGGAACCGTGGCATGACCATGAGTTCACAACTGGATGAACACCTCTAAAGGCAGAGCCCTTTATCAGCTAAGCACTGTGATAAAAATTCAATAAGATAAATGCACTGTTATGTCATCACAGAGGTGCTTAACTGGTAACCCTTTTTCTGGACAGGCTAACTCAATTTTTTTTTTGTCTAATATCATTGCCCTATTTTACCTGAGGCATCTGATATAGTACATCTGGTTAGCTATAGTCTGGAAGATGTTAGGGCATCTTATGAACGACTTTTTGATTCTTCGTCATTTCACATCTCTTTTGGGCCAACATTAGGCACTTGATCCTTGAAGATATTCTAGAGCTTACAACAAGGTCTGCTGAAGCCCATCTGTGTTACATTGTCTCATCTATATACAATTGCATATATTTCCTCTTTGTACTTTGGGTTGGGAAGAGTCAGTGGTTAGGGTCTGGCCAGTGGCAGGACTTTTAGATGCTCTTCAGATATATATCCCACTCTGGTGTGCCATGAGATTCAGGTGGGTCACACATACTGTGAAAAACGTGATCTAGTAAGTGAAACTAATGAGAAGGAGGTAAGGCACGCACAGGACAGCTCCCATTGGAGAGTACAGCAGCACTGGGAGATGGAAGATTTGGGTTCCAGCAGAGTTTGAATTGCCAGGTGTTCTGGGTTTAGGCCAAAAATAAAATATTCTGTGGAAAGCAGGGTCTTAATGACAGAGGAAATGCCCAGCTCAGTGAGGATTCTTGACATGACTTCCTTGGTGTGCCAATCTGGTTACAAAGGGAGGGGTTTGTTGGGTGTGCCCCACACTGTTCCTTTTAGCACTCTGGGCTCACACAATCCTGTATGCTCAACCTGCAAGAGCTTTCCCTTGCTGACCGATAAACCAGGCACCCCTTCTTGCCTCGTGCCGGTCCTTACCAGCTCTTAGTGGCCCATGGGCTGCATCCTCTCACTTACAGCTGCTGCTGTCTGAGGGACAGGGCATTTCTTCTGTGTCAAGCTTTCTGATAACTTACGGCTGAAGTTAAAAACCTTCATCTGTGTTTAGCCACAGATGGGCCTTTTCAATGCCAGAAAAGCCTCTTACCTGCTGCTACATTACTAGGATAGCTGTGTTTTTGCCAGGAGTAAACACTGAGGATAAAGAGGGTTGGGGTCTGATGTGAACAGTGGTCGAAGAAAACAACAACGATCTGACCTCTGACTTTGTCTCTGTGCTGGCTGGTGGCCAAGGTGCCAACCGCTTCTACGACAACATTGAGGACATGATTGGTTTCCGGCCATGGCCCTTGATCAAGATATGCTGGCTGGTGTTCACACCGGGTCTGTGCTTGGTAAGTGCAATTATGACAACATGCATACTATTCTGGGTCCCTAGGTTCTCAGTAGAAAAGGTTGATTTGTCTTCAAGGTACTGCTGTAATTTTTTTCAAACTGCTATGGAGAAGTAGAAGCTTGTCCATAGCTGAGTAGGCAATTTATTTCCTTTGTAAAACCTTATCTTTTGCCTGGAAAATTAATTGAGCCTGAAAAGCCACTTGTTTACTGTGAAGGCAAAGGGAAATGTATCCTCAGAGTCTGGAGAGGCTTGGTCAAATTACATTTAAATAGAAGACCAGCGAGAATTACCCTGTTCTGAAATACGTGATTCAGCCTGTGTTCCTGTGACCTCCCATGGTTCAGAAATATCTTTGCATGGCCATTTGCTTCCTATGTTATTAAATCTCTTTTAAAACTTCTGTGACAACTGTGTTTAAAGAAAATGCACCGTAAGTCAGGTGAGTTCTTGCCTGTTTTGAGTTTATGTCGAGTCTTGCTCTTTTGACTTTTACATGATTTTTGAGCCAAATTCTGCTCCTGCATCTGATGTTGAGAGTTGTTTTCTTTGACCTCAATCGGAACACAGATGGGATCTGTGGCCACAGCTTACAAAAGATTTCTAGTCCTTTGTTCTCAGGCTCCAGCAGGAGTTGAATACCAGGGAAATTTTCAAAGCAAGCCTGAGCCAGCCCAAACCATCTCAGAGCTCTGTGGCTAGAGAGCTCCAAGAGGGGTAAATATGTGCCCCGTGGTACTTCTGGAGGGCTTCTGCCAGGGACAACAACAATTCCCAACTTTGATATGAATATATGGCTGTCTCAGTGTTGCTGGACCCTCAAAGATGCTGCCAACTTAGCTTAGGTTGAACCCTTACAAAGCCTGAAGGCTTTACACTGCAGAGAAGCCTGGCCCTGGCTCTGAGATAACGCCTTGTGTGGTCAGCATGCACCACGCTCTGCCTCGCCGCAGCTAGCAAGGTCCATGCTAGCTCATACAAGACATCACGCTCATTGCCACCCAGCCAGTGCTTTCAGGGTGGCCAGGCTGGCCAGCTTTTCTGCTCCCTTTGCTCTGGCTACATCTATGTTTTCTGCTCCTCAGGCGGTCTTCCTGTTTTCCCTGATCAAGTACACACCCTTGAAATACAACAATTTCTACGTGTACCCGCCCTGGGGCTACGTGGTGGGCTGGCTGATGGCTCTCTACTCCATGGTCTGCATTCCTGTCTACGCCATCTTCATCCTCCTGAAAACCAAAGGACCCCTGAAGCAGGTACTGGGATTGTGGTTACTGGGTGAGTTGCTACTGCTTCCCCAAGAAGGCTTATGGGAAGGGCCTCAGGGAAGATGTACGTGGCACATTTCTCCTCTGAGAAGGCAAGGTGGGTGAGAGTGGCCCTTGCCCAGACTGACCCATAGCTCTTGCTAGCAATTTGGGGGGCTTGGAGAGTCTCAGCACAGCTTCCAGGGTGATCATCAAATGTCCAGAGTCTCTCATGCGATGTTGCACTACCATGCTCAGTGCAATATGTAGACATATGCAGAGCATCTCTAGCACTGTCTCTACTGGATGGCAGAGGACCTCCTCAGTGTGGACTCCCTGAGGTGACAGGCTGATTGATTTGATTTATGGTTCAGGTGGTCTTGCTGGCTGTGTAAGTAAAGATGGCATGCCACCACCTTTGCCTCCTCTTTCATTATGGAATAGTACCAGTGCAAACCAGGTGCAAAAACAGGATCTGTGCTTCTTGTCCCTTGCCCCTGCTCCCCTTTTATTCCTAGGTCAGGACTGTGTTATTTTCTCTGAATAAATGACATGTGGCTATTAAAGAGGACATGCTCACAGAGCTGTAAAAGTCTGCCCTGTGCCATGCCCAAGTGTGTCCTCTTTCACTGTAGACACCTTGTGCTAGGAAGAAATGTGCCTAGGAAGATGGTGTCATAGAGATGACACCGAACCCACAAAGAAAGACCTGAGTGATGTACAGTACATATAAGTGTCTGCATGATTTATCTTCTGGTCCTTCCCCATCCTCACCGACTGTAGGCTCATCTGCAGCTGGTTGGGGTGGGGAAGAGGTGAACAGGGCATGGGAGCATCCCTGTGACTGTGGTGTAGGTGTGACAGTCACATTGTGTGGTTATGGGGAGGAGGAAAGTGCACTGCCAACACAGCCAGGGGTGGGCTGGGTGCATGATGTCCTTGTTGGCTCCATTGCCTCAGGGAAGGTGAATCTGTGCCCATGGGGGCTCTTATTTGCAGGCTGGGAGATGTGACTTAATAGGGAGTGACAGGAATAGTGGCAGAGCTGGCTAATACCCATCTCAGGCTCAGGACAAGACACAGCGCAATACCCAGACAGGAATGACAGCGATGAAAGTCTTCGGTGACACCGTGAGAGGAGCATAAGCCGTGCAAGCAAGGAGGTGGAGGAGAAGTACAATGCTATGAAATAGTTCTTGTTTAGTTGCCTTTGGCCCTTGGTCCTTCTGGTTGCTGTTGTTGACCGTGAAGAGATGACAAGGTTGGGAGGGAGCTGGGAGCTGTATACCTCCCAGTGTGAAGACCTCCAGGTGAATCTTGCGCCAAGGTGCTGTGATGTGATTTGCTCCAAGTTCAGACCTTGAGTCCTGCCTCTTACAGCCCTCTCCCGTGCTTTGGTCCATTTAGCAGTAATGTATCTGTCCTTTCCTGTGGCCAGTTTGAGGAGTTTGACTGGGTGGCACAACATGTCTGACTCCCCACAGCTCAGAGGTTTCATATGTGTAAATGAGGGACGGAAGCTGTCAGTGAAGTAATTGCCCCGATATCCTGCCTGCTAAACAAGCAACATTTCTCACCTGTTGCAAAGTGCTTTGAGCCTTTGGACTGAAATGTTGTTGTGAGTAGTGTTAATGCTTATTTTACAGCACATGTGAGGAATTGATTTGGCCAATTTCAGGTTGAGAGTTTTTATATTTGCTGTGGTTTAGATGATACGAGTTGTAATTTCCAGGGACTTCTCAGTTACATTAGTACAAAGAAACTTCCAAGGATGTGGTTTAGGCATGTAGGAAGGAATCAGCTGCTAAGCCTGGGTTGATTCAGGGGAGAATCAAAGCCAACTGCTCGATGCCTCCTGGAATAGTAGCTCCTGTTTTGAAAACAGGTTTTCTCAAAATATACCCGTTCCCTTTTTCCAGTCACACCCCAGAAATGTAGTAATTTCCTGACACAGATGCTTCCAGGAACAGCGCCTTTCAACTGAATATTGCAAACCATTCACTGAAAGCAAGTTTGTAATTGCTAATTATGATCAGTCACTGCAACAAACTGATTCCTCTTGTTACACTTGACTGACCAAGAAACACAAATGTTGTTTGCTAATGTGTCTGATTAAGACAGCTCAAGCTCCAAAGACTGAAAACTCACAATGAACTGCTCACAGAGCAGCTGCAGGCCAAGGCTGATTTCAGAAATCATCAGGCAAATATTTTTGAATAAATGAGCAAAATCCAGGATTCTGGCAGGCACTTCACGAGGAGTGGAAGCACTGAAATTAATCCAACGAGTCATGGACGAATGGCCTGCTCTGCTTGTGATGCACTCTGCAAGGGAGGAGTGTGCACTTGTGATGGAAAAAGTTAGCAACAGTCAAAGTCGGTGTTCAGCAGCGAAGTGATACACTGGCCCATGGAGCCAGGCACCTGGCTGCAAGATGCTGTGTATTACTGGGCTTTGGGAGGTGCCTAAGTGCTCAGGAAGGTGTGTGGTACCAGAGGGGTTTCAAAAAACTGGAAGAGAAAGACCAGAAGTTCACATCAGCTCTCTCTGTGGGCCAGCACCTTTTGCCCAAAGAGCTCCAAGTTCTTTGCATTTTTTTAGGGATAGGTTGCCCCAAAGCTGAGACACCACTAGTGTATGTGTGTGGGGGATATTGCAGAGGACGGGGGAGCTAATGGCAGACAGCTGCCCTACAGCCCCTGTCTGCACCACCGCAGTCTGTCTGGCTGCGAGAGGGAGCTGGGGTGACCTGGGGGCAGGAAACAGCCTGTGGAAGGGCTGACTTACCAGGGAAGTGCCACTGTGGTAGGTGTCACCTGCCACCCTGTTTCGGACCATAGCCGGAGGCGCCCAGCACTTTCTGATAGCCAGACTATTTGGAAGGCTTCACAGCTCCCACCAAAGTAAGTGCAAAGCACAGCTACTTGGCATAGGGAAAAAAAGAAGGGCTTTACGGTGGTTTTTCCATCGCCATAGAAAATGTCCGTGGGGCTTAATTGCTAACATCCTTTCTCCCAGAAACATGTCTGTGAGGAGCCCTGTACGTTGGGCTGTCAGTCCACAGGCTGGGTTTGAGCCCATAGGTGGAATAATTCTCATGGAGAGCAGCTAAAGTAAGCCTGCTCTCCTCCCTCCCCCTTTCACAGCCATTCGGCAGGAGAGGAGCAGGGAGCTGGGAGCGTTAGCTCTCTAGGTGCCTTTGCCCCCAGCAATGGTTGTGGATCACTATTGGGTGTCGGTTTGTTTATCAGCTTAATTAAGAGAGACTTCCCCTCCACAGCGGCTGACACAGCTGATTTCCCCAGCGGAGGATCTGCCGCAGCCAAAGAAGCACGTGGTGGGTCTGTCCGACCTGAAACGCAAGGGATGGTGCCCTCCGGTCCAGGAGGTGCTCAGCATCACAGAGAGAGAAACCCACTTCTAAGACACGGGGGAAGTCTCCTCCATACCCTGGACTGATTTGCTCTCTCCTTCCTGAAGTGGTTTCTTTTCTCTCCTGGGCTCTTCTCATCGCTCCTTCACGCCTGAGACAGAAGCATCTGGGACACCCTCTCCTTCCAGCCAGCTGGTTGCACCCACCAGGGACAGTATTTCTTTTGCCTCCCTAGGGACAACTCTCCCTTGTCAGCAGCTGGGGAGCAAGCAACATGCTTTTGTCAGAAGTGTCCTCCAGTACTGACACTGGTGGGGGTGAGAAAAACAACGTATTAACAAAAAGAAAAAAGAAAAAAAAAAAAAAAAAAAAAGCGGTCATGTTTGGAGGAGGAAAGGAAACCACAGTGGTGAGAGAGAGCAGAGAATAAAGGTGTGCAGGAGCAAAGTTAGGGATGCAAAGGCACAAAACGATGGGGCGTTAGCGCAGGGAATAAGTAAGTTGGTTCAGAAGTACATAAGAAGCTGGAGGATGACAAAGGAAAGTGCATTGCTAGGTCACCTACGTATGAGGAAGAGGGAGCCAGGAACATATCATAGGCGACAATAAAAGGAGGCTGAAGCGTTAGTAGTTACAGCTTCAGTTGTCACTGAAAGGGAAGAGAGTGGCAGGGTGCTCGATGCAATCGTAGTTATTGATGATTGCTCTCAAGGCAGTCTCAGGCTGGAAAGGGGGTGAGGAATAACTATGTAGGGGCTCGCTCTTGGTCAAAACTACACTGCTTAGTGAAAAGGCATCCGAGAGTGAAACATATTTGACAATTCTTTCACAAAATTCATGGAGTGCAGGAAAAGTCCCAGGGCAGTTGGTAAAAAAAAAAATGAGCTGCAGCACAGCAGGGAGAAATGAGGCCCTGGGGACTGCACGCCCACAAATTTAACTGCACTGCTGGGGCATTTTGTAAAGGAATTAATGAAGGAGTTGATGGGCCTGATTCTGTGCTGCAGAGTCGCTTTGGGGCGAGGGTGGGAGAAGGATTGATCTCCCTCGGCTTTGCTGCAGATGACTGCTCAGGGGATAAGGAAGACATAATCGGGTGCAATAATCATAAGCTCAGGCAAGATAAAGCAATAATTAATAGGTAAGATGGGTTCATCGGAAGCAGATTGTGTTGAATTAAAGGTCTCTTGTTGCCAGGGTAGTCATGAATGTCAGGCGATGGCTGGGAGAGATTGCACTCGGATGCGGCGTTTGGTGCGGTGCCACACAAAGCTCTGTCCTGTGGAGGTTGGGGCTGTAAAACTCCCTGCCAAAACCTGCTTGAATGCCTATCAGAATTTCACAGTTAAAGCCACAGGGAAAGACAGTGGCAGGATCCCCCCAGGAACTTTGCTGTGGTCGAGAGCCGGTGCACGGCTGTATTGCAATAGCGGTGCATCAAACCATGCCGGAGAATGGCCGTTAAAAAGAATCAGAGATGCCACAGGCTCCTTTCTCTTGTTCCTCGTTCCAAGTAATTGCTTTTCCCTGTGCTGTGTGGAGATAAACCACCAGCACTGAAAGTAAGCGGGAAAATCGGGCCTCATCTGTGCAATGCGGTACCTATTCCAATTGCTATGGGAACCTTATCTTCTGCAGTTTCCTGTGAGTTTAACTGGTGAATTAGCATAGGGCAATCTTTTCCCCATTTAATTTCCTTTCCTTTAAAAAAATAAAACCGAAAAATTGTTGCCGGAATGAACACTGAAAGTCAAGTATCAAAATTTGTACCTCTCTGGGACATTATCATTTGATTGGAGATGATTTACTGTAGAAGGCAGAGTTAGCTGGGAAACCTCATTCTTGTTCTCTGCAAAGGACTGCAGCATCACATAAGACACCATTTTTTTTATTTTTTAAGGACCTAAATGTCACATCACAGCAATAGTCATGGGAAGAGCTTAACATCCAGAGGCTTGCAGTCAGCCTCATCGTAAGTGTTTTGTTGGTTTTTCCTCTCCTTCCCAGTGGGGACGCTCACAATATGGTAGGGGAAGCAGCTCCTCACAGTGGGTCTCTGCATGGAGACAGAGCGAAAGCTGGGGCTGTCACCAAGGAGCAGCAGTGCCAGGGTGGCACAGCCAGATCAGCTGGAGAAATCACCGGCCCCGGGGGGTGCCGGGTGTCCGCAGGTTGCTTGCTCTGCAGCTGCCTCCCCACACTCAGAGCTGCAGCAGGGTCATGCATGAGAGGTTTGGTTTCAGGCATGGGCTGCAGCTGCCTTGGCAGCACCTGTGGTCAGAACGGTGGTGTTTGTTTTGAGAAGGAAACCTGCCTTCTCTTCTTCAAGCAGCAGAAAGGAAAGTTAAAAGACTGGGACTTGCCATCCAGATTCAGTCTTAGGCATTAGTACAGGTTTCTTCTACAACCCTTGGCAGGACATTTCATAGAATCAAAGAATCATAGAATAGTTTAGGTTGGAAGTGACCTTGAAAATCATCAAATTCCAACCCCCCTGCCATGGGCAGGGACACCTCCCACTAGACCAGGTTGCTCAAAGCCCCATCCAGCCTGGCCTTGAACACCTCCAGGGATGGGGCATCCACAACTTCTCTGAGCAACCTGTTCCAGTGCCTCACCACCCTCAGAATGAAAAATTTCTTCCTAATATCTGATCTAAATCTACCCTCTTCCAGTGTAAAGCCATTCACCCTCCTCCTATCACTACATATCCTTGTAAAAAGTCCTTCCCCAGCCCTCCTGTAGGCCCCCTTTAGGTACTGGAAGGCTGCAATAAGGTCTCCCTGCAGCCTTCTCTTCTCCAGGCTGAATAACACCAACTCTCTCAGCCTGTCCTCATAGGAGAGGTGCTCCAGCCCTCTGATCATCTTTGTGATGATCATCATCATTTAACCCCTTTACTGCTGCTGCTGTGTCTTTAAGATGTAAGGTAGTGTCATACTGCCAGAGAAGTCATGGAGATGTGTTCACTCCTTTTTCTGAGGTAGTCGGATAACACTGCAAAAATCCTAGATAGAAATAAATCACTTTTCAGTTTTGAGCACAAACATGGGGCTGTGTTATTGAAAATAAATACTGCATGAACTGCTTCTTCTGTTGCTGATGAATAATCTGATAGTAGCGTCCCACCTCTGCCAGGAAGCAGCATTTTTTAATAAAGTCAGAGGAGGTATTGCTATCCCCATTGAGAGCAATTACAAAATTCCCTGGATCAGGAAATTTATCCAGATGTTTTCGATGGAATTGACAGAGTCTCAGGAAGTTTAAGGGAAAGCTCAATGACACAGGTACACCCAGCTGGGGGAACAGGGGAAAATGCCACCAATGGCTGTCTTTTGCTATGAGACCCCCAGCATGCAGGTGTGGTGAGAGACCAAGTAATGGTTTGCTAAATTGATACAAACATCTCAGGCTTTGCTGCGTGTGTACGACAGATCTGACAGGTCTCCATCAGCCCCTGGAAGCGGGCACTTTTGGAGACCTCTGAGTCTGCTCCCTTCCTGCATACCGCCAGGGTGTAAATACACCATCAAAGGGATGGTACAGAGAGGAGGGAGAGATGTTTTTTCCCCTGTAATTGTTGATAACATGCCAAGACGATACATTTGAAGCTGAAGTCTAAGGGAAGTTACAAGGTGGCCATGCTGTGCTGCTCCTCCTGGTTGGAGGGAAAACACAGTACATAGGAGGACAGACATCCATCAAGCACCTAATTACCACATTTGGGTTTTCAGTTGGGTTTTTATTTTCATTAAAAGATTATTTTTACCCCTCTTTCCAGAAAGGAAAGCCAGGAAAATTGTTAAAAAAGAAACCAAGCCAAAAGGTCTTGTATTTTCCTTCTCCTTTCTTCATTTTCTGTTTCTCTTCTTCCCATTTTTTTCATTGTCTCTCCTTCAGCCTTCCCTCCCTTCTTCCTTCAACAGTGGCAAATGGAAAAAAGAGGAAAGGGAAAAGGAAACAATAGTTGAAAACTTGTACTGGACACAATTTGAAAAGAAAGATAAAGCAAATAGCAAACCAGCCAAACAAGTTGCTAAGAGTTATCTGCTTGCCACATTCCCCCCACCGCTCATACACGCTCCCAGCTAGAGAGGTTGTGTCCATCCCTATGTGCACCAAACAAGCCCCTTCCCATGCCCTTCTGGCAAGTTTCTTTTTCCCAAAGAGAAATGTGTCGTTCTTGAGCCTTTTCCCTTAGATCTTCATCTGAATGAAGGTGATTCCTGGTTTGGCTGGACTGCTGCCCCCTGCTCTTCATCAGGTAGGGAGGCACCATGGTGTCCCTCACACGGCCTAGGGCTGCAGCTGGCTAGGAGCCCTTTCCATCCTGGCCCTGGAGGATGCATCCAGGCTCTGGAGGACTTCTACAGCAATTCTTGCATTTCTACCTTTATCCAGTGTGAAGTAATATGTATTTCCTCTCATCATCAGTATATCTTCAGTTTTCATGACTCCAACACTCACCATAGTGGTTTTTTGAGGGGAGGAGAATTGCAGTGGCATTTCATCTTGGTTGGAACTCGGCTCTTAAACCTTCTTCTGCTCCAGATGACCATGGTAGCCCTCAGACAAAGGACAGTGACCTGCTGTAGCTCCCAATGAGCTGGAGATGCAGCTGTGCCCTCCCTCCAGCCCTCATCTTAGCTTTTTGGGTGGAGAGAAGCTATGGCCATGATAGCCCTAGCACAGGGCTTAGCTACTAAGGATTGGAGCCATAGCTCCATCCTGAGCAAAGCTCTTGATTTTCCCTTGATTCTGTGCATGTATTGCACCTTGCCAAGGGCCAGGAGAGGACAAAAGGCAGTAGGGATTGAGATGGAGGAAACGGAGCATTTTTGTTTGTGAAAACCCTTAGAAGAGCAGGGGGGACTGGTTTCTTAGATCTTTGGTCGTGTTTGTGTTGTGTGAGTTATGGGTGCCCTGTAGCGGCTGTGCGGTTTGTGCTCGCATCTGGGGACTTTCCTCAGCTTTTGCTTCCCTGGTGTGTGGCAGGAGGGGTTTGGTGAGGTGCTTTCCTGGTCTTGAAGGGAGGTGGGCCTTGCCTGGGTAGAAATAACAGGCAGAAGCAAAGTGACTTGGGTGCACAGCCAACAAGGGCCAGGAAAGAGACAGTCTGCAGTCATGAGGGTATAGCAAGCGTTAGCTCGTCTTGCTGTTTTTTGCTTTATTAGGTTACATGTGCTTACGTACGGTAACCTCTTACTAATTAGCTGAGAGGGATTTGAGCAGGGTAAGAGGGGACTAATGTTCATCAAAGGAGAAGATAAAATAATATAAGCTTTCAAAAAGTAAGGATTAAAATTTAAGACCTGAGGGGATGAGGAGATGTGTATATGCTACCACCCAGTTCCTCCTTCAGGGAAGGACTGGAGCATCAAAGTCAAAGACTTTATTCCTGAATCTCTTCCTGGGGCTAAGGGAAGAGAAGAAACATGTCTAACAATGCTTTGTTTTATTTTGAAACCCAGAATAAGCTCTGCCCCCTCGACTGCTCTTAGGAGCATGATCCTCTTTTTGAATCCCTGACCCATGATTCTCTCTGCAAAGGAGGACATGTATTTTCGGAGCTGTCTATTCTGGTTTGTCAAGCCTGTGCTTGGAAAGCTATGTGGAAAAGAAAGGGGTTCCCAGGGAGAAATGCTTTGCTTTCAATGTCTGTGCAAAGCCAGTCATGGGCGACTCTGTCCTGTCTTGCTTTTGGTGACATGCCAAGACCATGCTGTGAAATGCTCACTTGATTTTTCTCTCCTTTTTTTTTTTTTTTTTACAGGCTGTAGAATAGTTTCCTCCCCAGCCTGGATTACAGCCAGGACAGGGAGCTTTACTCTGCTAGTTGTTGAGGATGGCTGCTCTGGACTGGAGGCGTGCTCACACTCGTTTGTTATTTGCCAATGGCCACTAGACTTTTCCAAAATATGCTTTATGGAATGTGAGGCTTTTGTTGTGCCATGGTGTAGATAGTGGTCTCTGGAGAAGGATGAGTGATTACAGGCAGTCTGGTGCCTTTCTTGACCTCGTATTCCGACAGGAGATGAAACAAGCTTCTTTTCCTCATGGAGGAATAAACCCACCCCCAAACAAAAAACCAACCTGTCACTTTCCCACATCCTGGAGAAGGCCCCATGTTCAATGTGTCCCTCCCGCCCTACACGCTGGCTTTGAAGTGGGGATGCCCTGAGAGCTGGAGCCGGGTGTTTCTTGACCAGGCTCTCTGGGAGCAGAGGGCTTTTGCTGCAAGCAGCACAGAGGTGGGCCCAGGAGCTGCTGAAGAGAAATCCCACCAGTGGCAAGGCACAGCAGTGCAAATCAGAAACCATGTGTTAGCCTGTCCAGGGTGGTGGAAGGCAGCCTGGCGATGGGAACTGTCTCAGTGCTGAGGCTTAATCTCATAACTTTGGGGAAAACATGTCCAGGCAGTGTTAGTTTCCTGTGTTATGCTTTTGGATGAGGTATGAATTCCCCAGACGGGCTAGGGGACTGTGGCTCCCATAGGCACCAGTGTGATGTGTGTGTGTCAGTCATGTAACAGGGAGGTGGCGGTGGAGTCCTCTCTCCCATGCCCCATGCAGTCCTGTCCCATGGGAGTCTGCCCGGTCACCAACAGCGAGCTCTCCTCCCATTGCCATCTCCTTGTGTAGGGCTCAGCTTGACACCTGCCGCTTAGCTAAACTGTAAGTTATCGGCTAAGTAAAACTGGAGCCTGGGGGCAGCCTCCGGTTGTGCTGTCCCATAAACCTCCTTGTCCAGGAGCCCCAGCACAGGGGTGCGTGTCTCCACATGGGCGAGTGGTGCGGTCAGGCATGGTTAGTTTTTTTCAGAGCCTGTGGGTGGAGGATATTTGAACGCTTTCAGAACATATTGATTTTACAGTGACAAGTTGGGAAAATGACAGGAATTAATTTCCTCCTTTTTTTTTTTTTTTTTTTATGAGTTACCTGTCCCAGCCAACAGTTAAAAGATCCAGCTTTTAAAAGCTATTTGGTGCTCAAGATTTTACATAATTTTCAATATGAGCCTCTTTCACAGGTCAAGACAGGGGTGGCATTTCCCTTGCATTTGGGGGTGGTCGAGATCAGTCCCACTTTCCTGCTTCCCTGGTCTCCAGCCAGTTGGAGCTGAGCTTTATTAGGGCAGGGGGGTTTACTTCTGGGGGGTCTCTCCAAGCAGCTGTCACAGCTGGTGGTCAGGGGAGGCAGCAGCAAAACCTTCACTGTTCGGTCCTCAGGTTCCAGCGAGGCTTCACGTGAAGAGGAGGAAGGCAAAAAAGGGGGGCCGGTCCCTTTCAGACAGTTAGAGATACTGACCTGAGATGTTGCGCATCTCCACGTGGGTGCTCGTGTGTCAGGGCATCTGGGGGAGAATTACGCTTTGGTATTTTTTGTGTTTTAATCACACTGCTGATGTCCATGTTGTGAGAGAGACTGGTGAGTAAATACATCACTGCCGGCATTTCAAGTTTGTGAGCCTCCGGACCTTGACTATAAGTAGAGGTAATTTGTAATCTTATAAAAATTTCCAAAATGTCTTCCCTCTCTGGAAGGAAGGGAAGGGTGTTTTACTGACCCTGGGCAGAGGGGTCAGCAGCACCTTTGGATTGTTCTGGCCAAAGTCCCTCGCACAAGCTGACGTACAGCACATTGAACAATGGCAAAGCAATTTCCCACCATCCGATTCTATCAATAGAAGCAAATCCCCTGGGGGGTGACACACGATTGCTGCAAACAAGGGCTCGTTTTGGTTGTGTGCATCACATGGGCAAGCAGCAGCAAGGCTGCAGGCTGGAGACGTTTTCCCTCATGGTGCAGGCACCGTCCCTTCCTATGTGATGATAAGTGAGATTTTTCCTATGTGGCACTTCACAAAGGAGCCGGGCCTTTGCTCTTCTTCCTTCTCGTGTCCTCAAGGCCCATGTACTTACCACGATGGAGCACCTGTGGTAGGCAGTGGTTATACCGCCTCTGTTGTTAACTTGCCTTGGTTTGCATCTCATACCAACATGCGTCCTCTTTTTCCTCCACACCCGTCACATTTTTTCCCCACACCCCTGTCCTTTTGAGGTCAAACATACATATGCAATAAGGTTTCTTCTCCCTGTAGGAGAGCATTGCCATACAGTCGTACTGGGAAGGGGCATAAGCTCTGAGAGTATAACTGTACTTATGCTGATTTAAAGCATCTTCAGAGCTTTTATCAGCATAAGCCTCTTAATAAAGAGGAAAAAAAAATCATACACTCTCCTGGCAGAGAAATACCAATGATGTAACTAGACCTAAGGGCACATTTACTTTAAAGTTAGGTTGGTTTAACACAGTGTATGATTTCAGTTAAATCTTCCAAAGTACATGAGGACACTTCTATTTATGTTCCATTCACACTCATTTTAATTTATATTAAGTCCATCAGGATCAAGTCTGAGCTAAGTTGGACACAGTGTTACTTTCCACACTGCTTTGGATGGATTAAAAGCAATAGAGCTAAATCATCACAGTCCCTTGTGACAGCAGTTTCACTGATAGAAAGATCTCAGCTTTTTTAACTACATTTATCAAAACAACCTGCAGACACAGGCACACTTTCGTCAATGTGATTATGTCCACCTGTCACCCAATGGTCTTTAAACTGGAATAATCATGCTTGCAAAGTGGGCTGCTCTGGCTTAATTTACCCTAACTGGTTTTGATTTAGATGGGCACCACTGGTTGCTTATGCAGAGACAAGACTGAAGAGAGCTCCTTGTGGTGGGTAAGTACTGTAACCCTGCTGTTATGCAAGTCCTGCCAGAAATCCTTCTCCCTGCAGAAATCCCATGGCTGGTGTCTGTGATAGCTCTTGTTTCTGGTTCCTGAGGACTTGTTCCCCTTGCTGGTGTGCTGGCCAGGAGGAGCACATCACAGGGATGTTGGACACCCAGTTTCACTCAGATACGCCTGCAGCAGGGGAGCTGGCTGCGAAGATGGGGGCAAGGGAGACCCTGCCATGCTCAGTCTGCTCCCAAATCCCACCATGGACATCAGTGGTACCCTGCGCCCTCTGGGCCCTCCCTGGGAGCACCAGTGTCCCTGTGTCACCTGGACCCCAGACACGTTTGCACTCTGGGGACTCCAGCCTTCAGAGCATCCCTGGAGAAAGCTGAAATCCCACAGGCAGGTGCTGTACCCTCACCAATGCTTAGAGACTGACCAGCAATCAGCTTGAGAGCCTTCTAGCAGCTCCAGGGAGGCAGGCACTGGTAATTAAACCTTGCGCTTTGGAAGGGCAACTCAGGTCTGGCTTTGCCCAGCAGAAAACTAAATCTGTGTCTCAGTGAGGTGCCGCAGCTATCGGTGCGATCAGATGAGCAGGCTGGGCTACCCACAGGTACAGGCCATCCTCAAGCACCACCACCAGCTTTGCTGCGGCCAGGGAAGGAGATGTTGTGAAGGTGCAGAGGCCTGACCTTTCACTGTGCTTTAGCTGTCAACAAAAGCCACAGGCATGCTACCTCGTGTGAAACAGTGTGTTTTTCTCCTCTCAGAAACTTCCACATATACAGCCCTATTTATTTCAATCAAATGGAAAAATTGGTTACGCACCTAGAAGTACAAACTGGAGGTGAAGGCTCTTCATTGAAAGAAAGAGTAGAGAAAATGCCATTGTGACCGCTTTGAATGCATGGATTTTATTTTAGTGGCTGTTTCTTTCTCTTCTACCTAATATCCCCCCTCCTCCTGTAACACATCTCAGCACTTATCAGATTCATCTTCTTCACTTTGTGCTGGAGGACTCTTGGTCCTTCAGGTCTCACTTGCTGACCAAAAGCTCAGTGTTGATTAATCTTTAGCAGCAGAATTTTTTCTCCCAGGTATATTTCTCAACCACATGAGTTAAGGTGAAGTGCACAGGACAAGCAACAGAAAAAACACTGAGCTTAAACTTGGCTGTTTCATAGCTGATGAAGTCTTACTGCCAGTATCTCCAGTGACATTATCTCACTAGTTGTCCGTGTCTCCAGAGTATTCCAGGGGAAAAAAAGAATAGGCGGGCCCTGAACAAAAGCGCTCCAACCCAATCTATTTTTCTTTTGCAGGTCACCTTTAATCTCCTCAAGGGTGGAAATTCCTTTTCTTTTCTCATACTTATTTTCAGTTTTGTTCTTACTATAGTTCTTTTACATTTTTTGTTCCTCCACCATGTTCTTCTTCGTGCTGCTGGCAGTGGAAGTGATTTAAAAATGCCTTGTCTTTGAAACAAGTGATATCCAGATGAAATTGCTCCCAAGGGCTCCTAGCTGCAGGGGCAAGTGGCATAAATGTAGATTTAAGACCAGTGGGTGAAGGCAACTGTAAATAAAAGCGCTAGCTGTGGAAAGTATTGTACAGGTTTCTGGGGGAAGGATATTTCAAAGAAGCTGGGTACTCCAGGAGCGTGGCTGGCAGCCTGTGGAGAACTATAAACGTGTGGGGCAAGACCTCTCCCTATGCTGTAGGACTGGCTCATCCCACCTTAACTGGGAGCGATTGCACAAGGTGCCCAAGATCAGGAGGAGCACAGGTTCTGGCAGCTTTCCTGGGGAGAAGAGGCCAGCGAGGCTGGGTGGTGATTACATTACAGGTATGGCAGGGGGGTTGGAACTCAATGATCTTCAAGGTCACTTCCAACCTAAACCATTCTATGATTCTATTAACAGCCCAGCTACTGCTGATGAAGCAACCCTAGATCCCACCAGGGGAGTTTTCAACAGGCCACCTGGGTTGGGAGTTCTGTATAGCACCTGTAGGTGGAAGCTGTGAGGACTGAGCACAGGACTTGTCCTGCCTTACTTACCTTGGTTTCACGCATTTTCCCTGTCTATACCCCGCTGACCACCATCTGGGGGAGGATGGCTTGGGTGGTGGGAGTCAGACCAGACCTGAGCTCTGAGCCTGCTCAGGGAGGAAGGAGGCAAGCCAGCTTGGCCAGCAGGGTGGTAGGATGGCTGAGGTTGCGGAGGAGAAGGCCATGCCTTAGACTGGGCTCAAAAAAGCAGTGCTTACCAGATCTGCTGTGCTGGCTGGCTTTGCTTCCCTTTGGAGATGGTGGACATGGTGGGCTGAGACAGAGCCAGGCTGCCTCACAGCTAGCAGCAGCTCTTTTCAGTGAGTGCAGCCCTCTTCCTCTTTGCAAATTATCCTTGAGTGATTATACTTCTGCTTATTTTACAATGATTGTGCTAATGATTTTTGCAAATGAATTTTAAACCAAGAGATGGCTAGCCTGATTATTTGGCTGCTTTGACTGCTATCATTTCATCCAATAGCTGTTATTCAGAAAACACTCTTTGCACTTGTGTTTACTCACCCAGATTATATGGTGGGGTTGGGCTCTTTAGCTGGATGCTTCCCAAGCCACCAAAAGCTTTGGAGGTGGCAGCCCAAATGCTTCAAATGCAAATACTCAAGCCAGCGAGTATTTGTCTGAGTATCTGCCAAGCTCCCATTTTCTGGGAACACACTGGTGAATCAAAATTTAGTCTCATGGATGTTTATGGACAATAACCAAGAGAACAGCTCCAAATCTCACCCTTCCAAACAAATTCTGCTTCTCTTCTAAGGCATGGTCCAAAATTCATTTGGGCTTACCAGTCCGTGTCTAGTTCCAGCCAAGTATGAAATATCCATGTCCTCTCTTCTTTTCCTGGTCCCACTTCCTTTTCTTCTGGGAAAGGAAAGGGTTGCCTCAGACTGATGCTGAGAAAAATTCTTGCTCCCCAGTGCCTTCAATACTCACTGCCTGCTCGCACAACAAATGTTGTACAGAAAACACTTGTTGCTTTCAAATTCAGTTTTTATCCCTTCAGTGGAAATGGCTGCTTTCTGGCCTGTTTTCCCTCCAGGCCAGCAGTGCATGAGGTAGGGAGATGGTTTGCTGTGCTTCCAGTGAAAGGAGTCTTTGCCTGTGGCACCTAGTGTTTCCAGTCGACCCGCTGTGGTTCTCAGGTTCTCCTCAGCCAGGACTATGTGTGGAGCTGTGAAAACATATATAACAGGCTGGTTCCCTCAGGCCTGAGATCTGCACCTGCCCTGCAAGCAAACTGCTACCGTCTCTCTCTGTCTTTTTATGTTAGGGGGTGTCATATCAGCAGTGGGGCTTGAGGAGAGATTGAAGACCAAGAGGGAACAGTGATGGATGGGCTAATGCCAGGCACAGCGTGTTCAGGAAAGGGTGAGTTATGACATCTCAGTAGCTGAAGTTTCATTCATTTTGACAAAAGGAGGCCAGGGGCTTTGCTGCTGGCTCCCCAATGAAACCACCATCTGCAGGTACCTGCTCTAATTTGGCTTATTTGGCTGAAGCGAATCTGAGCTGGTAAAATGGCATTACATTCAAAAAGCCCTTTCCTGGCTTAGGCCCCGTGGAGGCTGCAAAGCAAGCCTGGCAGGGGATGGAGAGCTGAGCTTCCTACTTGGTCCAGCACACCAAGGGCTGTGCCTGCGCGTTCCCCAGGAGATGGGGGAAGCGCACCTCTGCCAGCTCCCTTTTCGCCCAGGGCTGCGAAGAAGCTCTCCAAAACAATGCAAGTCATGGCTCACTGGGCAAGGGACTTGATCTCGCTCCTGTGGGGCTCATCTGACAGCAATTCCAGCAGAGCTCCATGGTGTGATAGGTGATAATGATTTCTGTCTTCTGCACTACACACTCCCTGTCCTTGCAGGTCTGGCCAGCGCAAGGCTGCGCTCACTTGCATACATGCAGAATGGGTTTTCTAGGGAGCGCAGGCAGCACAACATATTCACTGGCTGGTTTTTATCCCTGACAAGAGTCTAAAGGAAAGATTTCCGAGACAGATGTAGTTTACCTCTCTTCTAACTTTATTAGCTGCTAAATAAGAGGTACTCAAGCTCACAGAGCGGCGTGGGGAATGCAGGCTCCCTGGCAGAGGAGAGGGATCTCTGTCAGACCCACGGCTCACTCTCAGAAGGGATTCCTGCTCACAGCATTTGCTTCAGCTTGGAGAGGATGCCTTTTTGTCAGGCTGCCTCCAGCCTGCGTGTGATCCTCCCACTCAACTCTCTAACTCTCCTGGGTTTACCCAGCAAAAATAATTTTCCTTCTCCATTTTCCCTTTTGCCAGCCTTGCCAGTCCTCCTGGCACCACCATCTTTCGCCTTCAATGGCCAAAATAACCTGGTGGGGGTCTTACTGCCTCCTCCATGCTCCTCTAGTGCCTGCTTAGCCTGAGCCACGATCTTTAAATGTAGCCCATTGGCAGGACACTAGCACAGATGTAAGATGGGACCAGGGCTTTGGCAGATGAGCTGTGTTAGGTTCAGCTGTCATGGGTTATGGGTGTGATTGCCTGCTCTAAGGAGACCTGAGGGACCTTCAAAGAAGGTGAGTTTTGCTAACAAGGAGTAAAACATGTGGGATTGCTGGGGTACACTCAGTCCACCTGAGCACCCGTGGAGGTGGTGTGAGGTCATGGCTGTGGTGAAGCAAACCCCTGTGTACGGGCTGGGGGTACAGGGGGAGTCCAGGTGACCAGCTGCTCTGTCTCCACAGCACTGAAAGCAGCTAAGTGTACTTTTGTCTCTAATTTAAGCACAGCTAACTCTGCTTTCACACAAAGAGAGGAGCTGGTAAGTGAGAAGGTGTCATTTTTGCTGGCTATCTCTGCTGGCGATACTTTAATTCACTTGGGCTCCTTCCCCTGCGCCTCTGAAAATGCTGCTGCTGCTAATGAGGCGATGCTCGCAGAGATGGCAGCTCCCACGTGCTGCCTTTGAGAGAGACTTCTCCGTGCTCCCAGTGGATGCAAATTGTCTTGAGCCCCAGAAAGAAAAAGAAAAGGGAAATAAAGGCTCCATGCAACCCCTTTTAGAGAAAATGACAGGATTTACACGCTAAGCAACTGGTCGTTTGTGTGTGGCTCCTTTCCTTGACTGGTGGCCGGTACCTGACACTTCAAACAAGAAATACCCTCTTTCTCTGCCTGCACCTGACCGGTGACACCGTGGTGTCCTTTGGGACAATTCTTCCTGAGCCCTGCCTGCCCTGTTCCCTCTTTGCAGGGCTGTGCTGTTGCAGGCCTGGCCCTGCGCCAGAGCCGTGTCAGGCAGGCCTGCGCGAAAGCAGGAGAAGTTCACAGGCAGCAACCCAACCTCTCTGCCATGCATGGTGTGCCAGACCTCTGGATCCTCTGCAGCCAGCCCTGCTCATGGAGAAGATGGAGCCCATGGAGGGCAAGGGGTGCGCACAGTGCCTTTAGCGTGGCCTCTTAGGTACTGCTTCAGCCATCCTTGCAGGAACTGCTGCAGCAACGTGGGTGCAACCAACCCCATGCAACCCACTCGCCTGCTACCTCCCCCGTTTTTCAGCGCCAGGCCCTTTGCTTGCACTCCTGCCCTCCCTCCCGCCCATGCCCTTGGAGCTGCTTCTCTCCCAGCAACGTGTGTTTTTCCAGTGGCTCTGGGTACCCCCCCTGCCCCACACCCACGACATGCAGGGTGTTGATTTGACTGGACGTGAGCTCAAAGCTCATTAAGGGCTCATCAATACGGACAATGAGGAGCTGTGTGGGGTGAGGCAGGGGGAGAGGGCCCCTGCGGCAGGAGGGGCTCATAGCTCCCCTCTGCATGTGGGAGCAGGTCAGGCTGTGCCTCCCTGGGCTGGTGTCTCCGTGAGCAGCTCTGTACACCCCAAGGACCCGCAACGGGCTGGCACCCTGAGGTAGGTGCATCCACTGGGACAGGAATGTCTGGTCTTGGGGACGTGAGGGCTGGGGTCGGAGAAGGTGGTGGGGAAGAGCTGCCTGCCCACATGAGCATCCCTGGGGAAGAGCTGCTGCATATTCTTAGCTTTCCTCCATCCACAGTGGGTTGGATGTGGGGCTGAGGGGTTCAGCACCCTGAGGATACGGCAGGACAAGGATGGTTTCTGCCTCCCAAAAGGTGCTGGAGGGGTGAGCAAATGGCAGTAGACCTGCCTGCCTGGTGCTCAGTTGGGACAGTGTGAAGCAGGTGTACTGGCCAAAGTAGGAGCGGATGTTGTCTATGCTTTACTGTAAGCTGCACCACTGGTATGCCTAAATTTTTTCAGTTGCCATTGCCACTGCCATTGCAATGTCCCCTCGGTCAAGAAAGATGCTGTCATCGGCACATAGAGCCAACTGGGTTCCCCTTGGTGTTAACAGGCAGCTGCAGCAACCAGACTCCACTTAAAAAAACCCCTCACCCTGAGCAAAAGCCCTGCCTGGGGAAGGTGTTTCTGCTGCAGAGGAGAAGCGGAGCACGAGCCCCCAGCTCCCATCTGGAGAACTGGTGCTGCCAGGCAGGGCGAGGGGGAGGATGGTAGTCCCAGAGCAGCACCCAGAAATGGTATTGGTGGTCTGAAAAGTGGAAAGCTTCTTACAGTGCCTTTGGGCTGGAGGGAGATGTGATGAGCTTAAATGGTGGCTCAGTAAAGACATTGTAACAGCACTTAGGTGAAACCCTGGGGATGTTTCCCTGGGTAGGGGGTATCTAGTGAGGAGGACTCTGGGGACAGGCTAGGTGGCATCCACAGGAGAGGACTAGGTACAGCTGCCTCTGCCTGTAGCTGGGACTGCCCTTCCCAGTCTTGTGTGCTGCAGTCCCAAGGATCAGCCCGAAACACAGTGTTTCAGGCTCTTGGCACACCTTCATAGTGGTTCTGCAAACTCTGGCAGTCTCTGGCAGTGGAGCTGAGATTCCCTGCCTGTACAGCTGCTGAGGAGTTTCAGGGCAGGTATGTCTGTACCCTTCCTTTCTACCTGTCTCCAAGAGACTCTGACCTTGAAGGAGGTGCCTGACTCCCTAGATGAAGCCCTCCCCTGTCTCCATGGCACTGGAGAACTGGCCAAACTCATCTGCCCCTTCCCTCCCTCCCATCCTAACTTCTCCCAGCTCCCCAGCTCCCGTGACTACTGCTTGGAGGAAAGAGACAGCCACAGCCTGGCTACCAAAGGCCCCCCAGTTCACTGGTGACCTTGCTGTGGTTCTGTCAGCGTCTGGTGGAGACCTCTGGCACACTTCATTGCAGTTCTCCTCCCTCCAAGAGAAGCTTTTCCACAGTTTGGGATTTTATGCTGAGGAGAACAAAAATCAGGCCGAAGACATGCAGCTGCAAATGTGTTTTCTTCTGGAGGAACTTCATGGGCACAAGGAACAACCAGCTAATGTCCTTATACTCCCCATGATGCTGGGTCCTATTTGCCAGGGATACAGCAAGTGAGGGCTGTGTCTGGCCCCTGTGGAGATGCTCATGCAGTAAAAGCTGTGCCTGGCACTGGAGGGTCAGGGTCTGCACCCTGGTATGGGCTGGCTGTGTAAGCTGTGGCTCAGGTCTCAAGCCGTGGCACGGGGACAAGAGCCTTTTCTTCACCTGCCTTATCTCCTGATATCAGAAGCCCTGGGGCGGGGTGGGGGGAAAGCTGCTCATTTTGCACTGTTGTATAGCACTTAGCACAAGAAGTAGGGAGAGGAGAAGGAAGCTCTAAGTGTAGTATAGATAATAATGCCCAGCTAGTTGCAGGCTGATCCTAGATGGCAGGGAATGATGCTCTTACTGGGTAATGAGCACATTTTGTGGGCTATTTCAAGGAAAAGCTCAGCCAAGGGGCTGCTGGCTAACAATGCTCGTGCGTGGTTCCTGTGGAGGGAGCTGGATCTGCCATTCTTTATTTTCCACCCCAAAAAAGCATATGAACAAAGTGGAGCCTCGCAGCAGCCTCAGGGCTCTGGGGCATGATTATCTCTCCCCTTTCATGGAGAAAGAGAACAAAGAGTTTGGCATCTGAAAGTGGGACACAGATTTCCTCTCTGGCTTGGCTGTGCTGCAGCAGGAAAATGATGTTCTCCTCCGTGTGGTGAGGGTCTGGTCTTTCTTGGAGCTGAATATGTGTGCTGGAGTGGTGCCGGGCAGTTTCACAGGTGCCACATTTTGGGTGAGCCCTTGGTGACTTGACACAGTGCTCTGTAGTTGCCGTGACCCTGCCCAAAAGGAGCAGGGGGAAGGTCTGTGTTTTGTCTCCTTCTCCCATCTATCTTCCCCCTTGTGCTTTTGGTTGGATGCAGTAGCAGGCATTTTTGAGGCAGTGCAGGATTTTTGCCTGCTCATCTTACTCCAAGAGCAGCAGGTGCTGGACAGTGTGGAGAGGGCTGGACTCGTCTGTGCCCTGCGGATGGGTCATGTCCCCAGCTGCAGTTTTCCTGGCCACAGGGGACATGCAGTGGCCAGTCCTTTGCTCCTCTGCCACACAAGGTGAGGACAGATTGCTCCCCTGCCATGCTGGACACTTCAGCCAGTCTCTGGATCATTCTAATGCTTGTTTCTGCTCTTCCCTTGGCATTGTTTTTTCTTTTTTTCAGTTTTACATTATTAAATTGTGGAAACAAAGTCCAAGGTGACTTTCTTAGGTGAAGGTCATCACTTTCCACTGCAAGACCAATTTTACCCAATTTGCTCTGTTCAGTGACTTCATTAAAAAAAAAAAAAAAAAAAAGAAAAGAAAAAACTAAAAATAACCCAAACCAAAACATATCAAGCCCAATATAGCAAATAACCACTGACATTACTTGCAATGTCTCTGGAGATGCAGCAAATCCAGCTCTATGTATATGAAGTTATCATTTCCCCCACCCCCCTCACACGTAGGACAGCCGTGCCCTTTGCACACTACTTATGACTCCTGGCGAGATGGAGAAGTCTACCCCTGTGAAGGCCATGGTCCCACTGAGGATGTTGCTGCAGCTCAGGGTTTGAGCTAATATCTTAGCTCAGAGGTGCAGTTTTGGTAAGGCAGTGGCCGGTGGGAGCAGTAACTCAGGCTGCATCGTCTGAGCTGTGACACCGCAGCATCTCTGGGGACAGGAGTGAAGGGGCCAGAGGGGCTGCCCGCCAGCACTATGGTGGCAGTGCATGGACACCATGCTGGGCTGTAATGAAAGGGAACAGGAGGTATAAGGCAAGTGAGAAATTTAAGCTGGAAACACCCTCTGTGTTCATTTTTAGGCACTTCTGTCCAGGCGATGTTCTCACTGAAGTCACTGGGAGTTTTTTTTCCATTAGCCTCCCTGGAGAGGGATTGCCCCTTAGCAAGGAACAAGGCGGGCGGAGGAGGCCAATGAACGTTATTCCTGGTTTGTGCACACAAAAAAAGTGGAGAAATATATGCAAACTAGCAGCTAGGACAGCTTAGAGGAGGAATAGTGAGTTGGGGCTTGTTTTTCCTCAGCAGAACTAAAGATACCTGCTTTTCTCTTCATAACGTCCTTTATCCCCTCCACCTCTCATGACAGGTCCCTTATGGCAGTGTTTACTGTCCCTCTAGTCCCCAGCACCACCCCATCCTCAGCGCTCCTGCCTGTCTCCCATGTCTCCAGCCTGCCCTCCTTAGAGCTGCCTCCCTCCTCCCTGGCCCCGTGCACGCTGGTGCGCGATGCACAGCGGGGCACTCTCAGCGTCACCCCACAGCCCTTCCTCGGTAGAAGAACGAACGGGAGTCTCTTCCTTCTCTCCGTTCCCTACTTCTCAAGGAACTGGATGGCTTAGAGGGCTGTGCTCCTTTTTCAAGCATGGGTGAAACTCACCGGTGAGCTCTAAAAGTAACAGGGGTTGGGAACAGATGAGATGGGTCTGGGCTAAAAATGTCCGCATTGCTTCAGGCAGGGCAAAAGAATCACACAGCAAAACTGTATAAACTAACAGAATCGTGAAACTGCCATCCCAGCGTGCCAGCTTGAACTATATAAGAAGAGAAAAATGCTTCTTAATTTAATCAGCACATTTAAAACAGGCAGAAATAGGCCTTTAATCTTTTTAATGCGGTAGTTTCTCTGGGGAGGGTGGAGACAGGGATGCCTTTAAGCCACTTGTCTGTCTTTCCCAATCTGGAAGCCGGCGGGGGCTCAGGGAGCTGCCTGCAGCCCGCTCGGGGGCTGCCATGAGGGGAGCGGGATGTGGTCTGGCCACGATCCTCATGCTGCTGTGGCCACTGGGGCTGGCTCTGGATGGTCAGCGGTAGCCAAGGAAGAGCCCTGCAGGCTCTCTGCTGCCCAGGGAAGCTTCTCAGGTGCCAAGTTGCGCTTTAAACGAGAGCATTAAAATGGCTCAGAGGCCGCATCGTTTGTGTCGTTCAAACAAGGCACAAACCCCTTGCTTTCCTTAGGGGCAACATGGGGTGGCCCCAACCACCGAAGCGAGAGCAGCAGTGGTGGGTGATGCACAGTCTGTGGCCAGGAGCAGGATCTGACCCTGTTTCCCTCTGCAGGATGAGGAGCCAGAGCAGATCCGAGTGGAGCCAGAGAAGGTGTTGCGATAGCTGACCTGAGTCCTCTTGCTTGAGTAATGCAAAAAATCAATGTGCCACTGGGCAAAGTGACCATGCAGCAGGCTGCAGCCAGCGCCAGCAGCTCAGCAGCTCTTCACCTCTTTTTTTCAGGGCTGTGAGGGACTACCACAGCCCTCCCAGGATTGTGGCCGGGGGCTGTGAGGTGTGTTCTGGCCTCATGTGGACATCCTGTTTGTTTAATCGTTTACAAAACATGGCTCATGCGCATCTTGCCCCTTCAGCTTATCTGGATAGGGTTGTGGTGTGGTGCCAGCCTCACCTGCTGTGTTATTGGGAGCGACGCGGGTTGCCCAGGGCTGCTGGTGGAGGAGGGAGGTTGTGCAACAGCCACAGGTCAGACCCAGACATCAACAACACAAATCTCATGAAGGAGAGTGCAAAAGCAAGGGCTGGAGGCCGTGCGGCAGCTCCATCACCCAGGAAAGCTGATTTATTTTCTTCTTGTGTCCCCTGCGAGCGCTGATTTCTCCTGTAAGCAAGCAATCACCTCTCTTCTGGGGAAGGAAGATGAAAGGTTGGGTGACTGCGGTGGCTGCCTCTTGGGCAGCACGTGCAGAGGGCTGTGGAACACAAACCCCTCCGTCTGCCTGACCCAGCCAGGCAGGACAGTGATGCTCCAACCCAGAGCGGGTTCCTCATGTGGCCAGCACCCCACCAGCATCCTCAAGCTCCCATGGGGAGCTTTTCCCCAGCCCCTCCAGCCTCCACCGATGCGGCAAGCTCAAGCATATGCTGCTGCTGGAGCGAGCAGAAAATCGGCTGAGAGTCTGCTGTGCCCTGATCAGCCGGTCACGGCTCTAAACAAGATGTGAGAGCCTTGGGGCTACTTGGCTGTCATTAAAATGGTGTGGATGGAAGGAAAAGTCTAATTGACTGAACAACAGCCTGCGCCGTGTAATTAAACTAATTGTGGCTCTACCTGCATGGGTCAGAAGTGATTTGTGTGGCTGTTAAAGCACTGACAAATAAGAGGTGGGGAGGTGTGAAAGTATTTCTTACATGTGTTTCCACAGGTAATTTTGCTGTTTCATTTCAGGCAACTTTATGCCCTTGAAATTTTTAGTTTCTGTCAAATTTGAGGAGACTGTTAATATTTCACACGACAGCAGGGGAAAGCAAAAAGGTCACTGTTGTTAGCACTTTCAGGCAGCAGCATTTCAAGTGGAGGTAACACTTTTTCAGGGCTATTTTCTATTTGAAGTGAAATTCCTAAAAAAAAAAAAAAAAAGGAGGGGAAGGAGTGTTTTCCAGAATGTGTTTCAGCCTGGCTCTGCACCCACTGGGGACCATGCAATTGTTTTTACTGACCTGACCAGCAGAAGACCAGGCCTTCTGCACGACTCGTTGAAACTCAGGTCAGTACTTTACTGCCAGGGGTTTATGACCCTAGCTTTTAGTGACTGTTTTGAAAGTCTTGGCTTCAGAATATGATGTATTTAGAAGAAGCCGAATGAGAAACCTGCTATAGTGTCATGTTCAAACTCTTTGACCTTGTTTTCAAGTCCTTGCGAAGCAGAGCCCACCTCCAGCTTATAGCTCTGGTCTTATTGATTACCATTTTGAGTCCTTCGGGCATTTTGCTGTGCCCAAAGCGCTGTGTCCTTTTCAGAACACATAATGTGACATGACAGAGAGCTGCTGAACTGACTCTGCTCTCTCTAGGCTGTCAGCACAGGGCAGAGCCCTGCGCTCGTGCTGGAGGACACCCATGTGGATAAGTGGAGGGACTGGTGCGTTTTTTCCCAGTAGGACCACTTGTCTAGTGTGTGAGCTGATGTCTAAACATAGGAGTCAAACGCTTTGCCTGGAGCAACTGATGTCTGTATTTTTCCTGGTCAGAGCTGCTTGTCCGGGAAAGGACATGGCGTGGCTGGGCTGTGGGACACGTGTGAGCCCTTCTGCCCTAATCATCTGTCACTGCAGGAGACAGGACAGTAGGTGGGATGAACCTTCAGTGGGTCCCCTTGAATGTTTTTCTATTTCTTGACTGTGCAAAACCTCTATAAATCTAGTTTATCCTTTATAAGCTGGAGATGAAGGATCTCACTTCTCAGGTGAGAAGAGACTGGCCAGTGTGGTCTGCTGCTCCTCTACCATCCTACTCCAAGTGTATGAAATATGAGGTGTAATCATCTAGATGCAGTATTGCTCCAGAGCTGTGGCAGCAAGAACAGGGGAAAGCACAGGGAGAGCAGGATATAGACATACTTTTTTAAGATAGCAGCTTACCTACTGGTTTTTGTCTCAGAAAAAAAAGTGAGTCAAAATGGCTTCTGCTGAGCCTAATTTGTTATGTCTCCAGGCATAGCTAATTATCCTGACTTAGCCCAGCTCTGAATTCTTCCCAGGGGTTTTGGTGCTATTTCTTCTGTTTTGATTTATAAATTGTCTTTATTTTACTTTCCTCCTACACGTTCTGTATGATCTTTTTGCTCCCTGCCTCACTGAGGAGCCAGGAGCTAGTGTGGCAGAAGGTGTAGGACAGAAAGGGGAACCATTAACCAACGCCTTTGCTTCGGGTGCCCAGCAATGTTTTCTTCTGGCGTCTGCCTCACAGGCTATGTGAAATGACGTCTTCTCCCCAGAAGGCTTTTTCATGCTGCCACTTACTTCTGGGCTTACCTGCAATCATCCTTGGACTAGAGGAGTTGTGAGGCTCAGGGCTGGCTCCATAGCTCAGAGGGCTTTGGTTACAGCCTTCATCCCACAGCAAGGAGTTTTCCAGCTTCTCCACTGATGTATCAGAATGAATTGCAGTTATTTTCTCATTCAGCCATTCCCTTCACAGCTGACACAGTTTTTCTAACCTCAGTGACAAATTCTGTGGGGGAATAAAATCCATCTACTGTAATCATGGGGTGTCAATTGTAGTAAGCAGGAGCCTATACTGCCATTGAGCCTGGGCTTGGGAGACCATCTCTGTTCAGGACGCTTTAGAAACACTAGTTAATGAGTCCCCCGAGCATCCCACAGGGCAAATGGGTACTGTTTGCCTAGGAGACAAGACTGACAAGAGTAAGCAGCTCAAGTAAGGCCAGCTTTAACTGCTGGAGCATGCCACCTCATCATAGCATTGCCTTGTTTCCTGACATCCTGACATACCTACTTGTTTTTTTTGTCTGTTTGTTTGGTTTGGTTTGGTTTTTTTTATGTGTTTTTGTCAACAGACTTCTCTGGGAGACTGTGGCACTGGTCACCCTTGCGGCCCCTGGTGGAGGTTTAAACTCAGCTTTGTGTAAAATGGGTTGAGAACTGGGTGATAGCCAATGCCATACCAATACCAGACCCTGTCTTCTGCACTGGCCAAGGGCAGATGCTGTGGGGAGAGGTTAAAACCAGGAAAAGTAGGGAGTGACAATTCCTTGGAAGAGTCTTTCAACCTCCAACAACTTGCAGCTCAGGGATTTCCTGAACCGCAGTGGTAGCTCTAGGTGGATTTTCCTTCCGTTATTTTTCCTCTTTATTTCCTTTTTGAAGTCATGTAAACTCTTAGCATCCAGCATGTTCTGGGGTGGGGAGTCTCACTTCATAGCTGTGCATTTTGCGGAGTATCACCTTGTGCTCTTTTTGAACCTACCACCTGCTGTCCCCATTTAATCCTCCATAGTTCCTGCATCAGAAATGGTGAATACTCATATTCTATGACACTGACATGTTCATAGGCCCCTGTCAGTCACCTCTTCCACAGGACGATGGATCCTATATCATTTAGCTTTTCCTCACTAGGAAGATGTTCCATACTTTCGAGCATCCTTTTGACTCTTCTCCATGTCTTTTTCTGACTTTGCAATAGCTTCTGTAAGGTGAAGAGAGAATTGCATTTAGTTTTCAACACATGAATGCAATATTGGTTTAGACATCGGTACAGTAATGTAGCCTGTTCTTCCTTTCTTTCCGAATTGTTTTGGTGTGCTGGGTATATACTTCTTAGGGCCTAAAATCATTAAATTTTTAGTCAGACTCATCCAATTAATCCTCAGGACTTTGGAGACCTGACTTGGGAAGACTTCGGTGGTTCACAGGCTGCCTATAGTCACTAGCAAGCATCGTCTGAATACACCTGGCGATTACAATGTCACATGCGACACGATGTACAAGGAGGTGCTGAGCAGACCAGTGATTTCCTTGTCAGGCATCGCAGGTGCACAGCTGTGATCACGGACGTGTCGCTGCCATGACAGATTAGTGCACGGGATTGCAATGTGGGGCATGTCCGTAGTGGAGGTGCCGTTGCAAAGCTATGCTGTCATGGCCATGCATGGCTGGCTGGGCCACATGATCTCTCAGATGGGTCCGTAGCTGGTGCACTCAGTTTTGGGCCCCAGACCTGGGGGATGTGGCACCTCCATCATGCCTTTCTCCATCGTTGCTGAGACATGCTAAATATATTTCCCTGCCTGGACTGCTCTGTGGTGGGTCACCCACAGGCTGTGACTTCCCTGGATGCATAGTGGTTCTGGAGGTTTTCTGGCAGAGCAGGTGTTGGGATGAAGAGGAGACAAGATGAGAGTTGAGGTGTTTGCTGTGTGCTAGTAACAACCAGGTCTAAGCCTGTTGTTAGCAGTCTGCGTGACCATGGCTCCTCAGAAGGGTGGCTGCAGAGCAAGGCAAAATTATTCTCCTTTTTCTCCCTGGGGAAAGCAGGGAGGCATGGATAGGCTGCCCTGACATGCACCCGTCTATCCAGTGAGTCAACCTCAGACCCAGCAAGGCCCTCCCTTAAGCCTGCTACACTAACACAGGATACCGTCTTTCTCTGCTTTCTCATCAGGAGCTTTGCTCAGCGCTTCCCATTTGTTCTGTGCTCGGCCAGGGTGGAGGTTGCCCTTCCTACTCCTCCAGTGCTTGAGCAAGAGCAACCGTACAACTGAGTCACGATGGGCAAGATGGACAACACCTCCGTGGAGCTGAGCTCTCCTTCTGAGGTGAAGCAGGCAGCCCTGGAGGAGTCAGAGCCCATCACCCCCGAGGCCGTGAGCACCAAGAAGAAGAAGAAGGAGATACCAGACAGAGGGTCCTGGAAGGGGAGATTTGACTTCTTGCTGTCCTGTGTGGGCTATGCCATTGGGCTGGGCAACGTCTGGCGCTTCCCGTATCTCTGCGGCAAGAATGGAGGAGGTGAGATAAACACACAGGACCTGCACTTATCCCTGAGCAGCTTTGTTCCCTGAACAGGCTTCAGTTTGGTGCAGGTCTGGGCAAGCGGCTTGTCCCCTGGCTGAGAGCACTCTTTCACCATGTGAGTTCCTACAGTCTGCGGGCTTTGCTAGCAAGTGCAAGTTGGGAAGGAGCAGCCCAAAGAAATATAATAAGAAGTTTGAGTTTTGTCAAGCTTCTCCAGTCCAAATTTGCAGGGCTACAACAAAGAGTGTCTGGGCATCTTATTTATTCACGAGGAGGGCTATGCACATAGGCACCTAGCTGGATGCTGGGGCATTCCCAGGGAAATCAATTTATATCTGCTAATGGTGGGTTTCTCTTCAGACTAGTGTATTCTCAAGGGGTGTCAGCTTTGCATCTAAATTTGGGTCACATGTCTGTGGAGTTCTGGTTAGAAACTTTGCATGGACCATAGCAAGGCCATGTAGACATACATACAAGCATGCGTACGTATGTACATACGTGTTCACAGGCACATGTAAGTGGCATCATCTATGGAAGGAAATGAGCTTTGACTTACTACAGTGCTGTGAGAAGGCTCAGACTTATCATCTCCATCCTAATGTTTGGAAAACAGAGGCCACGAGAGAAGGCAGCTGGCGAAGGACTTACAGGAACTGATGCAGCTCATAGCAGTGCCCTCCTCTGTGGCCAGCTAACACCAGCTTTTTTTATTCTTTTTATTATTGCCTCACTACATCCTTTCCTTACAAGTCCTCAGCTGAGACTTTGTCAAACCATTGCAAGGCCAGAGAAAGGAAGGCAGATGGGGAAACAGTGCTGGGTTAGAAATCAAGAGATCTGCGAGATCAGGCCCCTCCCTGCCCAGGGACAGACTTTCTGCATGTCTTGGATCAAGTCAGAAAATCACTCTTGTGCCTCAGCTCTCCTCTAAAATGGCACTATTTCTTCAGCATTGTCAGGGAGATGGTTTTGTGGAGGAGAGTGTGAGCTGCTTTGGTGTCAGTAGAGCAGAGGCTCACTCTCCTCCCCTGCCATGCCCAGCTCTCCCATTATTTGTGCCTGTTACTAAAATAACTTTCCCTCCACCCTGAAGTGCTGCTCAGCTCCTTGAACCATTTCTCAGATTTCCCACACAAGTCCAAACCCCTTTGCCTCCCTTTTTGAGGCTGTATATATAATTTTAGTATCACCTGCTAGTCTTCCTGTGTTGTTCTTTGCTTCCCTCTTAGCTCTTCATTGCCCAGAGTCCCTATCCCCAGTGCCAGATTTGTTCGTGCTGCTCTGAGGGTCTCTTCTCATGCTTCTTCTCCACATCTTTTTTTTCTTTTCTTTTTGCCTAGAATTCCCTTGTCAAAACCCACTTTGTCTTTGGCTCTCATGACTTCTCCTCATATTGCCAGCCCACTTCTGCTGCCATAGGTGGTGTAGGAAGCTCTTCTCCTCCCACCCTGGGAAAGAGGAGAGGGGTCTAGCTCCCTGCAGCCATCTGTCCATGTAGTTTCACGGCACTTAGGAGGATCTTGGCCCTTTCTCTGAAGCATGTGGGTCAAGCCCCAGTGGGAGACCAGACCATTATCCATATGGACAAGAAGATTTCTATTTCAGTGTGTCATTTCTTGCAGAGGCGTGAGTCTGCAGCTGAGCTGGGTGAGGTTTATGGGAATCAGGTCCACCTACAGGAACCCATGCCACCATTGCCAGAGCCACTGTGTGGGTCTGCCATATTTATCTAGCCACACTCCGGCACCCGGCAGCCCTCCTCATACAACTTTAGCCCCATGGCTAAGCCTCAGCATGGGTTTTTAGCCCAGTCTCTGCCTGTGATTGCCTCGCCATCTCAAATGCACCGGATGCACGCCGCCCATGGCTCTGCCTCCTCACACATAAAGGTGGGGATGACGATATCTATAATTGGATGAGGGGTGTTTTGAAGCTAAAATCAATCCTGTTTGTAAAGTCAGCTGAGATCCTAGGATGGAGGGTGCTGTGGAGGTGCAGAGCACTATTATTAGCGTTAGCAAAGGCACAGAGGGCGATCTCTGCCCCGGCAGCTGCAGGCACGCAGAGGGATCAGCCGGCTGTGAGCGAAAACGCTGGACAGATGAAAGGCGGGAATGGGTTGCCTCCCTCCTCTCAAACGCCCTGCCTCGCTTGCCGCTTCACGCTGTTCGTGGCAGCCTGCATCCCTCGTTCCTCTCCTCCCCCCGCCCGGTCTGGCTGCTCCTGCAGCAGGCAGTAACGAGCAGCGAAGCGGAGGCTGCGGATGCCGGAGACGGGCAGGAGAAGCTGACGCACGACGGCGTCACTGGGAGCTGATGCAGAGCAGCCGGGAAGGGTCGCGCGGCATCTGATTCGCAAATCGGGTGGGCACCGTCTTGGCTCTGCCCCGACGGAGGCGCCCGCGGAGCAGAGCAGACTGTGGGTGGGGGACTCTAATTTTAGGCTCCTGCATGTGCGCTGCTCCGAGCAGGGTCGTGTGGGCTGCTTCCATTACGCACAGGCAAATTGAACTGAATGGAAATATTGTCGTCTCACTTACCGCTGTCACATTGTATCAGCTCACGGCTGGTTTGCTCGGCATTGTAATCGGGCACGTAATTAGGGGATATTCAGCCAGGGTACGGCAGCCCAGCGCAAGGCCCATCCGCTGCGGGGAGTGAGCTTTGCCCAAAGTGATGCCTGGGCTCCCTGCTGGCTCTGCACGCAGCTGAATGTGCCCGGCTATGACTAACGCTCCAGCCTCTACACTTGATTTCTAACCTCATGCAGTCCTTCTGATGTCAACAGGATTTTACCGGGCTCTAAATTGACTCTAAATGCGGCTCAGTAGGCGCTAAAAATTGTCTGTGAGATCCTGAGCTCCAATAACTTGAGAGAAGAACGTTTCTTTAAATAAGCGTCATGCATTTCTCATTTACACCTCAAGACTCCAAGCAACGGCATGTAACAGCTTGTAATGCTCAACTTTTGATCCGTGGGCAGTGTTCGCCGTTTTAAAGGATTAATTATTATTCCTTGCTGTATAGCATTAGGAGATGGAGACGGCGGGAAGATTTGGGGCTACACAGGGAGAGCCATGTGCTGCGTGATCCTTCCCTGCCTCCAAGGGCCCGTGCACTGAACAGGCAGGGCAGGACCAGCACCATCACCTCTTTTGACTCGTGGACTTTGGAGGCAGGTTTGGACTCTCCCAAGGTCACACACAATCATCTGTACCAGCCCTGGGAATGGAACCAGACCTTTCAGTAGCCCATCCAGGGCCAGAGATTAAAGACCGTTCCTTTCTCTCTGTGCCAAGGATTTAGGCACAGGCATGCAAACTTTAGGTACAAATTTCAGAATTGATTTCCCCTCTGGCTGTCCAGCACCCGGGGATGTTATCTATGCCTGCTCAGGGACCTGACCCTCCAGAGTGGCAGTGTCATTGCCAACAACTCTCAGTTCAAGGCTGAGGTCTGGTTTGTAGATTCTCCCCTATTCTAGAGGCTTTTTGTTAAGCCAGGATAAATGACCTGGCTCCAAAAGTTTGTCTGTTGTGGTTTTTTTTTTTTGTTGGTTTGTTTGTTTTTTCCTCAATAGTCCAATAAAATCTTTCACCTACAAAACTTCCTGGCCTGCCTTAGATGAAAAATGCAGGATCATCAGGGCTGCGGCCAAATTTCATTAACTGCTTGCACAGAAGCAAGCAAGGCACCGTGACTGCTGATAAGCTCAGTTTCCAAACTCTACAATGAGGCACAACGGTAGCGAGGCACCATCCGTGTCCTCGGAGCAGACCCTGGCTTCCCGCAGTGCTCCTAGAGGAGGAGGCACTTGCAGGCTGCGGTGGCCAGCGAGAGCACAGGGGAGGATGCCAAGCAGGCACTGCTCCTTCCACAGCGATGCTCGTAGCTGTTCGCTCCTCCACGCCAGGCTGCTGGTGAAGCCGAGGGCCTGCGCTTCCACGCCAGCTTGTGATTTAGGCCCGC
>NW_009647222.1:42155-55389 GCF_000708025.1 Charadrius vociferus | reverse complement strand
CGTGTTGGCTCCCCGCCACCCGCTGCCGGCTCCTCTTGCACGCTGCCTCCCACGGATTCCCATGCCTGGTGCTGGCGCCTGCCTCTCCCAGCTGGGCTCAGCTCCCTGCTCGGCAGGCAGGCGTCCCCAGCTGGGTGTCCCCTGCGCCAGCATCCCTGGCTGTGCCTCGCTGCTTCCCTGCCCTCAGAGAGCAGCTGCTGGAGCCTGGCTCTGCCAGGTGCAAGCTGGGCTGCAGCTCTCCGGAGTGGCTTTGCTCGCTGGCTCCATGTGTGCTTTCCCACTAATATTGGGAGAAGAAGACTCGGACTGACAGCTCGGCCCTCCAGCTAGTGCAGAAACCGGTGCTGTCCCAAACACGGCCAGCTGCTTCTGAGCAAATGGAATGTCCCCTCTCTGTCCGCAGCCGGCACCTTCTGCAAGAGTTTGTCTGTCTCAGGAATGACAGCATGCTCCAGCACATGCATGAGGAACCTGGAAAATGAGCTTTGTCCCAAGTCCTAGAAGTCAGGATGACCTGAACACGTACAACCTTCAAATCACACAGCGAGGGTCTCTTATTCTATTTGCTTTTCTAATAACAGGGTGATATCTCTAGTGAATGGCTACACTACCTCATTTCTAGTGATGAGGTGATTTCCATAGGGTCCATAGAGAAGAATAATGTTTTCACCAGGAACTTTAAGAGTAAAACCTTGAACAAGGGTGGGGAGATGTATAGGGCTGTTACAAGAGCAAATACAGTCTTAGCCACAGTTTCCTTAAAAGACTGGAATAGCTACGAACAAAGTAGTGGGCAATGCCAAACATTCCTGTGCCCTTTTCCCTTAAGGTGAAGAACTAGGAACTGCTGCAGGTAAGACAGAAAACATCAATGAGAACAAGTTACCGATGTCAGTGTCCAAGCTTTTGGGTTTGTTGTCAGATTGGGCTTAGCAGTGCCTAAATATCTAACAGCAAAGTGAGACTGGCATCACACAGGTAGTGATGCTGGTATATAGATATATATGATACATATATATCCATAGTGATAGGAACAGATAAGGGGAAGGCAGACGTGATCTCAATGGGAGATGCACTGAACACACTGACTCCAGCTGCAAACTGTCACCTCTGAGCAAGTCTGCTCATCATCACGTGGGTGGTGCAGGCCACGAAACCACAGCTGAAGGCATTTACTTCTCAGTAAAAGGGGGACCCATCTGATAACATTGCTTCTTCTTTCAGGGGCCTTCCTCATCCCGTATTTCCTGACTCTGGTGTTTGCTGGGATTCCGTTTTTCCTCTTGGAACCCGCTCTGGGCCAGTATACCTCTGTCGGTGGTCTGGGAGTCTGGAAATTGGCACCCATGTTTAAAGGTACTGTACTGTAAGTTGGTGAAGGCAATGGCACGTAACTACAGGCAAAACCCCTTTAATGGTTTGGGAAGCAAATCAGCAAATCTGTGGGGACTGGGATGTGGTGGGAGGTTGAGAGGAATTTTTTCCCTCTGTCTTTGTCAAGCTCTCCTTGACCCTGATGTCTGCAGTCCCTAACATCACTGTGCTCTGTTCAGGCCATCTGGCATGGTGACAATGCACTTTATGAGCAGCAGGGACTGTGATGGAGGGGCTCTGCTTGCAGAAGACCTGCCCCAGCCTCCCTGTGTGGACTCACTTTAATTGCATGGGAAAGCTGTCGATAGGGGATGTGAACCTGTCGCCGTGTCTGGAGCAGCAGCGTTCTGGAATCCAGTGGTGCTTCAGAAATGCCTTGCATGTAGGAAAGAGCGATTCTGCCAGGGAAGTGACCAGATCCTGTTTTTATGGAGCTCTGTCCCTCAAGCACCTGTAGCGTACTGAAAGGGAGCACTGCTCACCCAGTGGAAATGGGCGGGTGAGAGATGTGAGGGAACAAGTCTTCTTTCTGACCAGTTCAGTGTAGGTGTATCAGGTGCTGCATTGATGAGCTGGATTGCTTTTTCTGGCTCTGCCACAAAACTTGTTTTGATGTCCATGAGCCCAGCTGGGCACCAGAGACCTGGATTGATGCTGCTCTCTGCCTTCATTTGCAGGAGTGGGGCTGGCTGCTGTGGTTCTCTCCTTCTGGCTGAACATCTATTACATTGTCATCATCGCCTGGGCTCTCTACTATCTCTTCAACTCTTTCACTGCGGTGAGTCACAGACATGTCTACGGCATGGCATTGGCTGTGTTCTGGGTCCTTACTCCCTGCTTTCATGGGGAGGAGTTGTTTACGCCACAAACCATGCACTAACCACTTGCAGTTTGTGCAAAGAGCGTTTGTCAGCACCCTGCTGGACCCTTCCCAAAGGGGTTCATCAGCCCTGAAGGCAGTCATGTAGTGCTGATGAGTACTGATGCTTATCCTCTGGAGAGGGTTGTCCTCTGGAGGGGATGGTCCCATTCCCTCTCTGGCAACTGTTCCCCATTGACATCAGTCTTTAAAACCTACCCTATGTCTCTGTCATATTTCTAGAGTTTTGTGAATCTAAGAGCTGCACATTTCCACAACTGGTTTTGTCACAACATGTTCTTATTACCCAGGACTCAGTCCTGACCTTAATTAGTCCTCATTTACGCTTCCCTTGATAAATGAAATCCCGAGGATCTTTTCTGATGGGAAAATGATCCAGAACGCATTTAGATATCTGCTTGTGACTGTCCCTTAACATGTACTTTGGTGTTGTGGTTTATCAGAGAATCACAGAATGGTTGGGGTTGGAAGGGACCTCTGGAGATCATCTAGTCCAACCCCCCTGCCAGAGCAGGGCCACCTACAGCAGGTTGTACAGGACGGCATCCAGGCGGGTATTGAATGTCTCCAGAGTGGGAGACTCTACCTCTCTGGGCAGCCTGTGCCAGTGCTCTGCCACCCTCAAAGTAAAGAAGTCCCTCCTCGTGTTTAGATGGAACTTCCTATGCTTTAGTTTGTGCCCCTTATGTCTTGTTCTATCACTGGGCACCACTGAAAAAAGACTGTTCCCGTCCACCTGGCACCCTCCATTTAAGTATTTATAAGCTTTGATAAGATCCCTCCTCAGTCTTCTCTTCTCCAGAATGAAAAGACCCAAGTCCCTCAGCCTTTCCTCATAAGAAAGATGCTCCCATGCCCTGATCATCTTTGTAGCCCTTTACTGGACCCTCTCCAGCAATTCCGTGTCCTTGAACCGGGGAGCCCAGTTCCTCTCCCATAGCAGGGTCTCCTACCATACAAAGTTAGAATCACACCTCACATTAACTTCTTAGTAGCTGAATGATTTATTTCAGCCCAGCAGCTGGGAAGAGCTCCCTTAACTATCTAAGCAACCTGCAGCCTTATAGACATCAACTCCATGTTTCAAATGGAGTCTTTTTTCATTTAGGTATAACCCTGAAATGCTGTTGTGAACGTTGTACATCCAGTTTCACGTTTTGTTTGATTTCAAGTATCTATCAAGACTTTAGCTAAAATGCTCTGTTTGGCATTCCCAGCTGTGCTTCTACTGCCAATACCCACTGTAGGCTCCTGGGTGCAGAACAAAATTGTCGTGGATGATTAGCTGCACCCTCGGGGGATTCTCAAACGAACAGAAGTCTACCCAAAAGGAACCCATCCCCGTTCCAACCTGGGCAGGATGCATCTTAGGATGAGGCTTTGGTACAGTCAGGTGTCGCAGACCTGACCGACGAGAATGCTTGTATTTACACAGACAGCTCCAGGTGTTCAGCTCAAGGCCCTTTCTTTTACCAGAGATACTTAACAGATTCCCCAAAGGAGACAAGGTGCAAATCAAAAAGCTAGGCTGATGCCTGTCCTCTGTTCCTCCTAAATTTGGCTAGGAGTGTTTTGAACCTGAGGAGGAACCCAGCTTGCCTTCTGCAGTTTCTGTCCTCTGAAATTCAGAGGAAATGGAGCAGCAACAAACCATCCCCCTGCCTGCCCCTCCTTATAAGAGTTGCCGCAGCGTCTCTGATGTGCAAACCGCTTGGTTGAAGGACTGCTGTGAGGTGCTGCTTGAGCTGTTGCATTTGCTTCAGTGCAATTAGTGAGTCCACAATGAAATCACTGCGTGGGGGCAAACAGCTTGGGTGGCCACCAGGGTGGCCCCACCTGCCCCTCCACATAGCCCTTCTTCTGCCAAACCAGTGTGCACCTTAGGAGGTATCATCTGCTGGAGTGAACTGATTTAGATGGAGGGTGAAGGCAGCGCTTAAAGGCACTGATGCCAAAAAGCACTTAAAACACAGATAATATTTCTAAAGGGGTCTGTGTTTGTGGATGAATAGGAATGGGTTCAAACGTCTTCTTAAAGCTTTGTTGAGCTGGAGACTGAGGTCTTATCTCAGAGAGAAATCATCCAGAATTGCCGTTCTGCATTTATCTACATGCACTGCACTCGGGAAATGAGATTACTGCACATGGAGATGCATCTGAGCTGCTTTTGTTGGGCTGCCTCGGCCGTGGCGCTACGGGGCATGGGCGAGTTGTCCTGCATGCTGGCAGAGTCCCTGACGCTGTGGTTTCATCGCTTGCAGTGCCAGACCTGATTGTATTAAATCTGTAGCGGTGTGCTACTGTCACACGGCTACCTACGGCGTAAATGCCTCCCAGGAATCCCTTTGTCTTGCTTATAATCAGGGCAGGGGACAGCATGAAATAGCTACTACGCTTTAAATTTACTCCTGTGTTTATGTTATAGTATTTTATTTGTGTAGACAAACTGTTAGCCCTCATTCTCAATGCCACATGGCTTTTTAACCATGGAAGCTGGGTATTCATGAGAGATAAGAAATGAATCAGCGTTTATTCTTTTTGCAGTAAATTCCAACCACTTGTTGAATAAAGCTAGCCAAAAGCTGTAATGATTATAGACACAACACACCCCCTATTTTAATTAGTAGCTATTAATTACCAACAGTAAATTGGAAATGGCTTTCTACCTGGGGAATTGCTAACATTTTATTAGAGCTACAGCATTGCCCTAATCACGTCGTGATATTGTTTCCTGGAAAATCCGTGTCCCAATTTATCATTATTTCGGAAAATCCTTTGATGTTTTTGGCTGCAAGGTTCCTGCCCATCCAGAGGAGCCGCCCATCCTCTTTGCAAAAAGAAATGGGGTTTCAGTTTAAAAGAAGACAAATTTTGATTCTTGCCACTGTCCTGCGGAGAGCACACATTAATGATTACCCTGCTGTCCTTGTGCCGGTGCAGAACCTGCCGTGGCAGAGCTGTGGGAACGCCTGGAATACCGACCGCTGCTTCTCCAACTACTCCCTGGAAGACACCACCAACCTCACCAGCGCCGTCACCGAGTTCTGGGAGTACGTCCACAGCCTGCCTACACCAGGTTTCTCCCCCTCACCGCGGCCATCGTGCCTGCTTGCCGGGGCTGTGGCTGTGCCCGCTGGCACCTTTCCTTGGACAACCTTGGCAGGAGGGGGTCAGAGCCAGCCGTCGGCCAGGGTGGGCACGCGCATGGGGTGTGCTGTGCAGGCCCAGACCAGATGGATAGAGGGGTTAATAGCTTCTCCACCTTTCTTCTCCTTCTTTTATCCCATCACAGTGAACCTCAGGTCCCTTTAGGGATTTGTGGGCTCTCATGCTTTTCTGCACATGGCTCTTCACCCTCCAGCCACCTCCAGGATCTCCAGTCCCTCTGCCCCCAAGGGTTGGACATCCCTTTAACGCAACTTCTCCCACCCCTAGGAGGAACATGCACCAGATGTCTGGGGGCCTTGGGGAACCCGGTGCTGTGCGCTGGCCCCTGGCTGGCACACTGGCCCTGGCCTGGCTGCTGGTCTACTTCTCCATCTGGAAGGGCGTGGAGTGGACGGGCAAGGTATGGCAGGAGGACCAGGTGTGTTGGTGCCACTTCTCATTGCTGCACTTGGGTCTTGGCTGTCAAAATGACCTCCGGACTCAATTTTGTTTGAGCACCTGTAGCTAAGTTTACAGTGTTTCAAGGCAGAATTGTGGTAGATGCTATCAAATTCCTGGCATTTACCTTTCATGGTTGTAAAAACTGCTACTCTGTTTATGGTAATTTTCATTCTAACCATAGAGAATAACTCTGCCCTGTAAAGTCATGGGTCTGAGCGCTCAGGCTCTCTGAAGAATTTGGGAAGAGGTTTTTGGAGATCACTTACATTTCCCACCTAGGGACAGCCCTTTGAGAGAGCGAGGCCTCTTCTGGGCTCCTGCTTTTGAAAATCGTGGTGTCTTATAATGCTGCTGGTGGAAAGGAACCTCACCACCTCCTTTGAAAATTTTCTTGCTGCCCTTTAGGTATTGATGGGAGACCTCCAGATCAGAAACACATTGTTATCCACTGTGTAGCATTTCAGGCTAGCACAGCGGAAAGGTAATTGCTTAGTTTAGTTAGACAGTGATGCTGAGATACTGAGATGTGTTATTTAGAGCACAGCATGGTGTAGCGGAACAATATTATGAAAGGAATAATCTAGAGGAGAGATCAGAAAGAAGCTCTTCAGGTGCAGGTCACCTAAGCTGTTAACTTCCCCGATGGCTTTCAAACAGGTTTTAGCTACGCAGCCACAGCAAAGCCCTGGTGATTGCTGGTATGGGCCTCATGATGAGGGATGCCACGTACCTGCCAGTCCCTGAAACAATGCTGAAGAGCAAGCGGTGGAGTCAAGATGACTCATATTGCTTGATGCATTGGACTAGAGAAACTCGAGCTTTAGTTCTGTAAAATAAAGACGTGATGACTTTAAGGGATTACTTCTGTGGACTAAATTTATCCCTCTGCAATTCACCTGTCTTTGGGCAATTCATCCAAACTTTAGCCTGCTACATTTGTGATTAGTGCGTCCTTGCGTGTCATTGGCAGGGAGAAACCTCAGACAGCCAGAAACATTACTAGCAAGGGAATGGGAGACAGAAAACCCAAGGAAACGCTGCCAAAACTGGCAGTGTGTGGGGAGCCTGAACCCTCTTGCATGGACACACATGCCACCATAAAGCCCCTGGGCGCTGGCAGGCTGAGGGGTTCTGACCCATGGTGTCTTTTGCAGGTGGTGTATTTCTCAGCCACCTACCCCTACTTCATGCTCTTCATCCTCTTCTTCCGGGGAGTCACGCTGCCAGGAGCCAAGGAGGGGATCCTCTTCTACCTCACGCCCGACTTCAGAAAGCTCTCCGACTCTGAGGTTCGTAGCCTTGTGCAGAAAGCTCTCACTTCCCAGTTGTCTCCACATTAGTCTTCCCCGGGCACTTTCCTTGAATATTTTAAGTATTAAAAATAAAATAAAATGGAGTATTTCCCCATTCAAGCACTCACGACCCTCGCAGGCTGAAACAAAGCCGAAGGGCAGGCCCTTCATGAGTGGAAATCCGCGCAGCAGCTCTGCTGTACTTGAGCAGCGTTATTCATGGGGTGGGGGTTTGAGAAATTACCCCAGTGAAGGAACCTCCCCTTCAGGCTGGGAATGCCTCATCTCACTGATTATCCCAGGGCTGGTGATTTGATCTCAATCTGATGGTCCCAGAGAAAGGACAATGCGGTGTAGGGAGCTCAGAAGCCGCACAAGCACAACAGTGCACGCAGCGGCAATTTTTGGAAGTGCTTAGATGAGGACTGGTGGCCAGTAATGTTGCCCTGATCAGTAGAAGCACAGAGGGGACCCAGGAGAAGCATGGAGGCTTGCAAGGGCAAAGTTTTTCAGGTGACACAGACTCTGCCTTTTGCAGCAGCAATGCTCCTGTGGTTCCAGAGGTCACCAGTCACTTGTGAGCAGGGACAACTGGACACATATAATTTCCGAAGGGATCCCAATGATCCGTCTTGCAGGAAACTCACTGTAACTGTAATGCCAGCTGCATTGGCTCTAACACTGGAAACAGGGCTCTCAAGATCAGAAGAGCTGTTTAAATACTATGCAATTAAGAAATGAACAGTCTGCCCCCCTTTTCATGCACCTTCTAGCGTTTAAGCCCTTAAGGCACCGGGACCAGCTTTGCAAGCTGTCCTCTGCAGTTGTTTGCACGAGAAACTCCATGTTGGAAAACCAAAGACATGCTAGAGAAGAGGAACAGAGGGAGTGAGCGCAGGACGTGGGACTCCAAGAGGAGCAGCACCCCTCGGGGTGGGGGGGGTGGGGGGGGAGGCTGTGGAAAAGTGGGCATACACTCACAAATTCAGATGATGTGCGAGACCCTTCTGACCTGCACCGAGGGTTGAGGGACATGGTTCAGAAGACAGGACGCACGAACCTTCCCTCATCCCCATTCATCCCTGGAAGCAGCCTCGAACCATGGGTTTCGGAGGGTTGGGGATGTGTGCCTGGTGGTTGGCCAGGATGCACTTGCCACATAGGAAGGATGCTGACCGCCTGCTCCTTCTCCTCCTCTTCAGGGAGCCATTGCTCTCTAGCAGGCTCTGTCCTGATACTGCAAGCATGAGAGGCATATGCCACATCCCTGACTCAGTGCCCTATGTTAAAGGCCCCTGGCAGCCCTCTTCCCGTGGGGTGAGGTGCAGGGTCCCTGTTGGCCCCACAGAGCTGCAGGACATGAGGTGGCTCTGGGAGGCAGCGTGCTCTGGCCGCGTCAGTGTGACACAAAGGCACAGCACCACCACCCTGCAGGCAAAACGGGGCTGTACCATCCGTCTCCATTGCTCTTCTCTCAGCCTGCCCCACCATCTCTGAGCCCTTCCTCTCCCTGGAGAGAGATGTTCAGAAAGGCACAGAAAAAAGTGTGTTCTTTGGATGTGTTCAGCCCAGTTGGCAGTAACACAGCCACAGGTTTCAAGGTGGCTTCTCTGACATTTCCAGCCACTGCCCCAAACATTTCCTTGGAGCTTGGGTCAGCAGCCAGCAACCCAGGCACCCATGGCCACAGTGACAGGGTACCTGCAGGTCCTGACCACCCCAGTGGGCTGGGTGGCCAAGTCCATAGACCCAGGGTCTGCATCCAGCCCCCCTCACTAGCCCTGCTAGCTGCTGCAGGAGATGCATCTGCAACATGGAGTCTCTACTGCTGCACTCCTCTCCTGGCTCCTTCTCTGCAGGTCTGGATGGACGCAGCCACGCAGATCTTCTTCTCTTATGGCCTGGGGCTGGGCTCCCTCATCGCTCTGGGGAGCTACAACACTTTCCACAACAACGTCTACAGGTCTGTTGGGGTTTTTCCAGCCTCCAGTGTGGCGAGGAATGCCCATGGGTGAGGGAGGGGGTCACAGTGAGTCTGGGGTGCCTGATCTCCAACGTCCCCTTGCTGCCGAGGGGGCACGCTGCGATCGTCGTCATGGGTCTCCCCACCTGCAGGACACTTAACACGTCCCCCATGCTACCTCTCCACGGCATAGGAGCTGCCCTTGGCAGGGCTGGGGGTTTTGCTTACCCCACCCGTCACTCCTGGCCTCTTGGCAAGGACCTGCAGGTGGTTTCTTTTCTATCTTTCTCTCTTCCAGAGACTCCATTATTGTCTGCTGTATAAACTCCACCACAAGCGTGTTTGCCGGATTTGTTATTTTCTCTATTGTTGGCTTCATGTCGCACATCACAAAGAAGTCAATCTCAGAGCTGGCCTCCTCAGGTAAGCAAAAACCCAGGTCCGAATGCACCAGCAACCTTTGAGAGCAAGTTGTCAGTGAGCATGGGATGCTCCCAGGATTTTCCTAACCGGGACACAAGTGTGCAACCCTTTTTGCACACCCTTCCACCAAGATGGGTCTCAGGCACCTGTGGCTGATGTTCGTCACACTCTGGCTGCAAGAGGCATCTCTGCCTGCTTTTAATGTTCACCTTCTTTTTGTGCTGAAGTTTTATGTGCTTTTGCTGCAGTGAAATATTTAGGCCATTCTGAAACCTGCCTGTGAAGAACAGATACTGCCTATGCCTTCAGCAGACGTGATTAAAATTTGGAGTCCCCTTTCCATGTGAAATTTTGAAGTTGTAGTCTCAGAATAATTTTTTAACCAAGATGGGACTATGTCTTTTAGCACAAAGACATATTTTGAAATTGCTGTCTTTGCAGAGAAAGCTTTTATCTCAAGAAATAGCATTTTGTGATGGGGAAAAAAAAAAGACATCAGGAAAGTTATAACCAGCTTTGAATATCAGTTTATTTTTTTAGCAAAGTGTTCTAGCTCCAGTTGGTAGCAGTAATTTGATGACTTTCTTGCTTGCAATAAGAGAAAAGGCAACACATTTCTCCAGTCATTCCTGCCTCCCTGTCCTACCCCTGTGCACCCCACCGGGGTGGTGCATCATGGGCAAAAGCTCAGGTGTTTCTAACTCCTGTATTAAATACCTGCAATTCTTGACTGTGATCATTGTCTCTCTGTTCAACTGTGACCCTTAGCTCTGACCTCCCGTCAAAGGCTTTATAAACATGGGCTCATCCTTCTTTTCATTACCACAGGCCCTGGACTGGCTTTCCTCGCCTACCCACAGGTTGTCACACAGCTGCCCCTGTCCCCGCTCTGGTCGATCCTCTTCTTCTCCATGCTGATGATGTTGGGTCTGGATAGTCAGGTGAGATGCCTCAGGGACAAAGTGGGGTAAGGTATGAAGATATCTGCAGACGTGATGGTGGTGTCCCCTTCTGCACCTTGGGACAATGCTGAGCAGGGTCTTTTCTTACTCTTCATGGTGAGATGGAGCTGCATGAAACAAAAGCTCCCATGTGGTCATCGCTTCTGCGCTCCTCCCTAACGTAGGCATATACTGCAATTGTGGAGGTATCTGCCCACTGCCCAATGCAGCAGTCCTTGTCCGACTGCCAATTAAAAATAAGAGTAATGTCCAGCTTCCAGCAGCCCAGCAGAACCAGTCAGACTTATAAGACAATCACCACTTCCCTGTAGGAGGAGACAATCTTTGGAAAGCTTTTCTCCGTTCAGATCAATTTTTGGCCCTAGTGAAGTGCTGCTGCTGCTGCGTGGGCACAGCACGTCCCCATCTTGCTGGGTGACCCTGGCAGCTGAGCTCACAGGCTCTAAGTAGAGCAAGCAGGAAATTATCCCTGCCAAAATACTTTGGGGCAAGGGAAAAAGGAAAAAGATTTCTTTCAAGTGATAACTGCTTTGTTCTGGTAAGACATGATTCCCTCCGCCCCCAAAATAGGTATGTGAAAGAAAGGAAATCGGTATTAACTTCTTCATTCTGTGCCTGCACGATAATAGTTTGTGGTCATTGCAGCTCTCTGGGTATTTTGTGAGAAGCTCAGTTTGGATGCTTTGGATTTCCTTACTGTGTCACCTTGACCAAACTGCATTTCCTGCGAGACAAGAAAATGTTGTTACTTTGGCTTACTTTCATAGGTTAGGGTAGAAAGTCTCCACCTTTTCTACTCCCAGGAGCTGGGAGGAGCATCTCTGCACAAGGTACCATTCTCCAGCCAGACACAGTGCTCTGGGGCAGTACCCACAGCTTGTGCTGAGGAAAGCAGTGATGTGTCATTTGAATTAGGCCTCTCCCGTGGTGTGAGGATTGTGGTTTGATGCAGTGTTTTGGCATTGTTCTTGATGAAGCACCTTGGCCTGGTTCATAGGTGAGCAGATGTTGGTCCTGGCGGAAGGAAAGAGCCATGCCTTGGGAAAGGCTGATGCCTGGGTACCTTGTCTGCTTTGCCATCAGATAAGTCTTACAAGGTATTTGAGGGGGAAGCAGCTGGATATAGCAAAAGGTCTTTGCCCTGTCCACCTCAGGGCCCTCACAAAGCAAAAAAAAAAATCATGGTCTCTGGGTTTTTACAAGCAGCGATACTTTTTTTGTGATAATTCAACATAAAAGTAGCTACCCAGTGAAGCAGCGAATTGCAGCGTGCCTCCCTTTTGAGTGCATCAAAATCAAAGGCTCCCTCAAAAGCCTGTGCTTGGTCTGTCACATCCTCCCCTGTGCCCATGTGCTCTTTCCTTGCAGTGCAAACCACCGGTACCAAATGGATGTCCTCTTGGGTTACAGGTAGTGTTCATAAACCCAAGTTTAGTTCATAATCAGACTCAGACCTGTTCCTGAAATGTCGCACCTTGTTTCCAGGAAAATCTAATCGACCAAATCTGGTTTTCAATTATGGCACCCTCTCATAAACACATCATAAATCTCACGTCTGCAATACCACTGACATTATTTGGCAAATAATTTCAAATAATGACTAAATGTTCCAAAAGAAGCTACATTTACAGAAAAAAAATTACTCTCCATGGATTATTCACTCAGCGCTGGTAAATAGTTCGATACATGACAATAAGCCCTCTAAGCACTGTGTGGAATTTATTTGCTGCATTTGCTTCTGAAATACCACTTGAAATTCTCCAAGTCCCTTCTGACAGCTAGTCTCGGAGGGCAGGCGGTCCGTGGGGGGCTATCATTGCCTGGAGGAGGAGGGGGAAGGCGGGGGGTGGGGGGAACGAAGCATCAAAAGGAAAACAAGCTTTTAAAAAAGCAGAGATAAATACATGTGAAGAAGCTTTCTGTCTGAATGCTGGAGCCCTGATTCAATGAAAACCACAATTAACAGCATGGCAGCTTATGCGCATAGAACAAATAACACAGGCTGCAACAACGTCTGCAATTGCATATGCATTTTGAAGTGTCCAGTTAAGAAAAAAAAAAAAAAAGATGGTTTTGCTATTTGCTGATTAAATATCGTTTGTGGTATTTGCAGATGGGGAGCAGCCCTTTTTCACGTGGGTCAGCAGCCCGGTCCATGAGGCATGGCTGGGCTATAGGGTGTCTCTTGCCCCCTGCACCTCCAGGGCTGCTGTGCTGGGGCTGCCCCTTGTCACCAGCCGGGCACGGGGCTGTAGGCACAGCGGAGGTGCTCGGAAGCCCAGCTAAGGAAGGAAGGCAGGGCTGAGATCTTTGTTTGCAGTGCAGCGACAAGCCCCAACCCCTTAACGATGGTGGCAGTAGGTCCACCCATGTCCATTAGCTTCCATAACGAGCCTTCCGCAGATGCAGCACAGCTACGTCTGCCTCTTTCTGCCAGGGTGCTCCTCTCGTCTGCAGTTGCTTGAACGGGATGAATGACCTATATTGACAGACACGCGCCTCCCTCCTGTGCCCCCCACTTGCCGCTCGGGTGCCGTAATGTTCCTTCTGCCTCTGATCCATCAGGGCTTTAGCTCTCTTGCGTCTAGACCCTCTTGCATAATATGCTAATGCTTTCTTTTAACCTACCAGTTTCCAGGTCAGGCGTTTTCTGCCCAGGGGAGCTAGCAAGCCTTGTGACTGCAAGCCTGCGTCTGTCCCCTGTGAGGACGCCTCTCACAGGTTTTTCATG
>NW_009647222.1:36669-42096 GCF_000708025.1 Charadrius vociferus | reverse complement strand
CCCCCCCCCGCCGCAGGCCCGTGGGTCCTAGTCAGGGTGGTCTGCATGGCCGGTGGGGGGGATAGCAAGCCCCTGACACTGGGAGATGATGGGAGACAGACTTCCGTTCAGACCAAGGTGCCACCTATACTGACTACCAAGCCCAAATTATCAGACTCATCAGCTTGTGTAATGATTAAGCCCCTGAAGGTGAAAAAGAGCAAAAACGAATAGTGAATGGAAACAAAATCTTTAGGAGGGAAACAGTATCATGGGGTGAGGCACAAGGAAAAACAGAATATATGCTAAAAATTGTGGCTGGAGACAGCTGGGAAGAAAAATGAAACTTTTTGGAAAGCTGACTGAAGTGCGGGTGGGTGGGTGGGTGGGCACACACATCTGTGTCCACCCTCACACACAAGTGTGCTCACAGGGTAAGGCTGAGACCAGGAAGCATGACGATAACCAGATCCTCATCACTCCTGAAAGCAGCATGCTTTCACTCAGCTGCCTACTTATCTCGTGCGAGCATCCAGGGTTGGGTATGCAGGCTGGCAAATGTGGACCCCAGGGCAGCCAGGGAGCCACAGTCTCCAGGGTTGGAAAGGTGAGTCTCCTCCAGGCTGCATCACCTCTGAAGCCTGAGGCTGGCGTGAGGCACCTTTCAGTAAGCGGTATGAAGGTCATTGCCTGTTTTATGGCTAGAAAAAACAGCATACCACCATTTGGTTCCCCACCTCGTCCATTACACACCAGCTTAATTTTGATAGGAGGCAAAAAGTCTTCAACTCACTTTGCAGCCCTGTTCCCCATCACCCATCTCCCTGTCTTTCCCTTTGTGCTTTCCGTGACTTTGATCCCCCTTTCTGTACCAAAGGGCTGCCAGTTTTACTCCCGCTCATTTCCTGAGGCATCTTTTTCTTTGCTGCTTCTCTGCTGGAAAACCCTCACATCTACCCTCTGCCCCCAACCACCCCTGGACCCCCTCTGAACCCTTTTGTCCCTCTGCCTTGCCTGGTGCCAGACCTCCTGGCCCTGCCCATGGCTCAGGCAGCGCCTGGCCACGCATCCACGTGGAAGGAATAGCTTTCGACAGTGTTTTCTTTGTCACGCCGGCTTTTCACATGGTGGTGCCAGCTCAGTCCTGACTCTTCCAGACAACGAGCCGGGTGGGATGGGGTGAAGAGCTCCCTGTCAATGAGTGTAAGGCAACTTAACCCATGCCCAAACGGCAAAAGGTGTTTTAATAGCACTTGTGTCCAACATAAAAGGCTTAGCTCATTAAAAATCCAAGTTGGAGCAGTTGAGCTTTGACGCTCTGGGAACTCCGGCATTCCGCACTGCACTGGGCAGATATAAAACCCTGGGCAGAAACATCACCCTTTGCCTTGCTCTGTCCCCGGTGGAAGCCAGCCCCAGCAGCCAGCGGTATGCAAGCTCTTCCACCGTCCCTGCCCAGCTATAGGCACGGCTCACACTCTCTGCTTTTCTTCCATACCTCTTCCCAGCCCTCTGGTGCTCTTTTTAGTCTGTGTGCTTCTACCTCTACCTCCACTCTAGGTTTTTTTTCGTCTCATCTCCCTATTCAAAGCTGAATCTAAAAATGCCAGCGCTTTCTAGAGTGCTTTCCCAGGGACAGGGAGGTCCCTGACATCCAAGAGCAATGAAACCTCTTTCATTTTCATTGCACTGGCTCGTACATTTACCGAGGGCAACCAGGGAGACTGAGAGCTTGCTGCCCTCATAAACTTCCCAGTATTTTTGCTAGAGGCATGATGTGCTCTCTGAGAGCTCTATGTTACCAGCGATTTCTGCGAGTGAGATATAAAAGTGAATCTCACAATTTAACAAGAAATAGGAGGGAAGGATGCACTTCACATATATACGGTCCAGCTGTCCTCATGCAGCACTAGTAGGAAACCTGATTTGAAGGTAACACTCATGGGGACTTCTTTATGTGTTATGGTGCAGACAGCATTGATATACTGTGCCTGGTATAGCACTGCTCAAGCCAGCCAGGTGTTTTCAGCTCTAGAAAGCCCATGTGCTGTGAGGATGGGCTTTTAATGTACTGCGTGCACTTATTGTAGCGTGCTTGAAAAAGCGAAATAGAGTGAAGGACTGGGTAGTCAGAGATGTCGTTATTATGCACATGCATGTGAGGCTGGGCAGTGGGTAATGCAGCTCCTTAAGGAGCGTTTTAGACCGTTGAACAGCACAAACACTGTTGTAATAGGCTGAGAAGAGTACATATGGGAAAGGAAGAGCAAGGAAGGCCCTGCACGTGTCCCAGCAGCAGAGAGACACATTGCTGGGACAGAGAGAGCCTAGTAGCATATGGGACCAGGGCAGTGGTGGGGAGGCCCTAGAGAGTTCGGGGGAAAAAAGAGGAGGCAGAAAGTGCAGATTTATCTCAGCGAATTTTAGGGATCTAACCCTGGTGCCTTTAGCTCCCTCTATATTCAGTGGAAGGAGAGAGGCATTTTCAGAAGATGGTTTGGACCAACTTTGTGCAGAGGTGCCTCCTTTTCTAGTGTCTAAAGAGAGCATTTAAAGCAATGAGGCTCTCAATATTGGAGTTAAATGTAGGAGGTGATGATGTCAGGCTAAGACTTACATACCTCTTTGGTGTATACCTTTTCCCATAGTTCTGCACTGTGGAAGGGTTCATTACAGCCCTGATGGATGAGTATCCTCACCTCCTGAGAGCCAGGAAGAAGGTCTTCATCGCAGTAGTCTGTTTCATCTCTTACCTCATTGGATTCTCCAACATCACCCAGGTACAGATAGCTTTGCTTGTACCTCCATTCATGGCACCTTTGTAGTCAGTTTGGCATAGCACAGCAGCACCAAAAGCTTTGGAAGAAGTGACAGCATCCCTAGGAGCCATCCAAATGCTGGAAAAATGGGCTTGCTCATCACTGCTATGTCTCAAGTGACTGAGGATGCCTCCATAATTTTTACCACCATCCTGTTGTCAGTCTGGCTTGGGTTTTTGCTATTTGCAATAAGGGCTCAAGCCAACAGAGCCTGAGCTGAGGGAACACTTTGGTGCAAAGGGTTAAGATTAACATAAAGAAGACCGGTCTGTTGGGACCCTGAACCTCTGGGGCTGAAGCTAAGGTTCATGTGTGTGGAGGTGAGGGCTGAGTGGTCTGGAGACCTTTTGTGGAGCACTGTGGGTTCATGAGGAGGCAAGGTAGCAAAACTCCTGGGAGGGGCAGAGCAAACTAAATTAAGTGCCTCCATCTAAAACAGAGAAAAGGAAGAAATCCTAGGGCATCTCTGCTTTTCTCGTCACCGTTGGCCACTCCTAAGCAGGCTGGCTAATTGTCTGCAAGAGCACATTGGTTTTGCTGCTGGGAACCAGACTCCAGTGGAAATGTTGCAACACTGGCTCTACTGTCCAAGGAAATTAACATTAAAGCCAGCAGACACAGATAGTAGCAATCCAAGCAGCCAGCTGATGTTGTTGACCGTAATCTATAACTGAACTCCCTGGCCCTGGTTTTGTCTCCTCAGGGTGGCATTTATGTCTTTAAGCTGTTTGATTACTACTCAGCCAGTGGCATGTGTCTTCTCTTTCTTGTCTTCTTTGAGACCATCTCAATTTCTTGGTGTTATGGTAAGCACAAACGACTTTGCTCCTTTTTTTTTTTTCTCCATGGGCACGGTGAGTTATTTCAGAAGCCTCCCACAGTGAAGCCAATGAAAACTTTGCAACAGAAAATAGCTTGGGCTGATAACTCCAGAAAACCAGGAGCAGAAGGCTGTCATCTCACTTCTCCAGGCCACCACAAAGACCTCTGCACAAACTGGCAGATTCCTATGGTCCTGCCCTCTGGTCCTTCAAGAGGAAACCAGGAACATGGAAGCTGCTAGCATGAATTTGCTTTTGTGTCCCCGTACCCCATCCCCTCCACCTAATGCTTCTCATGCCACAGCATTTTCACCCCCTTGCTGTGGCTGGCCTGTGTTTTGTCATGAGAAGAGATGATGACAATGGTGCTGAGACAGGATGTTTTTTTCAACGCTTGTTTCTTCTTGTAGGTGTGAACAGATTTTACAGCAACATTGAAGAAATGATTGGCTACAAACCTTGCATCTGGTGGAAGATCTGCTGGGCCTTCTTCACTCCTCTTGTCTGCCTGGTAACAACAGAAACATCTTATCTACAGGAATGGATCCAGAAGGACCTCTTAGTTTGGATGGGTTGTAGGGGAAATGGTATCTTCTCATCCCAGTATAGGTCTGATACAAGGTGGTTCTAGGCAGACCTGAAACGGGTAAAGTAATACAAGAGCCTCTTTCACTCTGCCTGCTGGAAATCATCCATAAAGAAAAGCTCTAGGTGATTGTTTTAATCTAAATGATGCCATCGGTTCTTCATTCTTCTTTCTGAGATGCCAAAAGATAAGCAAATCGTTTACTGGTTTAAAAAGCTATTATTAGTTCTCGTGTAGACTCTCAGCTACTCTAGATCCAGCCTTAGCCCCTGATGGGCTTTTCAGAGCAAAAGACTTCAGCAAATGTAGTATAGCTGACTGCAGAGCAATTTAGCCTTTGCTGGCTCCTGTACTTCCAGCAGACATAAAAAGAATGGCGTGAGAAGGCCAATGATAGGAAGATGAAGGCTCCTGAAACAAGCTGTGAGGATGCTGTTAACTAGCTTAGGAGCTAGTGTGGGGGCACTGCTTGTCTGAGTAGTGGGGTGAAGAAGGAAATTGGGAGTATTCCAGCTCCAACTTTTTTTCACAGGATGGTCAGGGAAGAAATCATTTAAAATTATCAGTTGGTGGGCTGAGAGCATCTAGACTAGTTTAAGGAGCTGTTAGGTTGCCGTAAAGTTCTTGGGAGCTAAGAGGATAGTGAAGGAAAGAATAGATGGTCCCTGATTTTGCTCGCCTTCACCTGCGATGGCTGGTACTCTTTTCCCAGGGCGTGTTCTTCTTCAGCGTGGTGGAAATGACCCCTCTGACACTGGGAAAATACGTCTATCCTGCATGGGGACAAGGCATTGGTTGGCTTATGGCTCTGTCCTCCATGGTACTGATTCCAGGATATATGCTGTACTGTTTCTTCACCTCAACGGGGACTTTCCAACAGGTATGAACATCTTCACCACTCCTCTTCTACTCTCTGCTTAGAGTAAGCCCCCCACTGAACTAAGCCTAAGGAGAACCAAGATGGCTGTGATCTGGCAAAGTTGTTAGAGCGCTGCAGGTTGGTGCTGCAGATCTGTGCACCCTCTCCTCCAGGAGTACTCAAATCAGCCCCAGCACACAGAACAGCCTCTGGTGACACAGGCTTGCCAGAGAGGACTTACTAGCACAACTCAGCACTAACATGTCTAAATGGCTGGGAGAACTGCCGGGCAGCAGCTGGCTGGCTGCATCTGGCCGAGTGGGTAGACCTCTCCTCAGGTCAGTCTGTTGTCCCTCATTGAGC
>NW_009647222.1:0-36618 GCF_000708025.1 Charadrius vociferus | reverse complement strand
GGACTGGAGCCCTGCAAGAGACTGGGAAGAAATCTTTGAGGTTTCTTAACCCAGAGAAATCCCAATTCCCAGCAGTCCCCTGGCTATGAGCATGGTTACCTGCCATGTCTAGCAGAGACATCAGCATCCTCCAAGCATGAAGCTTGAAATACGTCAGGACTAGGACCCGCTAGTGACAAATGTGCACAACAGTAGTTTGCCATGTGCTTTGTAAAGGGCACTCAGTGAATGAGGGGTTAAGAAGCAATCCAGAATTTGATGCAGGACCCACAATACCAAGAACTCCAATCTTGTTTAAAACATTTTTTAAAATAATTTGAACAAGGTTTTATGCAGCAGTGAATCATGAATCTCTGTATGTCATACCTAGTAATTACTGTTAAGGTTTTATTTACAGTGTTGACATTCAGTCTTGAGAGGACTGTGCACAAAGTCCCTGGCTCGGTGCTGTCTGCTGCGAGCTACAGGTGTAAGAAGTCACCGCAGGGGTGCTGATTTATGGCTTTCCCAGCTCAGCTGCAACAACCACCAGATGCCATCTAAATCCCATGAGTTTACTTCACGGATCCTGTATTTTGAATAATGTTTAATTCAGAAATATTTTGGCTGAAATTGCTGGACTGAAGTCAGCTTCAGGCTCTCTGCCTCTGAGGTCAAGTTGCAGGTGGATTTCACTTTCCTTCCTCCCAGCTCTCCATTTGGGTGGGCTCTGGTGGGGGAACCAGGTGGCTTTGGTGTCTCACATCTGCTTTCCATTTCTGGTCTGTCATCTGAGGTTGACTTTAGGTTCTTGCCATTTTGTGTTGAAGGCCGGTGGCAATTCCAATAGTACCTCCCTTCTCAGCTGTTTAAGGGCTCCTTATCCTCTCATAATAAGAGCTGAAAAAGGGAAGACTGAAAATACAGATATGGGTTCAACCCTTTGCTTAGGCTCAATCCTCTTTTCCCCTAGGGATGATCAAAGCCTGTCCTGGCATCCAGGGGCAGCTCATGAGCATGTTTCCCCCATCCCCTCGGCACCTCGCGCAAACCAGCAGCTCCAGTCAGCAGCGTGAGTGACTGCTGTGCACCTTCTGTCCCGCTCTCCCTCTAACAGCACCCCCACACACCAGGAGACCCAGACCTCCTCCCCACTGTTCATAGACCCAGGAGTCAGCAGCAGATGGCAGCAGGAAGAAAATAGGCTTCTCTGTGTGCATGTGTGTCGGTATCAGAGAGACAAGAGAGAATTTTTGGCCTCTTATATGCACAGATCCTGGATTAGTTTGTAATAGAGCTGGAGCTGGAGGGAAATTAGATGCCAATGCTGAATAAAGTGGTTTTGACAGACAGGAAAGATTACAAGTCATTTTGATCCTACTGAGCATGAATGCGAGGGGAAAAAAAAAAAAGACCATGAATGGCAGAAGCAGCTCAGTGAACGTTTCAGAGACTTCACCCAGCAACAGCCACTTCAGTGGTATTGGAGAGCAGGAGCTCGTTTCCCTTTGCTGGAAAGAGCTTCTTCCTGACTTAGTGATGTCTATTCAGGTCAGGTTCAATCCTCCTCTGCCTTCTCTTCTGCACAGTGCAGTGTTAGTCCCTCCCTGACAGGCAAAAATGATTCATTCTTCTTCATCACTCCCGATGCTCAGTCCACACGCCTCCAGTAATGACTTGCCCCGCCATATTTTCCTGGGTTCTTCCATCACTTCAGTTGGCTCTGCAATTTTCATTCGATCAGCTCAGGGTGACAGGAGTCGCTGCTGGTGCAAAGGTTGGTGCAGGCGGCCCGGTCTGATCTGCATCAGTGGCGTAACCTTGTCAGCCTGCAGTACCTAGTTAGTAATGCTTTGTAATCAACCCTCGTTGAAAAACTGTGGAAACTATGGGAAAACGGGTCTGCTCTGAAGCCTGTGACATTGCAGCTCTCGGCCCTACTTGCAGCTGGTATTGCCCGGTAACCGTTTGCCTGTGTTATAAGGGTGACCCCCGTATTTCAGATAAAAGGAGGAGCTGCTGTGCTGTGGGCAGCACCAAAGCAAAGATGACTTGCAGAGTCTTGTGGTGGATTGCCCAATGGTGCTGGAGTGCTTACTCCTGCCACATGCACCATCCCCTTGCCATAACTAGGGCCACCTCTGAAGCTTGGGGTGAGGGCTCCCAACCCTCCGCCGCTGCCGTGCCCCAGCTGTCCCATGGCTAACACACTCTCTTCCTTCATTCCCGGGCAGCGTTTGCAGCAGATGACACAGCCCAAGCCAGAGGTGCACGCTCAGAACAACGGCCTCCAGCCGAAGACATCCTTGAACGGGAGGGTCTTGGATGCCGCCGTCTAGGAGGAGAGTTGGACCTCCTCGCCCTGCCCTGTAGCTGCTCGTGCCACATTGTCCCTCGAGCTCCTCCGGCACAGCTCGCTGTCCCCAGCTCCATGGTGGCTTTCGCTAGTCGAAGAGAGGACCTGGTGGAGGAACTCTCTCGCATGTCTTCCTCCTGGCCTGGCTTACCAAGGCCCTGCACGAGCTGCCACCAGGGCGTTGTGCGGTGACCGTCCTCATCCTGCAACATCCTGGTCCAGGCTCTCAGGGAGGAGCAGCAGGTGCCCAGGTCTTCCCTCTCCTGATGAGAGGTGATGTGTCTAGAGAGCTTAGACTGATCACTGACCGCTTCTCTTTTCTTCTTCTTGCCTTGCCATGTGAATGTCCACAGAGCATCCCATAGCACCCAGCTGTGCTGTCACCCCAGAGAGCCAGCTGACACCAGGTTCAACCCCAGGTTGCTGTTGACTGATCTAGCGTAATCCAACACTAGCAAATGTATTACTGGAGCGAATGTGGCAGAACAAGGGATTCCAGTGAGGAGTCCAGCATGCTGGTAGCTGTAGGACATCATCCCAAAACTGGAAAAGGGCATCAGGACAGTGTGTGCTGCTCACAGGCACTGTGTTTCAGCCCTGTGCAGTCTCCAGCCATTATCACCCCATCCATCGGGGCTGGCACTGTGAGCCAGAGCCTAAGCAGAGCAGGCAATCTTCTTCTGAAGCATCCTGCCCTCTGCAGCTGTGTGCAGTAGCCACTCCCTGACCCTAAAATGCAGTTAAGGGGGTAAGTGGAGGCCTCTTTACGAGGCGCTGTCCGAGTCCTCTATACTGACCACGCTCTGCTGCAATCAGCTTTGTGCAGAGGCAAGAGGTCTGCTGTGTGATAGGGAGACTTTCCAGCACCCTGCAAATCTCTCCCACAACCAAAACAGGGTAGTTCCTGCCAAATGCCCTCCCTGGCTATGTCCCTGGGTGGAAAGTGGTGAGATGCAGCCTAGTGCTCATGGGTGGTTTAGCTTATACCTTTTTCAGGAAGTGGCAACACCTAAATCCCAGTCAGTGGAAGGCAGGAGCTCCTGAGGGAGCTGGTGGGACGTAGCCACCATGCTTAAACCCACCCCTGTGAAGCAGTGCTGACCTCCCTCGGGAAGTGCCTGTACAGCCAGCTGCTGGCGCTGGCATGTCCCGACTCCCAGCACACACATCACAGGGGGCCGTGAGCTCTTGTAGATGATGGTGGAGGAGTGTGTAACACCTCGGAGAAGGCTGGGAAGTGTTTCAGAGCAGTCCTAAAGCAGCAGGGTATTTCCTGGTTACAAAAGCCTTGAGAAAGGAGATGGCTCATCAGAGCACCATGTGCAGGTATGACAGCGACGCTCCTGTTTGTGACATCCTCCCAATGACCCCACATGGAGATACCCGTGTACTCAGATCATTTGATGAGCACCCATCGTATGTGTGCACACACAGCATGGCTCAGTGCAAATTAGTCTCTCCTCTCCCTCGGCACCCTGACGGCATCTCTATGTCTGCTCGCGCTCCCAGGCTCAGCTCAGAATCAATAAATTCATAAATGAGTGTCCAAGAAAAGGTACATCCCACTCACGCTTCCTACCAAAGGGTCTGGTCTTGTAGGTGACACGCTGAAGTCCCGTGGGGGTCCCACCACAGACCCCAGCTGAGTGATGAGCCTTTGCGCAATTGCCCTGCACTCTGACAGGAGCTTCAAAATGGTGCAGGTTGGCCCCATGCTGCCTGTCCCTGGGACCAGCCAGTGCATGGGGCCAACCTGCTCTTCTGCTGGTCTCCCAGCTTGAGGATCAGAAATGTAAAGAGGGAAGAAATTGTCTGGTTAAAGCTGAAGTTGGTCACCTTTGGGGTTGGTTCCCCTGCCAACTCACCAATGCATCTCAATTAACGTTGCTTTAGGTGTGTTACCAACTTGCATTTGTACACGTGGCACGCGCTGTGTCCTGGCTCTTAGTGGTCATGGCTGCCAGGCCTTGAGTGCATGTTTTGCAGTCTCCAACACCACGAGCTGAGATCACACCCTGTCCCGCATCCAATCGTTAGGGGGTTTGCGTCAAAAAAATCACAGCTGTTAAATAGACACGAGGAAATGCTGAATTTACAGGCTTGATCTTGTAAAGCCGAAAGCCAAACACTGAAAGCTGCAATCATAGTTCATCACAATTAATCTCAGCCAGTCACAGACATGTCATCTTTCCTTGTCCCGCAATTGCCAGCACTAGTACAGCTGAAATTTTCTATTCCACTTTCACGTATTTTTATGAACAGGGGAACAAAGGAAACCACTATTTATATACATGTATGTCCTTTGAGGGGGACATCTGTGTTGAAAACAGATGTTAACCTCCGATCTTTGCAGTAATGACCTTTAAGAGGAACCTACTTTTGCCTGTGCGTCCAGGTCACGTGACCCCCCCTCCCCGTAAATGCAGACTGAGAGTTGCGCAGGCGGGTGGTGGGCAAAGGAGTCAGTGCTTGAGCGAGGCCTTAAAACCATGGAAGACCCCGATTTTTCCAACTTCATTGGGGCAGCTCAGTCCTGAGGCAGAACAATCCAGCATCAGTGGTTATTTTTGAAACTCTTGACCAAAGAGAGTTGCTGGGAGAGCTGTTCAAAGGGTTGTACTGTCTGGGTTGTTCCTCCAGGGGAGTGGAGAAGGAAGGGTCCAGAAAACAAAGTCCCTTCACTGGTGGCTGAGGAAATCCCTAAAGCTCCACTTCCTTTTTGCTGGGATTCTAGTCCCAGCATCTCTCTGACTTGTCTCCTTGTATGTGGCAGGTGCACTCCAGGTGTAGCAGCAGGGACTACCCCGCGCATGGGCTGCTCATAATAACGGTATTTGATGAGATTTAGTCATTTGCTCAGTTTCCTGTCTGTGACCTTCTCCTTTGCTCTCCCTCCTGCCATGCTCATTTTCGTTCTCATGCCTCCCTTCTTCCCCACTAATCCGTCCAGTGGAAATCGTCTACCTCAGCTTCCTTCTTCCTGCTTTTTTGCTTCCACTACTGTCAAATTACAGTTCTCCCTCCTTTATCTTCCCCTTTCTATTCTTTCGTCATTTCTCTCTCTCTACTCTTACCAGCGTCACTTCCCTGCTTGTCTCATGCGCTCTCCTTCCAGTTTTAATACTTATTCCTGTGTGCCTGTGGCTCAGGTTTCGCTGTGAGTATGCTCAACCCTTCTGCCTCTTGAAAGCTGGAGCTCAGGACTCCATGGAGGAGCTCAGCTTTTTGCAGGATCTGGTCCCTAAGAACCAATTTCCAATCCAGTATCAAAATTATAATGAAGTTCCAGCTATCTTCTCTTCCTCTCTGCACCAGAAAGTGCTGTGCCAAGCAATGCTATCTCTTGGTATTACTAGAAGAAACATTTCAACCCATATTCCACCAGTCTGTGCAGAGCTGTGCCTGTTCTGAAAGATTTTGTGGCCTTTCCTGTTTTTGCACTATTTTATTTCCACCATGAATGTTTGGAACTGCGAAGCCTGGCATTCCTAGCTTTGCAGGAAGGAATTTGCCCTTAGTCAAGCTCTGCCTGATTGACTGATCCTCTTCTCCAGCATCTCAAACTCATCCCATCCTTAGTGCTAGAAGAGCCTTCCCACCTCCATTGCACGCAGGTTTCCTCTCTAGTGAGAAGGCAGGGATGGGATCGGCCCCTTGCGCTCATCCCAGGCCTCAGAAATGCTGCTACGGACAGGTCCAGAGAAGCAGCCATATCTGCACGTTGCGTTTTTGATGTCAGTTTTTGGATACCAGCTGCAAGACACGTACCGTGCTCAGCGTCAGGGATTCCTCTGTAAGAACCGCTTTTGTGCCGTTCCCACGGTGCGTCACTTCTGCTGACCACAACTCTGCTCCTCATTTCTTTTGGTCCGCCCAGTAGAGAGGATGCATGCATGGCCAGGGGGTGGGATGCTCCCCTCTCCCCCCATGCTGCAGTTCAGAAGGGGATCCTGCTCCCCTCTGCCCACCTATCTTGCTCCTGCCATGTCTCTGTCCTCTTGCCCGCCACCCCCAGCACCTGCCAGCCTCTCCCTCCCACCATGGGCAGCCGCTCAAAATAATCCCCCATGAAACCTCTTAATTCTAAGGAGCTATTTAGGGAGCTGTGCTCAAATCCCTCTGAAATCCTCTTTTTCCTGAGGGCTGCGAAAAATAAAATAAATGCCATTGCCCCCACCCTCTGCCTCAGCAGCGGGGGCTGAGGGGGGCCATGGGAAAGGCGGGATTGCTTTGCTGCTGCTCAAGTGCCGCTTCCCCTGGAGATGTGAGCTCTCCAGGGGAAGTGCCTCTCCCCAGGAGAGGGGAGCTCTTCCTGCTGCTGTTGTCCCAGATGTTCTCCAGCAGCTGGCAGCTGGTTGTAAAACACGTGTGCAATGTCCGCAACACGTTACTGATGCCGTGTGGCACTGTAAGGCTTCGGCTAGCCGACCGCTGCGTAGCTTGTAGTCTCTCCAAAACTCTATTAAACGATGTGTTGGGCGCAGTTGTGCTGTGCATTGAGGGGTGCCCTTAAAGGCAGCGTCACTCTGGATGAGCAACTTGTCCTTATCCCTCTCCTGTCCCGGGGGGATTCTCTCTGTATTGGGGGACGCTGGTTGCATTTGGTGGTGACAGCCAAATGGGGAGGGGGTCTACACCACTAAGGGGTATGGCCGCTGGGGTTTTGCTTGTATTGAGGGCAGTGGCCCCATGGGCTGATGTACCGATGACATGTGGGAGCTAACTCTTAAAAATGAGTGCAAGAACCATTCTGATCATTGCACTGCTTCAAAGCCCTTGAAAAGGCAAGACAAGAGGTGTCAAGGGAGGGTTGAAAGATGGGGGTTCCCATGGGAGCTGGGTACCACCTCCTCCGCCACCACCTTGGGCACTGCAGCAGCCTTGGGTCAGGTACAGACATGCTCAGAGCTGCACAGTGGCAGTGACGTGTCCACCCTGGCCCTCAGGGTTTGTTCACCCCATCAGGAGCAACCCCCGGGGCTGGGGTCCCTCCCTCCAGCGTGTTGGGTGCTCTCTCCAGCGTAGGTCCCCCACGTGTTCCCTCCTGTGCCCCAGTGGCGTGTGTCGGGAGGGCCGCCTGTGGGGCTGTGTGACATTTCCCCCGGCTTTAGTGCTTGCTCTGGCACATCCCAAGGGGCTGGGACCCACGTGCAGCTGTTAACCGCTGGACAAAGGGTTTTGAGCCCCAGGGCCATACCCACGGGGGACCCCAAGGTGGTGGCCCCCAGGCAGACACCTGAGGGAGTGGCAGGGGACAGGGGTGGCATCCTGGTGTCCCCCCCGCTGCGCTGGCTGAGGCAGCACCGCCAAGGGGAGCATGGGGCTCCTGCCAAGCACCTGTCCATCATCCCTGTGATGCTGTCAGCCGGGAAGTGTCTGTGTCTGGAGACGCTCGGGAGAGGTTATTGCTCCTCACGCTGATACCTGACAGCCGTGACGGTGATGGAGATGCCTCCCGACAGCACGGCACGATGCTGCTGTGCTGCCAAGAAAACAGCACCAGCCTTTGCTGGGGCCCTGGGGAGCAGCCCTGGCACCTCGGCTCGCTGCAGCCCGGCCACAGAGCCAAAGACAGGGCCCCTCACATGGTGGCACATGTCCCCACCAAGGCCCCTGAGTACTAGCAGCCCTCACCCCCACGGCTGCAGGCCTGTGCAGAGCAGCCATGGAGGGGTTCACCCTGGCCATATTCCTGCTCTGGAACAGCTTTCTCCAGAGGCCTTTGTGGGAGTCTGAGTGTTTCTGCATCCAGATGAGAAAACCCAACCCAGCAGAAGGTGTCTGAGTCACTGGTGTAACAACAGCAGGGGGGAACCGGCCTCAGCGGGCCCCATAGCCACAGAGCAGGGCAGGTCACCTGCCTGGGGGGCACTCCTGCCCAGACATCTCATCTCCTGTGAGCCCGGGGGCCACCAGCAGAGCAGGTGTCATGGTTTAACCCCAGCCAGCAACTAGGACCATGCAACTGCTCGTTCACTCCCTTCCCTCTCCAGTAGCGTAGGGAGAAGAGGGAGAAGGGGAAAAAAACAGAAGAATCTCACGGGTGGACATAAAGACAGTTTAATAGAACAATAATGGAAGTAATGGAAGAGGAGGATGAGGATGAAGATGAGGATGATGATGGTAATAATAATAATAACGGTAAAAGAATATACAAAATAAAGTGATACAAAGTCACTCACCACCCAATGATTGGTTGCCCATCCCGTCCCAAGCAGTGATCACAAATTCACGCCCCCGGCTAACCTCTGTTTATACATTAATATATATAACTATATATATAACATAAATTTATATACCTCTGTGGTATGGAATATTCCTTTGGCCAGCTTGGCCTGTCCATGCTCCTTCTCAGCTTCTATGGCAAAAAGTCCTTGACTAATGTAAACATCATTTAGCAACAATTAAAACAATATGCATTATCAGCATTATTCTCATACTATATGCAAAACACAGCAGCTACTAGAAAGGAAATTAACTCTATCCCAGCTGAAACAGGGACAGCAGGTCATGGCTGCCTGGCTGAATGTTTTTCTGCCTTTGAAGGCTGCGTGGCTCAGAGAAGGCTCTTGGCCAGTTTGCATTGCATGGTGCTGTTCGGGAAAACAAAAACACCCCCCACAAAGAAAAGCACCGGTGAGTTTTGTGCTGAGGCTGCTGACCCAGCTGCAGACAAAACCTGCCCTGCATTTGTCTGGATAAGGGGTTCTTCAGTGTAAACTCAGCCCTTGCCATCAGCCTGAAGAGCGCTGCCTCCAGTCTGCTCAATGGCTCTAAAGCTGTGTACGTAGTCTTGGAGGTACATCAGCCCCCGGGCTGGCCCTGGGGGACAAGGGGCAGGACACGGGGGGCACCCAGGCCTCAGCAAGCAGGCAGTGCTGGCCACTCGCTCTGCTCCCTGCCCGTCCCTGAAGAGCTCATGTGCCTTTTGGCCACAGCTTGCCCCTGTCTACGTGCCTGAGGCTGGCCTCCTGCCACCCACTGGTTTGTGCATCCCCCTCTGGCACGCGCCGGAGCCAATGGATGCGCCTTTAAAAATAACTCCTCAATGGGGACGAGGACAAGAGACGGAGAGGGATAAGCACTCTTGGTGGGAGGGGGACAACACCCCCCTCTGCCTCCCCCGGCAGTGCCACGAGGTCCCATCCAAGCTCCAGGTCACCGGCTTGTGGCACAAACTCTTTGATGTATTTTTTGAGCATGTTTGGTCCTGCAGGAAGGAGAGAAAGAGAGCCAGCATCTCTGTCCCCTCTCTGCACTTACTGCAAATGAAGGGATTAGGATTTATAATCCAAGATTCTTATTTTAAAGCGGCTTTTCAGCTCTGCGAGGGGAACTTCAGCGTGACGCTCCTGGGGGGAGCTGGGTGACAGAGCAGCTGTCAAAGCCCCAGCCACCGTGGGTGCTTGGGCAGCTGAAGCTCAGCAGTGTCCTCCAGGCTCCGGGGGCGGCTTCATGGGGTGATGCTTTGGCAGGGAGGAGGGTGCGGGCGAGTATGAGGAGGTCTTCAGCCCAGGGTATAGGGGGTGTCCCATGGCTGGGCACCCACCTTGGCACCACGGAGCACATCTGAGTGCTGGGTGGGTGTTGCAGAAGGATTTTCAGGGGTTCCTGGATGCTTTGAGCTTTGAAAAGAAAGAGGGGGCTCTTTCTTTGGGGGTGGGGGGCAAGTCTCTATTAGCCATCACCATTTAAACGGGAGCGTGCTGGGTGGGCAGCACAGCCACGGTGAGAGATGTGGTGCAGCCCAGTCCCCCCAGCAGCATCCCATCCACTGCCCGGTGGGGTGCCACCTTCCCCCAGCCCCACTGGGGTTCCCCCATCCCTGGTGGCACCACAGTCCCCAGGATGTCCCCCCCAGCTGTGGGGCCTTCTCTGCAGGGCAGAACCCCGGGATCTGAGAGAGATTGGCTGCTGCTGGTCCCCTGCAGCAGCATCTGCTCTCGGGGTGTTGAGTGCCAACCTGCACAAGCCCAAAGCATCCTGTGGCCCCTGGGAAGCTTCTGCCCCTCACCGCTGGCAGCATCTGCCCTAGAAGGGCAACGTGATCTTTCTTCCTTTGCACTTTTTCCCTCTGCTCCTTCCTCCCTCCCACTGCCTTCATGGCAGACCTGTGTGAAATGTTAGCAAACTGCTGTTTTTTTCACAGGCATCTCTGCCGCCTTTCCCTCTGCTAATTATTATAGCAGTGCCTCTTCTCCGGCAAGTCGACAGATGGCTGAGCTTTTATCTTTGAACAAGCTATTTAATAAGGGCTCCTGCTTTTCCCTTGCACATTTCTTTTCTGGCCACTTGTCCCTAGCTGCTGGATGGGTTGTCCTTTTCACGAGGGATGCCAGAAGATGTGAACTGAGGCTGAAGGCTGAAGTCAGATCCCAGGGGATGTTTTTTTTTCTTTCCCTTTAGAAAGGGAAGATCATTCTGCCCGGGTTCATGTGGCCCTTACTGAAAAATGCTCTCCCTCCCTGCAAAAAGACATGACAGAGGACCAGTTCCCACAGGGAGCTGAGAAGAGCTGTGTCAAATGGTGGGTCCTACGAGGCAGATCTGAAGGGTGCAGAAAGCCGATGTAAGTGCTGAAACCAGTGCATTGCTCGCTGAAATCCATCTCACAGCGACCGACCTGTGCTCTGGCTCATGCTCCCATCAGCTGCATGGCTTTGCTGTGGCCCACTGGGTGCAAAGAAGGTAATTCCTTCAGCAGGCGGAGGGTCACAGGCTGTGAGCGGGGAGGTGAAGGAGAGCTGAGGTGGCAGGGATCAGCCAGACAGTCAGTGGGGCTGAAACCCGTTTCAGAAAGCTCAGGCTGGGATTTCCCCCCGGCTGTTGCCAACTCTCAGGCTCTGAAGGGAATGTAGGAGGACCCAAACCCTTCTGGACCTGCTCCAAGAGCAAGGGGGAAGCTTCCCTTTGCACAAGAGCGAAGACCAGGGAAACATGAGGAGGCTTTGGGCACCAGCTGCTTTGTGGCAATGAATGCCTCCGTGGAGACACCAGCAGCGGGCACCAGGGCCTGGGAGGGCCAGGCTCACTTCAGTGACATTTTCCCTGTTTTTAGCAGGCTTTCTCTGCACCTGGTTTTCCTAAAGAATTGTCAAAGCCAAGCGTCCTGGGCGCTTGGTACCACGATGACCGAGCTGTTTGGCGATGGCTGCCCCAGCGGGAAGGTTAGCCTGGGTCTGGGCTCCCTGCACAGAAGGACTGTGGCACCACTCCTTGTTTTATTTCCCCCTACCTTTATTCCCGCCCCTCCCTTGCCTAAGAAGCTGAAGATGGTTTTGGCGACTTTTCTTGCCTTTTACTTGGATGGTTACAACAGTTGTAACATCAGCTGTCCCAGGCTGCTCCTATTCCTGCCAGGGCTGCCAGTCCTGGCGGGGAAAAAGTCCTGCTCGTAGTGTCCCGGGAGGGCCGACATCCATCCAGCTGCCATCAGAGCCTGGCTGGCAGCCCCCCACGCTATGTCTCGCGTTGGCATGGCCTCCCGGCACCAAGCTTTGCTGTTTCGGGCTTAGCCAGAGCCAGCACAGAGATGTCTGCTCAGAATATACAGGTTTGTGTTTTCCTATGGGGAACATGTTGTCCTCCTTCTCCTGTGCTGCCCAAATACTTTGCTCGGAGTTTTGGAGGTTTTTTTTACGAAATATAATTAATAGCTCGTTTCAAAAATGAGGGGAGGGGAGGAAGGGGGAAGCAATTCCCCTTTCGCAGGCAGCAGTGGGAGGCGGGAGGGTGCGGAGGCAGCTGCAGCAGGGATGTACCGGCAGCGAGACGGTCTTCATGTTTCCGTACTAGCTTATTCCCAATTCCTAGCTTCTAAACCATGTTAGCTCGGATCCCTACTGAAGTTGTTTGTTTTCTTGGCATCATGTGCTAATGGTGTTTTTGTGTAGTCAGGGTTATCTATTTGAAAGTTCTTAGCAGTCTCAAGCTACGCATTACCCGCATAACTTCCTTGAGCGATTAGACTATGCACAGGAACAAATGCTACTCTTGGGCTACAAACTCAGTTTCCTAATACAAAATCAGTTGTGTTGTTCCTTTTATTGCATGGAAGGGGATCCTATGAAGTCAGGTTGCCCCTATGCTTGCTGGCATATTGACATGTCATCAACAGACAGTTGTTGCTGCAAAAAGGTGTAAAACCTTTGAGGACAAGATGTAGGTCATAATGACAGTGATGGAGGGTTGCTCTTCCTGTATTTGTCAAATACTCATCTCCACACAAAAATACATCTTGGGATGTATTTTTAGGATCTTTGTGTCCAAAAAAATGTTGCTTTTTTGTATTGACAGGATTGCATGTATTTTTAATAATCATATTACTTCTGCTTTAGATCTGGGGGAGACATATGCTATGTTTATGCCTTTGGTGTTTAATGGTAGAGCTAGCTTAATTTTCTGATTTCGGATCTTGTTAACACAAACTGCATTTGAAAATGGTATTTTTCATTTAGTGAAATTGCATTAATGGGGTTAAAACTCATTCAATAACTGCATGACCGCCCGCTGCCAGCGCAGAGCCCTGCAAAGCCATCGCCTTTCAGTGCACGTCGCCCTGTCCTGACCCAGCTCCTTCCCAGCCAGCTGTGCTAACGGCGTGGGGCGGCAGTGGAAGGACATGGGCGGCTTTAGTGCCCTGCGGGTGGACACCAGTTTGCAGCAGGGTGTGGGAGGAGGCTGGCCGGTTCCCTCTGATTTAGCAGTCGTAAATTCATGAGAGTAGCAAAGAGGGGCCACCAGCTCAGGGAAATCCTGGGCGTGCAGCTGCGCGAGTGGAGGAGAGGGGCAATTTCTCCTGTTGCAGGCACTGCGTGAGTCCTGTTTGATCAGCAAGTCTGGGAGTAGTCAGCATGAGGCTTCTGCACATTTGAGATGAAGAGCTGAAATGTACTGAAAAATTAAGCCTTCCATAATGGGAGGGTTTATATGGAACATCAGGATGGGCACATTTCACTGGAAGTGTTTTTGCTGCTATAGCCTTGGCCCCGCAGTCCTGTGGAGGAAGATCCTTCCCTCTCCCCTTCCACTCCCTGTTATTTTTTTAAAAATGGACTTGATATTGTTCGGGAGACCCTACTCTTTATGAGGAGGAAGGCTTTGGAAGACAGGACGCTTGTTTTCAAGAAGTCACTGATGACCGTGCCACTCTGTCAGACCTCAAGGCTGGAGCATGGATGTTGCATAAAACGAGATCCTACCCTACACGCTTGAGAGCAATCCCAGCTTGAGGAACACATGGATTAAGGCAGAGAACATAGCTCCTCAGCCAGCTTTTAGCCTCAGTTGCCCTCATTAGCGGCAAGAGAGATGCTCCAAGGCTGGCCAAGTGTGACAGAGCTCCTAAACTGGTTAAGTCCCACAGCCCTACTCACCAGTCAACCTCATCCTTGAGACACCTGCTTATTTTCAGCCACCTTTCTTAGGTCAGGCAGGAGTATGGGCATGACTCCAGGTTGCTTGACTCAGCATCTGGGCAGTGGCTTACAGAGGGGCACCTCTCCCCCAGCAGCTGGTGGTGACAGGAACCCTCAATCTGTGGGGAATGGTGGATCCCAACTCTGTGATCAGCTGTCCCCCAGGCACCCCTGAGGCACCAGCACAATCTTTCCAGAGTGTCCAGGTGAGGTGGAAAGGAGCCCATCACGCTCCCCCCCCCCAGCAGTGACATTGCAGGCACTGTCCCCTCGCTGTCCCTGTTAAGGGACTGTGATGTGGGTAGCTTCGGGTTTGTGGTAACCTTCTGGGTTTGGTCCCTGAGGGCTCCACTCTTTGCACTGGCCTTGGGATGGGTATGTGACCCCAAGGACAGCGCCTGGGAAGCATGAGACAGCAGACTGGGTAGGGCTGAGCTCGGTGGCAAGTCTTCTTCTGCATCTGGCTTGACAGGGGGTGGGTGGAACCCAATTACAGCAAAGCACTTGAGGGATGCACTTAATTTGAAATCCATCGTAAAACTGCATCTCAAAATTCTCTGTGGACAAGAGCGCCATATTTTGATCAACTCTGCACTATATATATGTTATTGCAAATTGTGTATACTGTATACATATAACAGTGTACAGCTACAATGGGACAGTTGTGGTATATGCTTTTTGGATTGTATTCTCTTTGTACCAGTACTATCTATAGGTGTCTACATAGTATCTGTACCAAAGGGACCTGCCATCTTCCGATTAATAATAGTATCTGCACATTGGAGCAAGTTAGGAGTATTTCACATATAGACAATCTGTTTTTATTGCTTTCATCTTTACAGCCAGGTGTGTGATCTAAACATCAGGCGGAAACTCCTCCAATAATCTTCTGTTTCAAAACATCTTAGGAAATGACTGTTTGGGATGGGCTGATTTGTAATATATCCGTGGCACACAAAAACATAAATGGAAGCCTCTGAATCCCTGGGAAATTTCCTGTCTGCGTCTCAGAGGGATTTCTGTCCTCCCAAGTGTTTCACCATGGGTGTGGGGGTCTAAGGGATTCTTTGAAGCCAGCAAAGAATTTGCAACCTATAGATAGGGTTTTTTTAGCAGGGGCAATCTGAACCCAGCATCTATTCGACTCAGCTGCAAAGGTGTAGGTTGCCTGCCCCCATCCATTGCAGAGGAGAGCTTGCTTTGTGTGCACGTGTTCATCTCTGATCATCTCTCTCATCCCTGTGCAGAACTTCACAAAGGTCAGTTTCATTAACCTTGGGGTTATGCTTTGTGTAAATATGCATGTATGGCTGATTTGCATGGGAAATGTCATTTTCCTTACGTGTCTCCCATCCAAATGTTAACCAAGCCTGAGCCTACGTAGCTTGCGAGATGTGCTGCGATGGTAACAGCAGCCAGCACAGCTGTCCTGCTCAGGCAGCGGATGGCTTCACGTGCCCGATATACCTTTGTACAGCACATTCAGCTGTGTGGATAGCAGGGGTGCCTACATGTTATCTGCCATATAGTCCTACCTGTTGGCAGATGGTGTGTGCATTGACACACAGTATGTGCCGATGTCTCTGGGTGCGTGAGTTTCTCCACGGCCAGCTGATGTCCAACACATGCACTGGCACATGCGGCTTGTGAAGTTGCTCTCCTTGCCGCAGCGTGCGTGTGCAGCAGCGTGCGCTGTGCATGGATGTGCGAGCCTCCTCCCCCAGAGGTGCAGAGCTACACCGACGTGAGCAGAGGGTTTGGGGCTGGCTCTCCTGCGTGCTAGCAAGACGGAAAGGAAGGAGCTGCAGCACGGAAGGGCTTTGCCTTCCCATTTTCCTCTCTGCCTCACTGCAGGGCTGAATTTCACATTGAGTTGCCGTCTCTTGGACAAGATTATTTCTTCCTGGCTTCCTCTGGATCTGATCCTCAGAGTGCCTGAGCATCGTGCTACCTCCTGCTGCATCTGACGAAAAATCAGCAGTAGCCGCAGCGGGCCGCCCCTGAGGCCAGCAGGAAGGCACGATGCTCAGCGCTCCTTGGGAGCACAGCCTTGGTGTGTCGCCCATGTGCTGATGGAGCCCAGGGACATAGGAGGGGGGCTGAAGCAAAGAAGACATTAGCGCACAAGTGACATATCTCAATATAATTTCTAAAACTCTATTAATTGAACAGATAAAATACCTCTGGTCTATTTTTGTTATTTTGTTACAAAATATTAGCGATTTGGACTCTTTGCTAGGTGTGACCACACCACTTTTCCCAAAGGAAGCTTTTTTTGGTGATATTTACAGCAGGAAACAGGTACAGACAGACAGGTGCTTTCAAAAGCCTACACACAGGTAATACTTCTGTTGTTAGGTTTTTTTTAAAAAGACACATTCAGATGGGGTTGTGACTAGTGTTGAAGAGCTGGGTGACTTCAAAGCTGCTGTCCCAGGCGTGGCTGTGAAAGAGCGGGCAGGACAAGGACAGCTCTAGCTCACGAAACACTGCTGGCAGTCCCTGGAGCCTACACTAGCACGGTGAGGCAGCTGCTGGAGTGGGAGATGGAGGAGCTTGCTCAGCAACTTGCATTTCAAAGCAGAGATTCTGCCAAGCAGCAGCTTCCTTGATTTAGGACTCAGATTTGTTTTAGAGACCTCACAAACACGTGCAGATAGTTACCTTCTGAAAAACATGTAACAAAACAAACTCTTACAGCTCAGAGGCCCTCAAATACTTCCAAATCTGGTGGTACCTTTTTGTGAAGAAGTTTGAGTATTGATGAAATTCTGGTTGTGGACCATACCCACGCCTTTCATCTACGGGGAGGAGAGAAAATGTGAACAGTGGCACGCTTTGAAGGTCTTGCAGGAAGCACTAAGTGTTGCTACCACAGTGGCCCAGACTACGGCATTAAAAGTACCACAGCAGCTGAAAAACACTGCAGTCAACCTAAATTGTTTGCACTAAGCTTGACTCTCCTGTCCCATTTTTCCATTCCTGTGCTACTGGTGTCAACAGATTAGTTTCACTGGACCTGCACTAGCATGAGCAAGAGAATCCAGACAGCGCCTGACGCTTTGTGTAATGCAGCTCTGTAGACCTCACTAACACTTTGTTCTTTTCCACCGTCCAGTAGAGCCACCGTCTTGTTTGGCCACTGAGTACCTGCTGCTCACTGCGGAATACTTTTTACTGGGTTTCTCTTTTCTTTCTCCCCCACCCTCCAGCCCGCCCTCCTTTTTTAATATAGAAGGATAGGAATTTGGCAGCAAAAAGCCACTGGTTCATTTGGGTTGATCTAATCCCTGCAGCAGCTTCCTGCCTGATCCCTCCACCTGAAAGATTGTGCTAGGTTCATGATCAGAATCACTGCTGTCAAGAGCTGGTGATTTTTCTTTGGCCTGGTCCCTCTGGGCGAGCTGCGGTATACATTTTGTCCTTCATTAGGTTGTTGCTGACATGCTCCTTCTAGCCTGCACCCTGTCAACGATCAGTCTGTGTGCAAGAGTGTCTATTCACACTACTACTGCTACACTGAGCCTGTGTGTCTTGCTTGTGTGTGGGAGGGCTGTGGGAGCAGACAATACAATAGATCAGATGAGGCGCAGACATGCTTTAAAGTGCTTGTCATCCTTCGAGACCAACCTTCAAAGGAAAAAAAAAATCCGTATTTTGAAGTGAAGTCCGAAGGGCTCAGCTACACAGTAGAAATCAGAGCAACCTGTTCCATGACAACCTGGAATACAGCGGTTTGGTGTCTCTCCAGCTAAACCTGACAGAAGATGTTGTAGCCAGCAGGCTAGAAGATAGCAGGGGTTAGCTACGTCTGCTTCTCCGTCCAAAGCTCAAGGCCAGCAGTATCCTTTTTGCAAGGTCAGGAGAAAGCAGCCAACTCGCCCTGAGAGACTGCTGTGCCTCAGGTACCTTGGCACTTCAGTTAACTCACTTCCATCCTTCATCCAGCAAGAAGAAGGGAGTCTCATGGAAGCTTCCCTATTTCTTCTTTACATTCTTGTAGCTCTCCCAATCAATTATTAAAGCAGCAAACCTCTCTTGTAGGAACTTCATAGACATTGTTATAAATATTTTATCTAAAAAAATTATTTCATCAAGTACCTTAAGGTTTTTGTTGTTGTCACTTCGTGTTAAATGTCAAGTAAAATCTAATTTATTTATTTTAACACACACAGAGATCTTCAGTGGCTCACTGCACTCTGGGAAAAAAACAAACAAACAAATATTGCCATTCCTCTCAGACAGCAGTAACCGCTGAGAAAGGAGGGCAGTGTCAGTGCCTCCTGGATACCACCCCTTTCACCGCAACAGCGAATAAAAATAAAATGTCAGCCACATGCTATGTTGACTGGACAATGGCAGAAGCCACATGTATGCTTTCCCAGGAAGCTACAGGCAGGTCGGATGAGATCCCGGCTGCCGTGAGGTGGTGGGGTGTCACCTTGGAGGGAGCCAGAAGCAGATCAGGCCAGATGTGCCCAACAGTTGTCTTAAGGGTGAGGGGCTGAGCCCTGGCTGGGGGTGAGGACCTTTCCCTGGGCCCAGTTTTGGGATGTGGAGCATCCTCACTGCCCTGGGGGGCTGGCTAGAAGAAAGCTTCTCTGGTCTGGAGGGAGACTGGACTTCTGTTTAGGGTTTTCTTACAATCTTTTCTGTCTTCTGCTTCCACAGTCCTCCCCGAGGTTGTGCTGTTGGCTCCTGGTCAGTACATCTGCTATTGCGTATAAAAGTGGCAGCCTAATGCCTGGCTCCAGACAGAAAAGCAAACAACTTAGACAGACCTGTTGGCACACCTAGGTACATGGGTCAGGCTTAGAAACAAGGGGACCTGGAAGTGAGCAGGCTTCTGCCCTGAAGTTTTTCACCCCAGCCCCTCTCTGCTTCCCTAACTCCAGCTGGGCTTATGCCCAGGTCAAATATGTGAACTTTTTCATCTGAACGCTTCAGCAGAGCCAGCAGACATCCAAAGAGCACTGCAGGGAGGCAGTCCCTGATGCACCGTGGGCTTTCTCACTGGCAATATCCCCAGAGATGAGCATACTGGCACAGTCCTGCATCTGTCTTCACTGTCCCTCTTTCCCCGACATTTTGCACATCCCCACCACTGCCAACAACTCCTGCCATTCCTCACCCAATGGCTGTGTCATCAGCACCCAGTGCTCATATCTTAGCTTCGCATGGGAAGGAAGAGCATTTCTTTCTTTCCCTCTTAAAATAAAATAAAAATAAAGGCCCTAAAAGGCATTCTGTCCTATTTTAAAATCCTAAAGTTTATCTTCTTAAGCCTTGAAGGGCGACAGAGTGAGTGAGCGAGACCAAAGCCTTTAAGCTAATTAATACCTTCTCCTCCCTACTGCTCAAAGAGATTTTTTTTTCTAAAAATACATCCATAGCCCATTTTTAATGCCGTCTTCCTTCACATCAATGTCCCCAATAAAGCAGAGGAGCTGAGCTGTCATCTCTATCTCAGGATCTTCCCCTCCCCTCACTTTGAAGCTGGGATAGGGAAGGAGAGATAAGAAGAGGCCTTCGAGTGTGCTATCTGGGCAGCTTTCCTATAGGAAGGGCAGATGGAGGCAAGAGTATAGCCAGGCAAGAGATACAGATGGGATCTCACATGGGTGGTCTCCAAAAAGCTCCTTTCCTCTAACACCAGAGGAAGAGCCCAAATGAAGGGAACATCCACCTCAGAAGGTAAACGTAACACTTGGCTTTGCTTTCAGAATATAAAAAAGCAGGTCGGCAGGAAACACAAAAACAGTGAGAAGGAGGAAAGCAGAGGTGGGTCTGTTTTATGCTAGAGAAGACAATCTTTATGTGTGTGTGTGTTGAGGTGGGAGGGCACCTCTTGGTGCCATCTCTTTGGAAAAGTACTCATCCATTCCAGAAAGAACCTTGGGCTTAATCCCTCCCTTCTGCTCCCTCAGAACTGCTTGGTGTTTCCGTTAGTAAGCATGCGCCATACATACGCTACCATACAGGTGTATTTACATGTGATGAGGTCTGCTAGGTCTCAGCAGAGATCTCTTGTACAATGCTCCAAAATAACAACAGAAAGAGTTTTGGTGTTCAGAGTGAGGCCATCTTTGCGTTGTACTGCAGCTCAGGACAGTCTCTCCTCCTCTCGAGCTCTCTTTCACTCGTGCACTCCCTTGCTTGGAACCGGCTGCTGCAAGGAGATAATATTTGAAGAGCTATGAGGAGAAAGCATGGCAAGTGGTACAAGTTTTTAGCTCCAGCTTAGCAGGCAGCAGCAGTGGTGGCAGGGGGAAACTCCACCCCCGGGAGCGCCCCAAGGTTGGTCCTTGGCACGGGTGAGTCTGTTTCTCTCCGAGGCTGGTGAAGTTTTGGGGTGGGTACAAACCTATGACCAGGTAAATGCAAGGCGAGGAAGGAGGTTGAGGAGTAGCAAACGGAAGACACAGTGCCTAGAAAGCAACAGGTCATCAAGCCTCTCGGGAACAGGGCAGCAAAGTGCTACATGGGGACGGCACGAGCACGGGAAGCCAGCTGGGCTGGCAGGGTGTGAGGATGTGTGAGCATGTAGGTTGGCAGTTTCTATAGATGGCTCCTCACAATTAGCATCATCTTGAGGGGAGACAGGGTAAGAGTTAGGTCGGTTGGCTTTTTTTTTTTTTTTCTTTTCTTCTTCTTTTACTAAAAAATAAATCACAAACTAGATCTCTGTAGGCAGAAAGGGTCCCCGGGAGGCGGTGGGGAAGGGAAGCGGGGAAGTCTGTGCTGTTTTGGTGCTGGTGGTGTGGCTACACGAGGCTGCGTGAGCCACTGGAGTACCTGCGCCTCTGAAGCAGGGAGCTAGGGGGACAATACTGGTGGGGGTGGTTGTAGGGAGGTGGTGGAGGTGGGAGGGGAGGCTGATGGACCAGCTTCATGGGGGTCCCGGGGAGCCCACTGCCCACACCACGCCAGGGGGTGGAGGTGCAAGAATCGGAGGTGACGTAGCGTGTCAGAGTCTGGTTGAGGGCCGGCTCCATTCGAGCGAGGCACGGCTTGTCCAAGACAATGACTTTGACAATCTGCTGGCACTGTACAAGTGTCCCCGCCGAGGCGGGGTGCGAGGGCACCAGTGCTGTCTCCAGCCGCTCCCGTGGCATGTTAAGACGTGTGCTGGGCTGCATTCCACTCTCGGGCCCCAGGGCGGAGTTGTGCTGGTACGTTTGAAGCCTGTTGTGAATTGACACCTAGTTTAGAAACAGCCAAAGAAGCATTAAATGTTACAAGACTTTTCCCATCTGCTACTACTGGCTGGCCTGAACCCCCGCCACCAGTCGGCCTCACATGCATTAAACCCTCCCCCCCCTCAAAAAAACAGAACAGGCAAAACCCTGACTGTACAGCCACCGCCCCCCCCCAGTGTCCCCATCGTCCCCATCTAGGCCTAAGTGCCCCTGTCCTTTCCATCATGTCAAAGGCAGCAGGGCCAGCGTTCCCAAATCAGTGCAACTTTGATTATCTAAACAGTACAGGGAACGCAAATCAACTCTAGGAGTGGAGGAGTCCATGAATTCTCATGGTAATGAACAGACCTTGGAGGTCATGCCCTTGTCCCCACCAGGAAAAAGGAGAAGGGAACCAGATAGCAAGATTTCAGATAATCGAGGTTGTACATTTCAGTAAAATGACAGTAGCTGAATCTGAGATAGAGAGAGACAGAGAGACTGAAGCCTTTCCCAGCTCCCTGCCTTTCTGAGTAGGAAGGTACACCACATGACTGGATAATCTGTTTACAAAGGAAAAAGCAGAAATCTGACATACTCTAGCAAAAGGCAGCTCCCTCTGATCCATTTGATGGTTTGTCAGTGAAAGGAAATGATTTTCAAAAAAAGAAAAAAGAAAGAAAAAATGCCCGTCTAGCTCATACAATGATAAAAGAAATTCATGATGAAATGGCAGCAGATTAGATAATCTCAAAGAAATGGAAATGCTCCTCTGCTGTCAGAGTATTACTTGGGCAGCTGAAAGGGGGAAGGGAAGCAGGAGGTCATCAGGGTCCCCACAGAGAGATGCTGATAATGGAGTCAAATAAGGGAGCTCACTGAGTCCAGTTTGAAAAGGAGGAGCTGGCCTGGACTGGAGGTCCCTAGGGGGAAAAGCGCAGCAGGAAAATGGTGCTTCCCAAATGGGGGATGAAGTTATAGTTCCTTCTCAAAAGGATATGGGCTGATTCAGACCCCAAACCAGAGCAAAGTTACTGTTTCAAAACGGAATGTCAGTCAAGTGACAAACCCTGGCTAGCAAACAAGTGCTTGCAGGTTGGCATGGCACTTCCAGCTAGTCAGGGGTACAGATGGGCAGATGGGACAGTGGGGGTGCCCTGATGAGCGCATCGGGCAGCAGCACCAGCAACAGGGAAGGAGAAGCTGTGGAGTGGCCAAGCTTCCCACCATGCTGGAACAACGATGGGCTGTCTGTCCCTGCTCAAGCACGGAGGTTGCTCAGACTCACTGCACAGCAGGACATAATAATGTGTCACTGTTTATTCAGGCAGCGGAACATCCCATAGGGAAAACTGGTTGCTGGGCCATGAAGTGCTAATGACATTAGGATACGTGGAAGCCATTCTCCACAAGGAAACACTCCTCCCAACAGAATTAGGAAATTGGCTGTGAGAGGCACCTTCCCCAGGAAGGGGGGGTCTGCAGGGAAATGGGGTGCTCTTCAGGGAAAAGAAGCAGCACCCACTCCCCACAGAGAAGCCGAACTCGTCAAGTAAATATTGTATGACAAGAGGTGAAAGAACTACCCTGGAAAAGGGCAAATTCAGGACAATGGAGATATTCCAGACAGGGAGAGAGTAGGAAGTAGTAGATAAGATTTTCAGTGTGAAGATCGCATTTTCCTGTTTCCTCACAGGCAGTGGGAGTATGGGTGTCTGTGAAGAAACAGGCAACCCACTGGATACTAGACATCCCTGCAAAGATAGATGTACACAGGACAGCCAAGCTCCCTACCTAGGACAGTGAAGCTCTAGGGAAAGTCTCTGGTATTCAATGGCCATGCTTAATCCCCTTCAAGGGGGGATGGAGAGAGAGAGCTGCAGAGATTGTGCAGGAAAGCTGGGCTGCGGGGAATTTGCATGTGATGCTGCATGGAGTTAGCATGTCAGGGAAGTCTTTAGTGGGGTTCTCAGTCTCCCCATAAGCAGTGGGGTGGGTTAGTCTACAGCGTTTGGGAGCTTGGTCCATGAGGGATGTTACAGTTATAAAAACGGATTGAAAATGCTTTGAAGTTTAGTTTGGATTTGAAAGTTGTATTACCCGTCCTAGCAGTAACTTTTAATTGTATCTCTGGAAATTGGTAAAATTGTCAGTCTGGCTGGGGAGGCATTGATTAAAACCTGAGAAAAGAAACAACAGAGAATGTGAGAAGAGCTGAAGTGAGAGAGAATTACTTACCTCAGCTGCTCTGCACTCTACTTACCTCCACTGTGCTGTCCGAGACCTTCTCCCCCAAATCCTTCTTGCCTTTGAAATAAAACAAAAGATCTCACACCTGAGGTCTGTACCTCTAGTCAAGAGCTGGCACTCAGACTGTGGACTGGAAAGCTAAGGGGAGAGGTGCAGGGCCAAACAAGACTCTTGACTGCAAGAACAAATCCAGACCCTCTTGCAACATGATAGCTGCTTAGTGGGGTAGGAAGAGGCCCCTTGGGGGTCCTATCCTTAGGTCCTGATCTCAGCGCCATCCTAGTGCACTTGATTTCTTGCTGGCATTCAAGCCAAGGCATGAATGGACACAAAGCCTTTAATTCAAAGAGGCTGGTCCAAAGAGTTGGTGAAGAAGCCAGAGGAAGTTAATAGAGCAGTTACTGTGTTGCATCAGTTCAGGGAAGAAAAAGTGAGCCAGGTTCTCCAGCAGTTACCTAGGCTCCATCAGTAATGCCTCTTCGCTAGATGTTACAGCTACAGACTGCATAATGAGACTTTAATGGCTCTTCTAGGGTATTTGAAGAATGCATATATTCTCATATTTCCACTATTTGCCCAAAGCTAAAGGCTACAAAACTGAACATTTCTTTTTGCAGTTATTCTCACAGAAATCAATGAGAACGCATTGCAAAGGCAGCACTGCTTGACCAAGAGAAGCTAGGTGTCCTCTTACCTGTTGGAGAGCCTTGCTTAGACTGCAGTTCCATCTGGGCTCCATTGGTCCTTAATGACAGAGTCTTTGCCCCCTGCTGTTTCTCCAGCTCCCCTGCAAGACAGACGTATAGAAGTGAACGAGGAAAGGGATGGAGGGAAGGACAGCAGCATATTGTAGCAATAATATAAGTAGCAATATGGGAAGTCAGCAAGGAGAATTATGCAAGAAAATGACCAGAGAATGCCAAAAAGGGAGGGAGAGAGGAACAGCCAAGAAAAAAACAGAAACTGGAGAGGACTTGACATGTGGAGGAATTTATATATCTCCACATGACCTTCTATGTATGACCTGCATTTATACAGAATGGGTTATTGCTGCACAGAAGGGGACCACTGCTGCTGAGCTACTGGGTCATCGGTTTATACATGGAAAGGCCATCAAAGGCATCTAATGGCCTACATGGACATCTAATCTGTGTAAGACGGGTCACAGAGGAACACAGTGCAGACTGCTTGTCCCCTAGACATTACTGGAGTGACGGACAACTCTGCTAAGGCTACCACACCTGTCTTGTACTTCCCAGCTATCTACAGATCTTATTTGTATAGGCAAAAGAGCATAGGATGGAGAAGAGTGTTCTGGGTGTGACAGTTTAAGCTTCACTATTCCAGGCCACTGTATCATACACCCTGTTCCATAAGCATCGTAAGTACTTAAGTTCTTCCATTTCTCCTGCTGGTGGGTGGTCGCAGAGCCTGACTGCTTTTTCACCCTATAGGTGAACACAAGAACAATACTGTGCAAACTTGTGCTACTCATCCTCTTTCCCATTGTTCCTGAAGAACCTGTTTCTTTTACCCTTTCTCCCTTGTAGGCACATGCAGTGTGATGGCATGGGAGTGTAGAGGCCCTTACATTCAATTCGTATCTGCTCCAGCTCTGTCACTTCTGCTATTGACTCTTTCAGATCTTCCACAAACTTCTGCATTTCCTCAGCACCCAGAGCACAGAAGTGTAGTACCTGTTTCTTCTCTGACCCCGAAACTGGAGTCACCAGTGTGATGCCATGGGGGTAATCTGTAAAGAAGATGTGCCAACAAAATAAAGAGGCATTAGGCATTCTTGCTGGAGTAGCTGGCTGCTTTGGGACCTCTGCAAGACAGAGAGTTTTCAACATGAGTCCAAAGGAATGGCACACCTAGAGTTTGTCACACTGCAAACTGTGGGAACCTGCAGCATTGCAGCCCTGCAAGGGAACAGAATGGCCAAGCTGCAGCAGCAAGGCAAGTGCCACCAGGACCACAGTGCTGCCAAAACCAGAAAACACTAGCTCTTAGCTACACTTTGTACAACATTGGCCCTGGGAACCCGAGCACAGAGGTAGGACTGTAAAGCCCTTCTGAACTTGTGGAGGAGTAAACAAGAGGCCAACAACATTTTTTCTTCTGTGCGAGATGCAGCAAGAGAGGTTGGCTCCTGGAGTCAAAGCCAGAACAGCCACTTAACATCCACAGTGGTGGGACTTCTCCCCGGTCTGTACTTCCAACAGCAGAGAAAATGGCAGGGGCGTTAGCACAGCATGGGTGGGGAGCTCATTGTGCTGTGCAGAGAGAACGGTAAAGAGAAAGATGTGGGTTTATAGATCTCCACTTTGTACTCCCCAACAGGCAAAACACACAGGAATGTAAATGAAAGGGCATGCCCAGAGAGTGAAAATATCACAACAAAAGGCCTTGTGTTTTAAAGATCAGGGTGGGTGTAGGGAGGTGGTGGCTGGAGATTCAGCCAACAGAAGCAGGAGAATGAGAGTGTGCAGAGAACTTTCTACACTTGTGATTGGACTTTCTCTACCTTTTGCTCAATGGCCAGTGGTTTCAATCCTTTTCCTCCTTCCCTCTCATCTTCCTCTACGTTTAATTTCTTTCTTCCCCTGTCCTGCTTTCTCTTCCCCTCCACTGCTCCTGCATCTGCCTGCCTTCTCACCCTCTTCCTTTATCAATCTTTACCAAACAAATCAAAGGACCAACCTGCTATTGGCTGCCAGCCATCAGCTCCCCCTGTTTGTGTCCCAGGGCCCTTTTCCCACCCTGTGTCTGTCTCATCTGTTCAGATCACAAGCCCTTTAGCACATCTGCTTTTCTGTGTCTGCAGGGAATACACAATAGGATGCCTTTGCCAGAAGATCCTTGGGCACTCCCAGGATGGTTATGATACCCCTGAAAGCTGATCCCAGCTCTGATGGTGTCTCCTGGAGATGCTTAGTTATGAATGACTCTTTTATAAATACAGGGATGTGAAAGCCTCTGCATGCTGCAGAGGGTAGGGTGTTGAGAGTGACTCATGCTGCCAATAGGGTAGAGGAGGATGTAAAAAACTTAGTATAGCCACAGTGTTGCTACAGTCTTCTTTCCTTGCAGCATGTTCTGCAGGGGCTCACAATACCCTAGTGGGCATCAGACGTGCTTGCCTGGGACTGCTGTGCAGCCCCTCTGCCTGCGCCAGCAGGAAGCCTGCCTGTTTTTGGAACTCCTCCACCACACAACCAGCCTCCATCATGACACATCATGGCTCTATTCCCAGACCATCAAGGTCAGGCTGACTAGGGCTGGCCTCTCGCCATGCTTTGGTGGGTGCTGTTCCAAGGGCTCTGCTTCTGTCTTGGGAAGCTTTCAGAACATCACAGCACAGTGCAGGAGGCGGCAGCAGCACCTGAGCCTTTATCAATGTCAAAGGTAGAGGTGGGAGTTGTGACTTTGGGCATGAGGGGAGAGGGGCTAAAGTTGGCAGCAGCAGTTTTGTCAACGAGGTTCTCCACCAGCAGTTGGCTCCTGTGAGCTCAGTGAGATATATCTGGGGATTGATTCCCTCATTCCTCTCTACTAGTGCTCTCCCTGCCACCATGACAAGCCAGATCCTTCAATGAGCTTAAGTTCAGCCCTTCTGCAGGTGCTCAGACCTAGTGAGAGGTACCAGGAGCCTCTTCTCATCAGACTGTAGCTGCACAGTGATCTCCTCAGGACCAAGCCTCAGTTTTCTCACCTCCACTTTTAACCCCGATGGAATCTTTCTTCTGATGCGAACTCACACTGGGTGATACAGCTCCCTCCCTCCTCCTTTTCCCTGCCAAACCCCTTCAGGCAACCAAGCAGCAATGGACTTACATTCGTTCTCAAAGAGATGGAACTGCATCCCTAGCAGGCCAACTGACTTGCAAAATGTGTACGTTGAGGAGCTTTTCTTCTTGGGGCAAAGCTTGAGGATCTGTTAGAGGGAGAGAGGCATCATTGGGCAGGGTGCTGGGGAACAGTGAGACAAGAACAATGCAAACTGCTCAAAGCAAAAAAGCTTTTTGCAAGCTCTGTTAATTGTACATGGGAGTAACACTTGGTGACTGACAGGCATTTTGTCCAGAAAGCTGCCTGGCATGCTGCACTTGTAACAACACTTCTGAAATTCTGTATGCATAGCCCTGGGGCCCACTCTGCTCTGTGTCTCCCAGGGGTGCTGGCTTTTTGATGCCCACATTTCTGACTTTGCAAGGGTAATTCTCTTCACTGAGGGCCAGATCAAAAGGCAAAGGGAAGCCTGTCAGAAATACCTTAGAGCTGGGAACAAGAGCATATGTGAATGCTGTGCTGCCCTCACTCCCCCAGCACTAGTTCTTATAGATCTGATTTATCCCACGGAGTAGAGGGATAGCAAGGAGCAGAACCTCCCCCCAGGTTCACAACTGTACAAATGGGTGCAGAGGAACAGGTGGGGAAAGCTCTCATGTCCTCTGCTCCTACAAAAGGGTTTTGTTTTAGCCTTACATTTGCAACATCCACAGTTTCATTTTGCCATTAAATGCAGCAGAACTTCCATCTTGTTCGGCCTCCTCCCAGTCTCAGTGTACCTCTGCCTACCCTCTGAACTCAGTTGCAAGGTTGCTGGGGCAGGACACTTTTAAAAGTACTATGCACATTTGGGGCTCCAGTAAGTAATATCTACTCTCCTGCAGCCTTTGCAACGTTAGAAGGCAGTGGTTGCAAAGTGTCTGACAGGAAAGATTTAAAGTGCATGGGAGGGCTCTGTCTACTATAGTACAGACAGACAAAGAAATGAACCTCCCTTTCATGAAATGAACCTCCCTGCCGGCAAAGGCATGAGAGAGAGCAATGACATTGCTTGGATGGCTGTGGGATGTGACAGTTCGTTTTTTCAAGGGTTAGAGGAGTTTTAGATTTGGTAGGTTTTTTAACAGTGAAGGATCCAGAGCTGTGTCTTACAATGTTGATGGACCAGGAGATGGTCTGTCCTTAGGACATGGGGGAAATTGATGTTGTGGACTGGTTTTAGAATTCTTTATAGAAATCATGGCAGTGCCTAATTGCCAGAGCACACTCACCACCAGCAGGTCATTGAAGAGAAAAACTTCCCTCTGGTGAGCTGCCTGCTTCTGCACTTTGTTCACATCAGTCACTTCGTATAAGCGGCTGCAGCAGACCAGCCGGCGATGGGGCACGGACAGAACCTGCAGAAGACCCACAAGAGCATGCAGAGGCTGAGGGAGGCGCAACTGTGGATCTCCTCCACCCTCAGCCTGCACAACCTTGCCCAGTGACAGTAGCACAAGCCAATTCTGCCCACTCTATCCACGCAAATCATCTCCTCACCACCACTCCTCACTATCATTTTGCCTGCTGGTGCAACAGCAGAGAGAGATATGCCTTCGTCATCTGGATAAATCAGAGGAGTGGGACAGGCTAGAGGCAACCCTCTTGGTCACATGTCCTATCTTCACATACCTCTGGCTTCCAGTCACTGGGTGACTGCTCATCCTCTCTCACTCCACTGGACATCTGCAGGTTTCCTGGACTTTGAGAAATTATTCTGCTCATTTTGGGTAAAAAGCATGCATGATTTCGCATTACAGATTGATTACTGCTAAAGAAGCTGTCTCTGCGTTTGAGGGTCTCTTAACCCCAGCAATCCTTAGGAAACACATTAGAGATGGGTGAAATTGTTTTCTATCACTTTTCCTTCCACTTCCTACACCCTCAAAATGCCTTAAAGTTTGAGACACTGCAGAGCTATCACTGGAGTATTGGCAGGCAAGACCTGCATTGGCAGGCAGGACCTGCAATGAGATTCTTGGGCAAACAATTACTGCACCAGATACTGTAAACTCTGGCCAAGGAGATCCTCCAAAATTAGGAAAGAATGAGATAGCAAGGAAGAAAGTGTTTGGAGAAAAAGGAGTGAATTCATCAAGACAAGCAAGGAAAGTATTACAGAAGAGGGGTAGGGGCTTAGAGCAAAAAGACAGAAAAGAGGGCAGTGAGGGAAATAGGGGTGAGAGGGGTGAGTGGGTGCCAGAATGGTTATGGGTGCTTACCGTTTTCATTCCAACTATGGACTTCTCCACTTTGGTGACATAAGTCACATGATCCTCATTGGATTTTAGCTCTTTCTGCTGGATCCTCTCATAGATCCCCACCACCAGCTCCCTTGGGATGTCAGCACCGTCATCCACACCTGCCAAACAGAGAAAATGTTGGGCCGGCTAGGCAGGGAGAAAAGTAAAGGGAAGAACCGGTGGTCCCTGACAGGCAACTACTGTCTCTGCGTTGTGCAGTGCTGGGAAGGCTGAAAGGAAAGAGCAATACTTCTCTTCAGGCTGTCTTCTTTCTTGCTTTAACACATCTAATGCACTGGCGGGAGAGACTGACATCTCTAAGGCCAATGCAGAAAATTTCATTATTCCACTGCTCTGCATGGTGGCTCTTTTCCATGTGTTCCCTAAGGTTTTATAGCCACATTTTCACATTCATATATCTTGGGCCACTCAGCAGCAACCCCTGCATTGATTTCATATCATCAGAAGTGCTAGACGTAGAGGAGATCTATGATAGGATTCAGCTACTCCTCCTGCCAATGCAAGCATCAGCTCTCCTGTTTGCTTGGTGACCTCCACCATTTTCCTTCAGTGATGTCTACTAGCAGTTAGGAGAAATGTTCCTTCCCTGTTATTCTATCTGTGATATCTCTGTCTTGGCCCTGTCCCTTTCCTGTTTTATATCTCCTTAGATAAGTCTCCAAATTTTGCTGTCCGACCCTTGCAAAGCCTGGCAGAAAAGTTTTCCTTCACCCTTCCTTGATTCAAACACCACAAATTAAACTGCCAGTCCTACCTCTGAACTGAATTCCTTCAGTCACTGTACATGGACTTTCTCTGCTTTCCCTCCAGCTCCCTGGTCTGATATGTACTACCCTCACTGATGCAGGTGTGGAACTGCTGAGGAATGGAGAGGCATTGTCATCTCCTGGCTCCCTCATCCACATCCTTGCAAATGTAGCCTGGATACTGTCTTTTTTCAAACACAGACTGGTGAAGCTACTGACCTGGGCATTGACCTGCAGGTGAGTCTGAATGAACTGTGCCCCCTTATCTGTAATGGGGTGACATTCACTTGCTGCAGTGAGTTGTGGTGCGTTACACACTGGGGATGAGTGATCCTTACATTGGCTGAATTCATTGTGAGGCGAAGGGTCAGATTTTCAAGCAACTCTAAGTGTAAGTTAAGATAAAAAACCCTTTTGAGTTACTGCTACCAGCTGTAATACCAAAGGGGATGATGTCAGATATCAGCCCCATTCAGTATCTCAGGAAATAACTTGAAAGAGGGCCTCAGTGTCACATTATACCAGTCTGAAGTGGATGACAAATTGGGGAAGGTGTGGGAGGCTGAGATGACACTTTCTGAACAGCAGCCAGGACAAAGAAACAAGTCACAGGAACCTAGACAGGGATTTACACCAGAAAAACTTTGGGGGAACTTCATCTGAATTGCAGATCTGCAGTAAGAGACACTTGGAAGATGGCGGACCTAGGATGACCTAGGAGTGAACATGGCTCAGAAATTAGACAAGAATTTGTCTAGACATGATGTCAAAAAGGCCAAACAATACTAAGCTGCATTAGCAGATCTGAAAACAAGGAGGCGGCAGTAGCTCTATATAAGAATATGTTGTGACCACATCTGAAAAAGTGCTTTTAGCAACCTATTACCAAGATGGGAAGGGCTGACCTTGAAAAACAGAAGAAAATTGATTTGGGGAACTGACGCATCAGAAATTGAGAAGAGGTAATGTATGCATGAACTCTGTCAGGCCTACAGTTACTAGAAGTAATTGTAAGCAATTAAGAAGGGGAAGATTTAGCCTGAACAGAAGGAAAATGTGTTCATATATTCAAAGCAGCAAGGAGGGCCAGGGCTTGTTTAGCACAATCCAGCAGGGTCTAAGAAGGATGGATCTGAACAACAGGAAAATGTAATACAATGGACTGCTTCCAAGCAGTGAGATCTATTAAAAGATGAAACCATCTCTCAAGGAGAATGGTTGGTTTCTGAGAAGGCTGGACCGCTTTCTGCAGAAGACAAAGCTTAGATTTTCCCCTTCCCCAGCATTCTAGAAGACACCTTTGAGGCCCTCCATGTCTGGCTCACAGGGAGTAGCAGCAGCCCTGGAGAAAGGCAGCTCCTCTATGTGTTTACTGCTTTCACCTAGGCAGAATTTAGAGCGGCAAGAAGGCAAAAAAATCAAAGCAGTACCCTCACCTCTCAGATTGCGAATGAAGTCCTCCAGCATCATCTTCCTGTCAGGCTTGATGTTGGGGCTGTACATGTCCGTATTGAGGAGGATGATTGCAAAGGCCAAGATGAAGATGGTGTCCGGGTTGTGAAACTGCTGGACCACATCTGGGTTACACATGCAGTACCTCTGGCTGCAGCAGGAGGGATGCACACACTTAACATGGAACATGGAAGTTCTGTGCTCCAGGGTGGCAATGGCTTAATCACAAGTGGATCAAATTCCTCCTTTCACTCCACCTCTCACACAAACGAGAAGGAACTTACTGCTCTCTGAAGGCAAATTTACCCACCAATGGCTGAAGGAGGCCACTAAAACTTCAGCCTTCTTGTCTTAAGGAACCAAAAGGCAAGCGAGACTAGAGACAGCTACTCAGTTTAGTATCCCTATGTAAGGGTAATATAGGAGGTGTCTACTCCAGCCTGACTTGCTAAGGACAAAGCACTCCTCTGGATGTACCAAAGGAGCAACCCAGCACCCCTGCAAGCCCCAGTGCTGCTCTTCTTGTGAGTCACCAATGGAGAGGGAGTCCCTTGCTGGCAGACACGTCAGGACTGGCCTCACTCTGGCCCTTTGTGCCCTTCATGCCACTGAGTATCTGACAAGGACATGGCTCTGCTGCAGCAGTGGCACAGAGGACTCCGTGCTTCAAAAGCCCCTCCATGACCACCTTCTTTGGAAGGGAGGTCCCTGGTCATTCAATCCATGGCTGCTGCATGTTTTCTGCCTTGGGTGTGCTCTCTGCTTCCACTTGGTTGCAGCAGTGGGGCTGCAGGGTTCATTCTCTTACCTGAAAGCCTCAATTAGCCGCTCGACCTTCTGTGCCTCCCCTTGCACGCGGATGTGGGCCTGGAATTTCCGCAGGGCTTCGTCCAGCTCCATGCCCGAGAAGTCCATCTCATCCACCACGCAGCTGTGGGAGGGGGACACAGCCTTCATCAGCACCTCCTCCTGCGGAGGATGCCAGGCAGGCTCCTTCACTGTGGTACCAAGGCTCAGTCCCCAAGGGAAATACCATGGGAGAGGCCGAGACATCACTACAACTGCCCAGACCATACTTAAAATGGGCAGTAATTTCAGACAAGTGATTCCTGCATTCTACAGGTGAGTAATTCTTGTACCTAACCACATATGTGTGTGTGTGTGTGTGTGTGTGTGTGTATACAGCATGACATATATCTCATATCATACCATATACAGCATATATACAGCATTTCATGTGCATATATACAGCATTTCATGTACATATACAGAGAAAGTATAAATATATGTATTGATATTTATCTGTATCTACATAGATACAGATATCTAGACATCTATATTGACACAGATATTTAGACACCTATATCAATATCAATACAGATATCGATATAGATCCCTCTATTTCTGCCTTTCCTATGATCTGGTAATCATTCACACATTGTCCATTCCTCGCTCCCTCTCAGCACATGCACTTGTTCACTTCCTGCTTACCCATCCTTCTCTAGGAAATGGTACCTGTTGCGCAGAAATAACATTGCAACATCAGCTGGTCTGTAACATCAAGGCTGGGTAAAATCCTGCCCATGTAGTCAAACACCAGGACTCCCCAACGATTCATTCTGTCCAAACCCCTATTCATTTTATACATTTCTACCCATTCCACACAATCTTTTCCACTTCTACCATATTTCAGTACCAGGCTTCCCTGTTATCTGCTGGAAATCCTTCACCTCATACATCTGGTATTGCTTTCCCTTTTACAGTGATGCATTGCACACTGGTAATTCATAGCCAATTTAGATAGCCAAAGAAGGGGATGACACCTCTCTTGCTTCCCACTAAAATATTCTCTGTTAGTCTCCAAAACCTACTACTACAGTTCTTGCTGTTCGTATTAGTCAAATAATCTAGTTGTTCTTATTCTTACTGCATGATGTTTTGGTCATTTTTAATGACAACACCTTCCCCATGTGGCTTCAGCACATTTTGTTAGCATATTCCTACCTTTTATGTTCAGGTCATTACTGCAAGTATTAATCAGAAGACTAGTCTCAGAAAACTCTGCTCAAAACCTCCCTTAGGCCCAACTTCCCATTTCAGGAGAGCATGTAGGCACTAATGTCTGCATCAACCAATGCTCTCCCCTGTTTACGATTCCTCTCCTAATTTCTCTCTCTTCTACTCTCAACTAACAATTTATCATGTCAAATGCTTTGCTGAAGTCTAGAATTACCTTCTGCATGTCCCTTTTTTAGAAAACCATTTATTTTAACAAAGAAAGACATTGAATTAATCTACTCTCCACTGGCTTTGGTATGTACCATTTACCTTCCTGTCTGCCATTATTCTTTCCCATAAATAAATTCTCAAAGCTCACATTATATCTGACAGAACAAGAAATTCGCAGGTGCCAAAATCCCATTTTCCTTAAGCCTTCCTTAAGTACAAAGTTACTAATTTGCTGATCTTCACTCATATGGAACTACCTAGACATTACAAGTGTATTAAAAATTCAAGGACTTCATATTTTCTGCTTCTATATACCTTGGACACTAATTCTGTTCCCCCAACCCCCACCCTTTATCTCACCCTCTGTATTGTGTTTGGTTTGCTTTCTCATGTTGTAAAGGATAAACTGACCCAAAATTTAGGGTTAGGAGGAAATCTTCCCCAAGACAAGTTGTCTGTGACTGTATGAGGAGTGGTACAGGGAAAACAGAGGGGGAGAGGATTAGCTCTCATCTCGATCCTTCCATTTCCTAGGATTATCTGAAAATTTTACCAAACAAACCTCTGCTAATAAAGGGATGTGCTGTCATCAGTTTCTTCTTCTTCCTTTCTGTGATAAACTGGAGATGTGTCCATTGGTTTTTCTTATAGTGCTGCAGCTTGCTGTACGCAGTTGCGAAGTGTTTTGTGAGCTAGGCTGTTGAATGGCATGTGCAGCCTTGCTAGAACACAAATCTATTGCGTGATGTCTCAAATGGGTGGGGGACAGAGTTCAAACGCTCAGAGATGTCTCTCCATTCCTACATACCTCTATTGATTCAAGAGTTGACATATCATTGCTTAACTGGAGGGACACCCACAGAATAACTTACCAAAGGCATTGGCTGAACGTAGTGTTCAGTATCTTCTAAGGCTGGAGTCATTACAACCTCAACTAGGAAACATGGGGTCTTTCCCTGCACAGACTCCATATAATCAAAACGTAGGAACAGCTGGTGAGGAGCAAGGGCAGAGAATCAATGGGGCTGCTCTCATAGGAAATCTTACATGAAATCTTTTTTTCCTCTCCAAGAGGTGGACTGCAGAAACACTCACAAATCGTTTCTGGCAACAGCAAAATCTTCCTCCACTGCCTCTTTCCTTTGTTATTTTTATTTTTCTCATGCTTATACTCAGATGTCCCTTGGGTTGACATCAAGGCATTCTGCTTCTTGGAATTTATCTTTGACAGTAAGAAAAGTTTTTCTCCGGTTAGTCGTTATTGTGTTCACAGCTGCAACCACCTCTGCCGTTGGACCTTTGTTATTATTTTTTAATCCTTTCCAATGCGTGATGTTTCTCAGCAGTGACCCCAATAATTTTGCTGTTATTGTCTGCTTCCAGACGTGTGAAAGCAGAGTCCTTGCATACACCAATGAGACCTGCTGAGGTCACCCTAGTAACCTCAATCCACCAGCACTAAATCATGTATCTTTCGCTCCCTCCCTCATTGATCAATCCTTCCCCCTCCACACAGGCTGCACTAACATGTCCTCCCTTTTCTGTACAAATCTCAAATAATAAAGTCAATGCCCTTGACACAGAAAGCATAAAGCCTTTATTAGGACAAGTAGGACAAGGCAACTGTTTATAGCTCTTCTCAAACTCAAACAGGCATTGCTACATGAGTTATGCTTAGCTTCTCCTTTGAGAGTTTCTTTCACAGAGTGACAGATACAGAATTGCTTTGTAAATTCTCAGATGAACTCCTGGGAGTCCCTTCCATTTGTCTCTGAGCCCAAAGAAGGGCGCCCCCCACCTTGCTTCCTGAGAAAAGTTGACCAGGCAGAAAGGACAGGTTAGGAAGAAAGTCTGACTCAAGCAAAGTCAGCCTGAGCTTGCATTTGATTTATCTGACAAAGCTTGTGCCAAAGGTCTGAAGAATAGCTCCTAGAGGAGTCATGAGGTATGCTGCTACTTTCTGCTGCTAGACAGAGAGTAGAAAGAATGGTGGATCATAGTTGTCTGATATTTTCTGTAAGCAAATTTGACACAGCAAAGTCCATTCAAAGAGCCAAAGAGCCTTGTGCCATGGGGCTGCCATGTTCCCGCTCCTCTTCTTGGTGGCTACAAGTTTTGCTGCCTTGCCTGACCTCAGATTCCTGTACAGATTCCCACTAACTTTCTGAACGGACTGTGGTGCCTATGTCAGAGCTCTCCCAAAATGCAATGCAACTATTATTTGTGAAACCAGAGCAAGGAGGTCTTTTCTTTCCAAGGTACAGACCCTGGAAGTTGACGCAGGATATCTTGGCAAGACTTCCCTAGTCCTGCTCACGACTCTACTCCTGATACAGGCCAGAATGCTGTTGGCCTTCTTGGTCACCTGGGCACACTGCTGGCTCATATTCAATCAGCTGTCAACCAACACCCCCAGGTCCTTTTCTGCCGGGCAGCTTTCCAGCCACTCTTCCCCAAGCGTTGCATGGGGTTGGTGTGACCCAAGTGCAGGACCCGGCACTTGGCCTTGTTGAACTTCATACCATTGGCCTCAGCCCATCGATCCAGCCTGCCCGGATCCCTCTGTAGAGCCTTTCTACCCTCAGGCAGATCAACACTCCTGCCTTCCTTCCCACAGACTTGACACAAGCCATGTGAATTGAGCTCAGAGTGCAACCAGAGATGCATTTAGCTCAGTATCCACTGGGATAGGACTTTGGATGTTTGTATCATGTTGCTGAAGTGAGCAGGAAAAGTGCTGACACCCTGCCTTATAAGTTGGTGGAGTTTGAGGGCTCTTGTGCCACCTGTACACATGGGGAACTTGGTCCGTCCTGAGGCACTAAGCAGACAGGCACCTCACAACTGCAGAGAATTGCATGCCAGGTGCCAGGTGATGGGACCAAAGGGTGGGCTCCTAGTTGGATCATTTTGCTT
>NW_009647221.1:427810-438884 GCF_000708025.1 Charadrius vociferus | reverse complement strand
AACAATTCTGTGTGAATTCTGTGAAATCATCAGTGGCACCCAGGAGCCCTGTGGCATTGGAAGCTGTACCCACACAAAAGACAGCTCCTGACCTCAAGACCACGTAACAAAAGCTATTTTAGAGAGGTGATGTGGTAACAATAGTAAACTTTTGCAGACTCTAAGTGGCTCAGAGAATGTGTAGGTTATGATTTTACAAGGTGAGGCATAGGCCACAGTCAAGGAGCTGTGGAGAACAGCTTTTCACCTTCTCAGCAACGACTCACTACGGAATATCATCACCACTGGGTACAAAATGGAGGTTAAAAGTTAGATCCAGCCTGTCTGGAGACAAGGTTAAGCATTTCTAGTTTCTATATATGCAAGGTAACTTTACAGAGTATATACTACCAGAGTTATATTGGTGATTACATAAAAGGTCTTTGCCCTTGAGTAATGCTCTTTTGACCTTGTACTCAGGCTCAGGCTGAAGTTCTTGCCGATAAAATGAAACCTTTCTACTTTGTGCTTCAAATCTAATGCCTGGGCAAGATTTATCCCTGATAGGCTTGCCTATGTTTTAAGAACTTAAAATGTATATGAATATTACTATGAAGACTTTTTTTGTTCTGTAAAACTACACTGTGTGTGCATTCTTTGATGCAATATTTGCTTCTTTTTTATTTGCCTATTGTTTTCACAATAAAAATGTCCAGCAAAGTTTTTTTTTAAACTTAGGTTTTTGGAGTATTTGGGGAGTTTGGGGAACTGATTCCTTGACCTCTTCTGCCTCCCAGTTGACAATACTCAATATGGTGTATGTTGGTACATACAGAGCCAAGTAGTATAGAGAAATTTCCTCCAGCTAAGGTATCATTACAGGCAGAAGAGAAAATAAAGCAGAAATGAGTTACTTTCACATTAGGAAGGGAGGGAGAAGTAGTGTTATTTGATTAAAAGACTTTCAGAAAAGATTTCACAGCAGCTTAGGAAACTTCACACCATATAAACAAAGAACTTTGCATGTTGCACATCCCTTCAGGCTATGCAACAGAGTCTGGCTAGGAATAGGTATAATATGGATGGGGTAACTTAAAAGAGCAGAGAACACTTTGACTTGGAGAATTATTATCCTAGTGCTTGAATCAGTGGAAGAACATCGAATACTATTACAAAAATACACAAAGGTCCCAGTCTGGAGACTGGTTCTGTCCAAATCGGTGTCTGGAGCACTTCCTGCCAAGTGTCTGCTGACCTTTTATGAAACCTGAGAACTTCAGCAAAGGCAGCTCAACTGATTGACAGAAATACACTCATAGATTATACACTTTTAAGTGTTTAATTTTTCACGTGTGCTGCCCACTGAAGGCCACACGCTATGGGTTTGCACTGCATATATTCTGCACAAGTGGAAACTGAAGAGGTAGTTACATGAAAATACCCTTCTGCACTTGCAGATTTTCCAAGAGTTCTATCTTTCTGTGCAGTCTGAGCAAGATAAAACTGAAGAGGTAGTTACATGAAAATACTCTTCTGCACTTGCAGCAGTCTGAGCAAGATATTTCCCCCTTGGGTTTTCTTGAAAATAGTTATTTTGAGTCATCTTCCCTGTAAGAGGTTCTGGAAGCTGTAAGAAGATGAGAAGGATGATGCCTTTATCAGCTCTCTTAATTCGATCCAGTCCTTACTTTTCTGTATGACATATTTCAGCTCCATATTCACAGCTGGCTGCTCCACCAAGCTCCTCATCCTTGCATAGCGTAAACTGTGTGGGAAACCATCTTCTTGAGGAATAATGAGCTTTTCCATCTGCTTTTCACATACTCAGTCATTCTTCACAGGGAAGTCTCACTCTAAAGCTCTCAAGCCACACACTGCTAGATGATTGCTCTGAATCTTTATATGGTTAATCCCATTTCCAATGGCAATCTAGTCTGTGTGTTAGACCAAACAGCCCATAGTTGCCAAGTAGTTGGCAAATGCTGGTAACCTATGACTTATCTCCCAAAATAACAAGAAGAGTCACTCCCACTACATGATTTTAGATTCTCTGGGCAAAGCAGAAGAAGATGTGAGCAGCTAAGGAAAGTGTGTTTGGAAAGATAATGACAGGAATGAAACAGTTTGGGAAGGAAATGCAACTACCAAAGTAAGCAGAGGCATTACCAGCCTCAGAGAACTAAGAAATCTGGAAATTGTGTATGAAGAGGCTGACAGTGCTTGGCACATGGCTGAGGGAGCACACAGCTCTGGCAGACAGGGCTCCTGGGTCCCTGAGGGCACTTATCCATCCACTGGGGTTAGGGGACCACTTTTCACTGCTGAGATTGGCACCCTTGTGTTTTTTTCTAATGAACACCATCTATTAAAGGACAGACAGTCTTTCCTCAGTCGGGACTGGTGTGGGTCCCACTGCCCAGAGCAATTATTTTGCCAACAGTGACCATGGCAAAAGTAAGGAACTTTTTGCAAGATAAAAATCTAATCCATGTGTTTTGTGGTGACGTCCCACGAATTCATTAGCTCTGCACAGTTAGCATTTCAGACTGGCTGGCTCAAGATCATCAAACTGAGTTCTCAAACAAATGTAACAGTTAAAATACCATCTTCTAAATAAAGCATGAAGTTCTGCAAAGGGGGGATGGTCAGGGCTCTCCGCTGCCCTGCAGAAACAGCAGGAAGGTCCCTGCTCCTGCGGCACAGGAACCCTAGACACTCATGCTACGGAAGTGACAATCCACCAAAAGGACACTGGAGCGTTTGGGTTATTCAGACCTCCCTATAATGACTCAGTTGGTGGCAGGGGTTTCTGAGAATACCAACAAACTGAAAGCAGAGAATGAGCTGGCAAATCTGATGGCATAAAAATAGCTGTCTAGTACGAATTCTGGGGAGTCTGGAGGAAAACATGCTCAGTGCTATTTTAAGGCATGAGTATTTCAACTCCCAAAATTCAAGATGTTCCTATCAAGACAGCAATAAGGTCCCTGTGAGTTAGGTATGAAGAATAAAGAGCTGGTGAAAAGCTCAGAACAAGCCCATTTTATGAGTTTTTTACAAATGACAGTATTTGAACCCTCCACTTTATTTTAAATTCTGATTTCTTGTGGGACATTTATGTTTCTGAAGGCAACAAACATGATTTTTAACTGTATCTTTAAATCTGAGCAATGGTGTAAGACCTATCTTTTCCACTAAAATCTTTTTTTGCCCTGAAACTATACACATTTGTTGTACTAATGTAAAAGCAAGCAAACAAACAGCAAGAATACACGTACAAAGAAGACAAAGTATTTCAGTTTTACTGTGCTGTAGTTTTGCTAAGTTTGGTCTATGCTTTTGCCTCAGGTTACTCTGACAAAATATGTCTGACAAATTTGGTGACCTGCTATGATAGGGTTACAGCATTGGTGAATAAGGGAAGAGCAACTAACGCCTACTACGTGGATTTGTGCAAAGCATTTGACACTGTCACACTCAACAGCCTTGTCTCTTAATTGGAGAAACACAGATTTGACTGATGGACCACTCTGTGGATAAGGAACTGGCTGGATGGCCACACTCAAAGGGTTGCGGTCAACAGTTCGATGTCCCAGTGGCAACCTGTGATGAGTGGTGATCCTCAGGGGTTGCTATTGGGACCGGTGTTGTTTAACATCTTTGTCAGCAACATGGACGGTGGGATGGAGTGCACCCTCAGCAAGTTTGCCAACACCAAGCTGTGTGATGTGGGGATCCAGCTGATTTGCTGGAGGGAAGGGCTGCCATCCAGATGGACCTGGACAGGCTTGAGAGGTGGGCCCATACCAACCTCATGAAATTCAGTGAGGCCAAGTGCAGGGTCCTACACATGGGTCACAGAAATTCCAAGCAAAATACAGGCTGGGTGGAAAATGGATTGAGAGCAGCCATGAGAAGGACTTTGAGATGTTGGTGGATGAGAAGCTCAACATAAGTTGACGCAGCACTGTGCACTCACAGCCCAGAAAGGCAACCATTGTCCTGGGCTGCATTAAAAGCAGCATGGCCAGCAGATCAAGGGAGGTGATTCTGCCCCTCTACTCTGCTCTTGTGAGACCCCACCTGGAGTACTGTGTCCAGCTCTGGAGTCCCCAACATAAGAAGGACATGGACCTGCTGGAGCATGTCCAGAGGAGGGCCACAAAGATGATCAGAGAGCTGGAGTGCTGCTCCTATGAGGACAGACTGAGAGAGTTGGAGTTGTTCAGCCTGGAAAAGAGAAGGCTCTGGGGAGACCTTATAGCAGACTTCTAGTACTTAAAGGGGACCTACAGGAAAGATGGGGAGGGACTTTTTATCAGGGGTGTAGCGATAGGATGAGGGGGGTAATGGTTTTAAACTGGAAGAGGGTAGATTTAGATTAGATATTAGGAAGAAATTCTTTACTCTGTGGGTGGTGAGGCACGGGAACAGGTTGCCCAGAGAAGCTGTGGAGGCTCCATCCCTGGAAGTTTTCAAGGCCAGGCTGGATGGGGCTTTGAGCCACCTGATCTAGAGGGAGATGTCCCTGCCCATGGCAGGAGGGTTGGAACTAGATGATCTTTAAGGTCCCTTCTGACCCAAATCATTCTATGATCAGGTGAAGGTGAAAGGGCATTACATGGGAGAAAAGGGAGCTGAGGGGCATAAGGATTCAGAAATTTCATTTCAACAAAATATTAACTCTGTTTCATTTCATTGTTTCTGAGAAGAAAAACCCATTGCTGTCCCAGGTGGAATGTCTTTAACAATTCATATAAGCAATTCAGTAGCAGATGAGGGAGAAAAATGAATCTGTATTTCTCACAGGCTGGGCAAGTTCCCTGCCTGGTAGATTACAGACCTAGCTAAACAATCCTTCTCTCTTAGCACTATGGGAAAGAGAGAGTATTGTTGGTCCTTTTTTATTATTTTTTGTGCCGAGCAGAACAGCTAATAAGATGGGCAGAATGGACAAATTTGCTTCCTCCTGAGAAGAATCAATAAACCAGTGGGTCGGCACTCACTTCAGAAGTGGAGTACAGCTTCATTTGCTACTTATGCAAGCACGGCAAACTTCAACTACCTTTATCTATAGTCTTAGAGTTGCTGTAACCACTAGGTTCTTATCTGTTTAGCATGACCTGCTCGCGCTCTGTCTCTCTCTGCCTTTTCCAAAGACCTTGTGAAAGATGTTAATTTTCTCCTATGGCAGGAAGGGAGCACCTTTAACATCTTGAACGTGCATGTGGAATGGAAAATCCAGCTGTGCTCAAGACAACTGTGCACATGCATTAACCCAAGTCAAGAAGAGCTGTATCTTTGTTGGGCCCAAAGACAGGTCTTTAAAAAATATGACATACAATATTGCCAGCCAACCTGAAGATCACCTTTCGGGTGTTTGACTGCCCTTAAGAAAGCCAAACTCTTCTAGTGATCTTTTGTGCTAAATTTCTGTAGTATCAAACCAAGTGTTTCTAGGCCTGAATGAATATCTACTGAAATCAATATCTGCAATCAACATTGAGTCCTCTTTTTGTCTGGCTAATATACAGCAAAAGGAGCAATATACAGCAATTTATCATATTCTCTTTGTCAATACTACCATATATATTAAAAACTATTGATTTTCCTTTATGTTTTTATTTGCGTTCTCCACACAAACATAAACATTTACATTCCAGACATACAGTAGCTGAAAAAATGAAAGTGAACAAAGAAACAAATAAATTTCACAGAAACGGCAAGTGTTCAATAGTATTTCCAAGCTGGTTAATTTTATATTCATTTTCATAGGATCTTAAAATAATTGTGTCTGTTTCTCATGGCTAAAGAATGCAAGGGAATGTTGACATTTGACACATACTAAAACTGTAATATTTTTCCACATATTTAAACTGAAAAATTCCCTTAAAACTAAAAGTTCCCTAACCAAGTCAGACTTGGGCTCAAAGGACTGCCACTGGGAGCCTGTGCTGGAGAAAAGTGATCTCCAACAGTAGAGAGAAAAGAACTGTACATGGCCTGTAGCTTCATGGGGCAATATAGTTGAAGACCTACGGTTGAAGACCTACACTTTGAGTTGAAGACCTACACTTTGAGTTGAAGACCTACAGGGTCACCTAAAATCTCAAAAAATCTTAAAGTAGATCTTGTAAGGGTCATAATGAACTTTGACCAGACTTCAGCAGGGTTCAACCTCTAGAGCAGATGTTACTGCAGAGGCCGCAGAGAAGAGAAATATGTTCCCTGTGTCAGCAGTATCACTGTAAGCCACAACCAGACCACATAGCCATTGTTCCTCATGTTTCTCATTCTCACAGTCTTTTGAGAAGCATAGAAGGAAGCCTGGAGAAACAGACCCTCTCCCAACATGTTTCCAACTATAGTTATCTTCTTAGGAAATAATCTAGAAAATTAGAAATGGCTGTCCTGGGTCCTATTACAGATAGCTCCCACCAGATGGTCAGTTACAGTCTTGATAAGAACATCTGCAATCTGCCAATAGTGGCTGTAACAGGAATAAGAAGAGCTCATTTTTCATCTTCATCCTTTGGCTGACTGCCATATGCCATGGAACTCCACAGGGCAAGGACATCCACCAGAGGAGTTCCTGCAGGGAAGACCCTACTCAGAGAGACCCTCTGCTTCTCTCCACACACCCATAAAGGAACAAAGGGTGTTGTAGCGTATGCACTGATATTCTGATTCATTCAGCTCAGGGGAGAGGCCTGAAAGGAGGCAAAGAAATAGGAAAGATATTTTTGACCCAACCATCCATTACCCAGTAATATAAATTAAGGAACAATACGTTTAGACCTATTCACTCTCTGAGTCCAGTACAGTGTCTTCTACTTTTGCTTTTCTATTATTCTTTGTGACACATTCTTCTATCCCCCACACACCTTCTTTTTCACTGAAGAACCATTATTTTATTCCCAAAATCTTATTAAAAACACTTTTATTCCAAAAACCTTACTAAAAATACTATCTGTATTGATTCCCTTGTCATCAGTTCCTGTAGTTTATAACGTGAATTAATGGTGTGTTTTGATTTATAAAATATGGCACAGAACTTCAAGTCAGGCTAATCATCCTCTTCTGTTGTTTTTCTCACCAAGTTAATAAAAAATGTTTTATGTCTTTAAAAACAATGTAAATGAAATCTTGCCTATTTTCTTGTCACTTCTTATCATAGTTCAAATGATGATATGTTTTCTAATCTAGCAGACTGCCAAACACCTCACAAAGTGTTGCTTGTGCCATACGAGGATAAGCTACTTGATGAGACATTTATAAAAGGTATGAACTGAAGGCAAGAGCTCCATGAAAAAGGAGTATCATTTGTCTGTTGTGTTCTTGAGAGAAGTCGGGGCTTAAGTCCTCCACCAATATAAATGCCAGCTGAGAATCCACTCCTGAGCTGGTAACAAGCCCTTCCCCAGGTCTGAGCAGACTTGTTCATCAAGCCCTCTCTAAAGAGCTGTCAGCTGGAATTACATGCGTAAAACATGCCTTCCTCCCACCAAACTCCTGCTGGTTTCCTTTCCCTTTGCAGACTTAACCACACAAAACGTTCCCTCTGCAGGTCAACTCTTGGCAATTCTTCCTCTCAGGCAAATTTCAGCAGAGGAGCCCTTGTTTTTGCATTTTCTCTTCTGTTATTCTGTTGTTTTTCTTGGATTGTTGGAATTTAACTGTTACAAACTCCTTCAGGGCTTTTGTGATCCACATGTTCAGCCCACCACCCTTGTATATGCCACAGAGATTTTCTCTGCTTGCTAGAAAATGCTTTGGCCCTTGTGACACGAACTCTGAAGTGAGCCCATGCAATTCCCATGGGTACATATTCTCTCAGATTTTGCATACCATGATACTGACAGTGCCTTCTCTGCACATTTGCGCAGTGCGAAAGGAAAGGCCCCACTGCTCTGCCATGCCAGTCTATTGCTTTCTTGATTTCCTGCACCATAAGGCTTTTTTTTTTTTTTAACATTGTAAGGTGCATGGGATTCATTGTGCCTCACCTCATCATAGATTTCTATGGAGTTAGTCATCCACACTTCTTTTACCGAGTGAAACAAGCACTTATAAGGAGAAAGCTATGTTAGCAGAATATGAAATACAAAATCTTCTAACTAGATATATGATTTTGTTACCTGTTACCATGTAAGCAGGAAATGAGGAGTATGGTACCACAGATGGCAAAACTGGAAGTGAGGAGTAAAAGTAGGGTAACACCACACTACTCACACATGTATAGAGTGAGCACTGAGTTTTGTACAGTCTCTTCTGGGGATCTTCAGAGTATTTAACAGAAGCTAGCAAATACCTGAAAAGTTGCCTGTGTTCATTTCATTCCTCAGCTTTCATACTATTTAATTGCTTTTGAATCTGGGTTTCGTATTCCCCCACTCCCCATTTCTTTCAAACCTATTTCCCAGACAGCAGTATTGTTCTTTCTCTCTGTCACTTCCTTTCTTGGCTTCCCGCCTTCTGTACTTCCCCATTTCCACTCAATCCCCTCCAGGCTATGTCCCCTCCCTCAGGCTGCCTCATTATCTTTTCCTCCTCACACTCTTCTGTTTGCTATTTTCTCCCCTGCTTATCCCTTCAATGTTGTGGTTTTTTTTTCTTTTCCCACAACTTTCTGTTCCTCAAGTAGTTTTCCCCTGCCTCTCTTGACACATAGTGATTTGCATACATTGACATGCCACCATTTTTTGCCCCAGCCTTACATTCATCCATACCCTTGGTACCACACACCCTAGCACAAGCAGAGAGCAAGAAGAATGACTAAGAGATGTTGTGTTGGCAGAGGAGGATGTTGAGGAGCACAGAAGACAGACAGGGAGAGAAGAGGAAAATTGCTGGGCCTAACTGCAACTGCAATGCACCCAGTACTTTCCCTCTCTTGCCATTCTGAACTCTTCAGCAAGCCTGCTTCTCTCCCTTGGTTTTCACTCATGATGTTCAGTGCAACGATTTCTCCCTCCATTTCCCCTCCAAGTCCTTCCTGAAGAAGCAATACCTTTCCACACCAGTGCTCCAGGCTTAGGATTTATTCCAACTAGTCTTTATGACTGTCCACAGGCAGCCCTCCTGCCACATCCAGAGTCCTATCCACCAGTCAAGTGCATTACTATATACTAAAACATATATTGATCCTGTTCATTACTCATGATTTTAGCCAAATATGCCTAATTTTTAGTACTTCACCAATTTTAGATTTAACGATGGCGGTAGACTCCTATTTTTGTAAGGTTCAGGCCTTGCTTGTGTTTCTACCCAGATCCAGACCTAATTTGAAGTCTTTTTCATGACCATCTTCTCCTCCTCTGTCAGAGTTTTTTCATTCACCCCAGCTGTACCCTGGTGAAATGTTATTTATTGAGCAGCACCCCACACTGAGCTTTGGCAGTCCTCTTACTGCATCTCAGAGCTATCACTCAGGTCAGAAGGAAACCTTTACAGCATAATCTTTGCCTCTTCTTTTTTAGTCTTCGGGTCATATGGTTCTACTTCCATGGCTGCTCTTGACCTAATCAGATAGGGGACATTGCCACCCAGCATTGCTGGCAGCCCTTGCACCTCTAACTCACCATGCAACAGCTCAGTAAGCTCCTTCTGAATTCAGTCCCAGTGTCTTTTGTCGATCTGCACCTGGACCAGATTACCCTACCACTGCATAGAGGAGCTCCCCAGCCTTTTGCACCACGATGCACACCCTGCACATCTTCCTCCAGTGGGACTGCACTGGCCATGGTCTCAGTAAACCAAGACCAGGTCTTTAGCAGATGCTCCCAGCCTCTGGGTCCTCCTCTGGACTGGTTCCCCACAGCTGCAGGCAGGCAGGGAGGGAGCTAATGGCAGCGGTAGCACCATGACATTTTACAGGCTCTCTAGATTCTTCTCTCTGAAGTCTTTCCTAGCCGCAGGCACACTTTCTGTCCCTCTGTTTTCCTCCGTTAATGAGCTTGGCTGATTAGCCCCCTTGCTGCTTCAGTTTCTCCAAGCCACAGTAACCCAAGCACTGCCCCCACACGCTTTCTTGATACCTAAACGATTGCCCTTTTCTCTGTCTTGACCTTTTCTCTGTCCTCCTTCAGCTGTCTTTTATCAGTAAGCCACAACAGGATCTGACTGCTTTGATTTCAAAGCATAGTAGTAGTTCGTATCCTTCCAATTAGTTCACGTTTAGAGAACCAAACTGCAGGGTCCTCGCAGCAAAGAGCCTAGAAGCCAAACAACCCCCAAAATCCCCATCGGCAGATATCTTTTATCACCTAAAATACAGAATGACGCAGCAGAAAAACTTTTAGTGCTTTGTGCTTTGACCCTCTCGCAAGCCAGAGGGACCCAAGAATGGAGTTAAAGGCTGTCTAAGTCATGGGTCTTGACAGATTGCAAACATGCCAGAGAAATTGGAGACAGTGCACTGGAGCTTTAAAATCTTCAGATTAACTTCATGGGGTCTGAACACAGCAGCCTGAGCAGTGTCACCGTGCTTGCTACTCATGGCAGTCCCGCTTTTATTATTAGTACTGTTCACAGAGGTGATGAGAGACTTACTGAGGGCCACAAAAAAGGTCTGTCACATCCTACTGACCCTGCATGACTCACAGATTAGCACCTCTCTTTGCCCCCAGGCAGTATTCTCAGGTCTCAAGAAACAGAACTTCTTTGAGCTTGTTCTGGGACCCCGATGGAGCATAAGCTTGCTCTTCTACCAACATTTCTTTTCTGACTGAATAGCTGTAGCATGCAAACATTGCCTGTTCTTTCAGTTCTTTGGCTGTTTTGTTTTTTGTTTTTTTTTCTTTCCAATCTGTTTCTTGTTTGTCTGTCCTTAATTTCTTTGTTCATATTCCATATCCTACTTACCCAATATAAACCAGAATATTATGCTGTCTGTTGTTGACTTTGTGGCCTGTTTGGGCGTAACAGAAATGGATACAGGGTTTTTTTAGTAGGTCAGAAACTCAGAAAGATGGACAGCAGTCCTTTGCCAATAATGTTAACATCTCTGCTATTCCCACTGTCTCTTCAAGCCTGCAAAGCAAAGAAGAAAAATTTCTGAGATCACTGGGAGGTCTTGTTTGTGCATGCAGTGAAA
>NW_009647221.1:393962-427766 GCF_000708025.1 Charadrius vociferus | reverse complement strand
ACATCATGAGTCTTACATCTTACAGAACAAGATGAATGAAGCCATCGATACAGATGAGGGGAACAAATCAAGAACGCAGTGTTATGCAAGTAAAGCCTGAAACTCAGAACTAGAAAATGCCTCCCTGGACACAACTTTGTTGTTGTTCTAATTTTTTACAGGTCAAAGGTGCATTGAAAGCTTTTAAAACAAAAGTGTGTGTAACTTCCAAAACCAGTAGTGCAATTATATGTATTAAAAAGCACGGGTGGATTTGAAAAGACAACAGTTTAGAGCTAAGTCAACTTCTAACACATTCTGTGTCTCATCAGTGGATGTTGTCTACCTTGACTTTGGCAAGGCTTTCGACACTGTCTCCCACATCATCCTCACAGGCAAGCTTAGGAAGTGTGGGTTAGATGAATGGACAGTGGGTGGATTGAGAACTGACTAACAGATAGAGATCAGAGGGTTGTGGTTAGTGGTGCAGAGCCTAGTTGGAGGTTAGTAACAAGTGGTGTTCCTCAGGGGTCAGTACTGGGTCCAGTCCTGTTCAATATATTCATCAGTGATCTGGATGAAGGGATAGAGTGTACCATCAGCAAGTTTGCTGATGACACAAAACTGGGAGGAGTGGCTGACACGCCAGAAGGCTGTGCTGATTTAAAGCGAGATCTGGACAGGCTGGAGAGTTGGGCAGAGAGGAACCTAATGAAATTCAACAAGGGTAAGTGTAGGGTGCTGCATCTGGGGAGGAATAACCCCATGCATCAGTACAGGTTGGGGGCTGACCTCCTGGAGAGCAGCTCTGTGGAAAGGGACCTGGGAGTCCTGGTGGACAACAGGATGACCATGAGCCAGCAATGTGCCCTGGCGGCCACGAAGGCGAATGGCATCCTGGGGTGCATCAAAAACAGCGTGGCCAGCAGGTCGAGGGAGGTCATCCTCCCCCTCTACTCTGCCCTGGTGAGGCCGCATCTGGAGTACTGCATCCAGTTCTGGGCTCCCCAGTTCAAGAAGGACAGAGATCTGCTGGAGAGGGTCCGGCAAAGGGCTACAAAGATGATATGGGGATTAGAACATCTCTCATATGAGGAAAGTCTGAGGGACTTGAGTCTCTTTAGTCTAGAGAAAAGAAGATTGAGGGGGGATCTTATTAATACTTACAAGTACTTAAAGGGAGGGTGCCAGGGGGATGGGATCAGTCTTTTTTCAGTGGTGCCCAGTGATAGGACGAGGGGTAATGGGCACAAGCTTGAACATAGGAAGTTCCATCTTAACATGAGGAGGAACTTCTTTACTTTGAGGGTAGTGGAGCACTGGAACAGGCTGCCCAGAGAGGTGGTGGAGTCTCCCACTCTGGAGACATTCCAAACCCGCCTGGACGCTGTCCTGTGCAACCTGTTGTAGTGACCCTGCTCTGGCAGGGGGGTTGGACTAGATGATCTCCAGAGGTCCCTTCCAACCCTGACCATTCTGTGATTCTATGATTCTGCTTTATGGGACTCTTCCTCCCCAGGAACATTTGATTTCTGCTGGCTTTAGTTATTTATGATTTTAAAAATGACTTGGAGATTGAGAAATGAGACCCTGGTTCGGGAAAGCCTTAAAAATGTGCTTCAGCGAACTTCAAGCTGTTCCTCAGTTTTGACCTGAATACCCTCAACAAATTATACAACACTATATTCTAGGGTGTTATCTGATGTGCCACATTCATCTAATAAGTCAAACAATTCTTCAGTGCTTGTAGGGACAGATGTGAGATTTATGCAACATGAAAATCTTTAATAATGTGTAGGATGTGAAAAAAAATTGATAAACAAGAGATACTGAAATGAGAGAAACAGGACACTATGAAGTCATGAATAGGGGCACCTGGCACAGCCAGGATAATACAAAATTATAAATGCATTTATTTAATAGAACTAGATTGCTCCTTGGCATGCAGGGCTGCCTTCCTGTCTCCGTGACAAGCATGCTGAATGGGAATGCAATCTTTCTGGAGAAACTGTGAGACTTTTAATTTGCTGGAGTAGCAAAGGGACTGGAGGATGAAAATTCAAATTGTACGTGATATGGCTATTGCAAAGGTTTGTTTATTCTGTTTAGCCCTGGGTGAGGAGACTGGGTGCTGCTGGAGGAGCTGAGAATCCCTTATCATGTTAATTCAGTCTTCATTCAGTGTCATCTCCCTGAAGTTTGAAGAAGTGAAGCTTTTTGTCCTGAGCTTTAAAGTGAGTTGGGAGATACAACTTCATATCGGGGAATAATCCTATTCCTCTTGCCTATTGAGCTCACTGAGCCATGCAGCTGACTTTGCAAAGTCCAAAAAATAGACCCTGTTTTGATGCTCATCAATTCTGCCCTTACTGCCAAATGTTTGAAGTTTGCCTGTTCACTGAGTTTGCTGACTTTTCTTTCTTCTCCTCCATTCCCTCTTGCCCCCAGTTTGTTCCAGTGCTGAGGCTCCACAGCTTCCATCAGCTCCCCTTCAAACTGAGGCCCCTTTTTTGTTCCATTTATTTTCACATATTTCAACCTGTGACTCTGTTCCTTGGTATTTCACTGGGTACCAGCACAACAGACTTTCGAGGTTGCTTGTTTACTAAATTGGAAATCCCACTGTTGACTTCCTCAGTTAGGAGGCAGTCAAGACCATATCCAACTTTTTCATTCAATCCATTTCTCATTGCCATCCTCATCCACCATTTTCTCCTCACTCCATCCGTGACTCAAAAGATGTCTGTCTCCAGGTTCGTCTTTTACTTTCTGGCACTAAATCTATGCACTGTTCTAATCCTGAGCCTAAAGCTTATTTTATTTTCGATGGTTAATTTCCATCTTGTCAGATACCTCTGATCTTGAATGCCGGGAAAAACTGGAAGGATTCTTTGATGTGAAGTCCACAAAGCTGTTGAGTCTTTCTCTGTGAGTGTCAGTTTGAGGGTAACTTTGCTCTCACAACCTGTGCTGTCCGTGTCTGAGCTAGTCACCCCAAATTGCCTTCATAGCCATGACCAGCATTTTAAAGGTGGGATTTCTCTGATCCATTGTGGATGTTTTTAATAGGATGATGTGATTGGCAGCCTAAATTAAACTACTACTTTCTCACTAGTTATAATGGAACTTTAGAGTGGCTACTCCATGTGAATACTACCGCTAGAAACAGAAATGTTGGACAAGTTTAGCGTAGTACCAGCAAGTCCTCACATCAAAGATCTCATCTATTCTGATGTGAATTTTCCATCTCTGGCTTACTTTACAATATGTAAAAACATGATTCCTTCAGAGACGGCAAAGCTGCAGCTCAGAAAGGTGGAGTGACTTCCTGAAGTTTGCCAAGCAGCCTTTATTCAGCACTGAATTACTGTAGTGGTAGTCACTGATGCTCAGATTGGGAGAGCTGGAAGCAAAGCATCCTGACCTCGTATCTGTCACCTATTCATTTAAATGGCAGTACCTGCAGAGAGATCACAAAGAGAATGGCCCCATTTTCTTTTCCTTTGCACCCCAAATTTGCCCAAACATCCCAGCTACAGAGATGTTTGGGGGATGTGTGTAGCCCGTAACATCATTACAACATGCTTCATGTGATGAGACAAAAAAACCCACTTGCATTTACAACTGATATTTCAACCTGTAAATGCAAAACTGTGTGTGTAATTTACTGTTGCAAAAAGTGGGCGCTAGGATCTTGGGCCCTCTAAAACATTTACTCCTTGACAATTCCCGTGTGTCCAATTTCCCTCTCTAGAGAAAAAAAAAATGCTCCATTTTTCTGTAGGCATGTCCATGCAATAGATGAACATCAAATGCTGGCATTGTCATTCAAGCAAAAATTCTAATGTTATGGCTGCCCCTCATGCATTCCAGGAGCCAGAGCTGTCCATTTTCTGCAACACCTGGTAAAGCTGGACAACCTTCACCTGACAGTTGGAATAAGATAAAGTAGACATAGTTTGACAAACAAGCTAAATTTCCTATTGTATTTGAAAAAATGAAGGAGAAGGACAAAGAAATCCTGAAGTGCTTGGTCCTGAGTCCTAAATCAGACACTACTTAAAATACAAAAGCTCAGGCTTGGAAAGATGAGGAAGCCAGAGACAAAAAAACATTTTAGAAGTGGCATGTATTTTGCCCCATATGATTTGATCATACTGTCGGGTGAAAGACTTGTATGAAATTAACTGACAACAGGCCTTGGGGCAGTTACAATAGAGTGTAAATGTACACTGCATTTCCTTCATTTTGTTTTATCTTCTCCTCACACTTCTATGGACTATTTTTCTTATGCTTATGTGGCAGGCGCAAGAACACCACTCTCAATGCTGACAAGAAAGCACTTGTTAAAACTCCACACGCTCATTTTTGGACACTATTTCTGACTTCCCCACAGTGGATAACTGTGGGGTGTACCAGGGGGTTTTGTCTTGGAGGTCTAATCCATCAGTGTCTGTGGAGACTCATTCAAGTCTGACTGCTAATAAACAATCTTAAAACCCTAATGTCATCTAGACAAATTGTGTTTTAAACACCTTAGCTGGCTGGGATGAACTCTAGATTGAGACTTGCTACCTTGATTAGGTATAGTCATTAAGCTGAATTTGCCCTATAATCATTAAAAGTTTAAATGTCACAGCAAGTGTCCTTTTTTCCTCCTAACCATCAGTTCCAGATTTAGACTAGGTAACATTTCAAACTACATACTCCAAGAGCAGATGCTCCTTTTTCTTCATTTTTTTGTTCATAGCCAACCAAGAACTTGATAAAAGACATCATGTAGGCATCTGTCTTAATAGCTTTTCCCAGATTCTCCTCATCTGACCTTTGTTACTGTCTGAATCATCTTCTATTGCATTGAAGTGTAACTTCCTTCCTTGTCATTGGATATTTTGCATTGCATTAAAAATAATAGTCCCACAAACATATCCTCCAGCTCTATTTGCTCCAGTTCACATACCTCACCCTGTCATTGTGTAGCTAATATCTCTGCAACTGCCATTTTACCCCTTTCGCTTAGCTCTTTGTGTGCTCCATTATTTCGTGGCTCGACTGCCTTTTGTCACTGGGCTAGTAACATATTTCTGCAGTCAGTGGGCAGGCAACCTCATTTACTGTCATGCTGGGTAATTGGCAATTTCTTTTAAATATCCACTTAAAAAACCCAAAAAAGTAGAAAATTTGTCTTACAAATAAAAGTGTGCATCGACTTACTTGTCTGTGTTTATTCCCTTTATTGTGTTCCTCTGAGGACATAAGCCTGCCTCCGATGAAGTCAGAGAGAGCCTTGCCCTGGGCTAAAGCCTGAACTTCACTCTGATTTTCATTGCTGCAAGTGATGTTCCAAAATCACCTATCAGCCAAGAATGGCATGGGTCTGAGTTGCAAAATTCTGATTTGCCTCTTTTAGTGCATGGATGCCATCAGTCCCTCAAACACTCAAGTTTCGGGTTCAGAAGAGCAATGGCATGGGTTTAACATTCTGCATTTGCATTAAAACGCTATCTCCAGTGTGAGCTGCCTTCCCAAGGGATGCTCTGGGTGCCTTCCCACCAAGGGAAGCATCTCTCAGGCAGCACCACCAAAGAACTTGCTTCTTCCTCTGAAAATGTAGAGAGGAGCGGCAGGTTGAGAACGTCCTCAGCTTCTGCAAACAGCTCTCCCAAGTAAAATGAAGGCGAAGAGGAGGAGCACTGCTTCACTGAAGGCAGGCTGTGTGTCCGCACCGTACTGCAGCGAGGGGAAGAGGGAGGTTGCGTGCAGAACATTGATGGCAGCGAGTTCTGCTGAAAATGACTGACTGGTTTAATTAGTGGGAGCACTGTCAGGCTCCTGCCTGACAGCCTCTGTGAGGCTCCCGATTGCCAGGCTTGGACCAATTTTATCAAAACTCTGAATGCAGCAGCTGAAGAAACTTCTATCAATGGCTCCTTTCGCCATGCCCAGTGTTAGGCAGTGCAGCACACAGTCTTTGCTGGATGAGACCAAACACTAACATTCACAGGTGCTCTCTCACATGACAGAAATGCAAAAGCTGCAGCATCTGGAATGTATTTGTCCAAAAATTTTGCTTCTACACACCTGTTCCCCTCCAAACACTACTTGCTACCACCTGCAAACTTCCTTTGCTATTCATTATTTAACTAATTGTTATTTCCAGACCTGTGGTCATTTAACTAAGTACATAGAGTCCCTGAATCAAGAGTCATTTCTGCTGAGGCAGCGGCAGAAAACCCTCTATCTACCCCAGTGTGTTCTGGCAAAGAGAAGTCCCAAGCACAACAGCCTGCAATTCTAGCTACCCTTTCACCTAGGACTACATTGATCCAGCAACTTTCAGTCTTGAGATACACTTTATATAGGTTTTTCTACAACACCAGGAAACTTTACTGTGTTACCAGTCTTCCCACAAGGTCATTTTTCCTGACCTTTTCAGCAAGGATGAGAAAAGATGAGCAAATTCTTCCTCTGGAAATTATCCGGTGTGCAACCCTAGGCTTCCCGCATGTGTTCTTGTAGTGGAGAACGTCAACAAAGAGTAACAGGTCAGAGTAAGGGGAAATATACTGAGAAAGTCTTCAAAAGACTTAGAGAAGTCTGTCAGATATCTAAATGTAGTGGGGTTTGTCCATTGCATCAACCTATCCCACATTATTTAGCACATGCCACCTTTTCCTTAAAACCCTAGATACCGCTGGAATCTTTTACCACCAGCTACCATGCAGCACAACTTCATTTGCCATTTTCTCACCAGTACCTTTAACGAGCTATTATCTCCTTCTTTGCATTCCTTGCTTTTCATTACTGCTTCTATATTTTATCATCTAGTTTACCGTCAGTAAATGGAGTCTATTGCTCTCAGGAGTTTCTACTTGTTTCACATTATCAATTTTGATTGCAGTATTCCCCATGTTGGGTGTATATCTCCCAGTAAAGTATTCAGGAAGCATTTCTGCATAGGGATAAGCTATGCTAGCCCTGGACACCAAGAAATTCAGAGAGCAATTCAGAATAGCCAAGAGTATCTTCATGTCAAGGCAATGTAGGTAATTGCTTAGGGTGGTGGACAACTGGGGACAAAGGGTGGCACCCATTCTGCCACTGCAGCCACAAAGTAGGCAGTTGGGCTTTGCAAGGTGAAGGTTACTGCTGAGTGAAGCAGGGAGAAAAGCCAGTATGTGGAGGCGTATTTTAGAAGGTGTAGGACTGTCTACTACCACAGCAAAGGGGTCTCTCCCTCTCATGCAGGCTGTGTAATAGTATATTTTGGCAGCAGTAGTTAAACCCATCTGGTTCAAGATGTTACAAATACAAATGTCTGCTCTGGTCCTCTGCTCACAGGCGTTTCCCACCAGCTGCAGGAGCAGAGGGAGAGTTGCACATCTGATATTCCACAGCCCCACAATCACTGCACGTCTGATCCTCCACATTCCCACAGCCACTGGTGAGGATGGAGTCACTGCCGCACGGGCTGCTCTCTTTCACAATCATGGGGCAGGGGAATACGCTTCGCAGCAGTCCAGACTGCAAGTTCCCCTGCATGCTGGCAGCTGGCAAGCTTCCTTTTCACTTGGATTGAATAGAGTGAAGAGCAAAAATCCACAAAATTAATGTGGTGACATTTCGTTCCCCATGGAAATCTGCAGGCATCAAAATAAATGCTACCTCTGTCAGTTCAATATTTGCAGCATTTCCTGCTATATTGCGGTACCAATGCTGAAAGTGGGTCCATCTGCAATCCAGCTGAAGTGTCAGCATCTTACTGGTTGGAATTACAGACTTGGAATCCAATAGAAACATAATGACTGATATCAACTCCTCCTGTGCACCCCTTGCATACTCACATCTGTATATGTAATTTTTCCATGGGTTCAGTGTCATTAAAAGCTCACATGCAGAGAAGATGTAAAACATCATAACCCCATTGACCCACCCAGTTGCCCTCCATTCTGTATTCACTTAAATTTTTCTACCTATATGGTATCTTGCACTTGTCCTTATTAAATTATATCTTTTTTTTTTTTTCCCACAGACCACTTTTTTTAATCTGTCAAGTTTATCTTGGAGTCTGAGCCTGTCTCACAGTCTCTTACAACTTGTTTTATAGGCCAGCTTAATACCTGTGTTCTTCTTTACCATCCAAGAAACAGGCAACAGAAACAGCATTGAGGTTGTCCCAGACTTCATTAAAGTCTTCAAAGAACCTCTTCCTTTCTGACAATGAACCATCAACAGTTTCTTTTTTTAGGAATGTTGCCCACCCAGTGTTATACCGATGTTTCCTTAGTTCATTAAATGCACTGATTTCAAATACTTTGCTCCTGACTAATATACACTGACAGTCATTCAGTCTCTCCTTAGAGTCTTACAGTTTCATTTCTGCTTGTTTTGTTCCAGAGTTTTTCCAAGATTTGAAATAAGCTAACTGGGTTGCTTTGCCCTTCTTTTTCAAGATAGGCCCTACATATGTCCTTTTCCAGTCTTCTGGTCCCTCACCCACTCTACAGGACCTGTCACTGATAATGGACTCAGGCACTGCTGCAGCCTGTTTGCTAAGCTAACCCAGAGACAAACTCCACCAGACCTAACTCACCACAAAACACCTTTCTCAGCTAGCTATATCCCAGACTGTCCCTTCCTTAGATGAAGGCTGCTGTGAAGACATTACGTTGCTAACTGTGCTAGCCATGCTCTCTGGCATCCTCCCTCTCCCAAACAGGGGTTAGGAGAGACATGCTTAGAGGACAAATCAAGGAGATCCAGATTAGATTCATGCTACTGAGAGAACCACAGCCTTGTGTGATGGGCTTCTGGCCACCCTGAAGGGTACAGGCAACTTGGCGAGGAGAGAGGAAAGAAGCATTTCTATACTCTGAAAATGCAACTAGGGCAAAAGGATAAGGGGGGACATAGCTATTTGCACATAGGAGTAAATTTCAGCAAGTAGTTTCATTCCCAGAAGGGAAAGAAACAGATGAAAACATTAAAAATTTAGCTTTAAAGCTTTTCCAACAAATTAAAATCCCCAAACCAAAGGAAAACATTGCATTTTGGATTGGACAAAGATTTGAATCCTGAAATGGATTTTACTCTGCAATTATTTTGTCTAGTTTTTAAATGAAAAGAAAAAGAAAAAAAAAAGAACAGTAGCCATTTGACAGAGACTGCAACTCATTTCAATCTCAATTTTTCAGGTTAGCTGAAGAGCTGAAAAAAATCAATTGTTTGCACGCCTCCTGTCCTGGAGCCTTGGAAAATTACCCTCTAGAGACAACAATTTTGGAAGTTACAGTGCAGAACACCATCACGGAAGTTTAAATCAGAACAGACTGAGTTTTAGATCATTTTGGAAGATGCCATCAGACTTGTGTTTTGAAATGGGCCTAAAAGCAGTTTCTGAAGCAGTAATGAATATGGTTTGGCCTTCCCTATGCCTTTTCATCTGGCACTGTTAAGTATAGTTATCTCTAGTGCTCTTCATGCTGACAGCATCAAATGATAGGTAGTTTTCTTGTTGTAGATGAAATCTCCAAGATGTATTGTTGTGCAACTGTGCTGCTGGGAAAGGTGAGTTGATTTTACCTTCATTCACCTTATTTGCATGCACGGAGACCAGGATGTAATTGCCTTTCATAGGGAATTCGACTCTTCCTCAGTCACAGCAGTTCTGAGTTTGTCTATTGGGCCTCAGCAAATGGCTTGTTGCTTCCTTCAGACCTTGCCTAATAAGGGGAGATTATTCAGGTGATGAGTGAAGAGGTTGATGGGTCTATTTTTTTTTTTCCAGTTATATAACATTAGTAAATTGAATTAATTAAGAAACTATTTGCTTTAAAATTCTTTTTTTTATCACCTAGGGTATGGTCTGCAGACACGTGTATATACACACTGAAAAAATAGATACAACAGGTAATTCATCAAAAGGAGTGGCTGGTGTGTTCTGTCATTGCTGCTAAGGCAGCACTGTTTTAAATTCTATTCCCTATAAATATTATGTTTTTATTGAAATGTATGACATCATGCGATTTTCCCTTTGACTTTCCCCAACTTCCTGAAAAATAAACCCCTTTTTCTACAGCTCTTTTGTGTACTCTTGTGTGAAAGACTTGTGCTAAACCAATATATTAGTGGGGAAATTAGGTAGGCCTTTTTTTTTTTTTCAAGCATGAGTGTTTCCTTTTACGAACTGAAAATACTGGTTTTTGACTGATGGGTATGAGCCATTGCACTGTTGAGTAAGGCCTTAAATTTGGACCCAAGGTATGCAGAACAGGATGCAGATGAGTTTACTTTTCCCACAGGGGCCAAAAAAACTTGGGGCAGGCTTGAGCTGGCCGTCTACCATTGGAGCTACTATTGGAGGATGTTAAAAAACAGGGATAGCATTTGGTTCCCTTACTGCTTTGCAGCTTAGCTTGAAGGAGATACAGAGTATGGTGTGGTCAAAACCTAGGAGTGTACAAATGCCAAATATGTGACAAAACAAGGGGCGTTACAGGGTAACACTCGGGGATCTCTGGATCTGCTCTGTAGTGCACTTGGAGTCATCACTGAGGAAACACAAGGTGCAGAAGATGATCCAAACACCATGGCTCTGGAATTGGGGCAGGAAAGCCGTACAACAGCATGGGTGGGGTGTGTGGGACAGCACCAGCTGGTACCGGGGACTGGGCACTTACTGGTCTCTCTGCTCCCCCATACCAACTGGGAGCACATGAAGGGGTCCCCAGCCCAACACAGTGGGACTAGTCAGGGACCAAATGGGAGAAGCTCAGCTGAAAGCAGCTCCCACAGGATGGGGGTCAACCCTGGCCACAGACCCCCTCCCCCTGCACATTTGGAAGACTTTCCTTATAGCCACCAGTGAGATGTGGAGAACCCTGCTCTGTGCTGTCTCTGGGCTGGCCCTGAGCACCAGCAGCTAAATCGGCAGGAGAAGGATGCTCAGCACCCTGACACTGAACAGGATTTTATCTGCAAGTGGTCGTCTGGAGTTCAGGAGAGAGCAGTGTTAGCACACATCGCTCACTCAGCTGCACTAGAAACTGCAACAGTTCCCAAAAAATGTGCTGCTGCATACACTAATGCTGATGGCATTGACTGACTTCAGCAATCACTCAGTAGGACAGTGTTGTTGGTGGGTTTTTATGAGACAGACCAAGAATATATGGCTGCCCATCACAGACCACAGGCGCCCCAGTGGGCTGCTGCTGCTGGTTCAGCTGGTGCTGGGTCAGGGCCTGGGCAGGGAGAGCTGACTGTTTTGTCCCAGCCACAGAGATCACAAGGGAATTTGTGCTTGTCACTGTGAGGTCTCGGTGAAGGGAAGGTGGGGCCTTCAGAGAGATACCCTGGTATGGGTCTCCCTTTGCGTTTGTCTATCAGTGGGTTAACTCATCTGTGAATACTGTTCACGGAGCTCACCCAGTTTATTAGTAACATAAGGCCATGGAGACCAGAAGGAACCCTCTCAGGTTACCAACTGCACTCAGGTTCAGCCTGGTAAAGAATTCATGACAATGGTACCTGGAGTATCTTGTTCAGGTGTTGGCCGTCCAGGGCCCTCTGTTGCCTCAGCTGCAATTAATCCGCATGCTTTGCAGAAACTTGACTGGCTATGGAAATGATCTGTACAATAGCTGTCTTAATCATTTGCTTTTCATCCCAACTGCAGAATGAAAAAAATAATCTCGGTGTGTGTGAGCATTCACATGTTTGCTCACAACCAAACCTTCCTGGAGTTTTAAATGAAACCGAAGATAAAAAGAGTTGTAAGTTGTGTGTTGTATTCATCTTCCCGAGCATTTCAGTAAAAGCAGTGCAAGGCTAGGGATGGGACATGAGTTCCGTTCACAAAACTACAGAAGAGACTATCTGCCCCTCATCTAGTGCTGAGGGCACCTCCTCAGGGTGTGAAGGACCTAAGTTTGCCTCATTTCTCTGTTTAATAAAGACTTTGACAGCAACCAAGGGCTCCCACACCCCAGAGAGGCGAGGTGTCTGATCCTTGCCTTCAGCATCCTCTAAGGGGCTTTTTGCAGTCTCTGGTTTGGGGGCTCTTTTCTTTGTAAACAAGTCTTAACCAGTCACAGAAGTAGTCTTGAAGGCTAACATCAGTCACAGAGGTTGCTCTCATTAGGATCCCTTTACAATCAGTGGACTACATGTATCTGGAGCAGATATCTTGTTTTGGTTTGCGTTCATTTTCAAATGTGAGAGGTGCTGTCAAGACGATCCCCATGGGAGTTCTGCAATTTTGAAATCCATTCCCTTTGACCTAGAAATGTGCCAGATTTAGTATTACACAATGTCTGATTCACCCCGAGTGCTTTCCCTCAGCTTTGCTCAGAGGTGCACTGAATATCTGTATTATTAATATAAGACAAAGCTCATTGGGATTCTGGGTGTTTTAATGTTTCTTGTAAACCACATAAAGGTAAAAAGAAGCAAACGTTGTAATGTCTCAGTAGCTGATCTATTGTATACATACAGTGGAAAAAAATGTTCTGAATCTCACTGTCTGGAGTATTGTTTCTTCCGTTCTCAGTAACGAAGAATGGAAGGTTTTAGCTCATACTTGTGGGTGCCCAGCACTTTCCCTTAGCAGGCACCCTGAGTAGTCAGAAACATGACTTTTTAAGCTTTATCAGATGAGTGCTTTTGAGGGACAGATTCTTAATGCAGAAAGATCCTTCTGGGTTTTGCTTCTATTAATTTTACATAAGGCATTTTTGTTAGCCAGAATTAGATAGCACCACTTATTTATGAATAACCCATGAAGGAATGCATGAGTCAATACGAGACACTTTCCCAGTCCCTGGTGCTGGGTATTCACAATTCAAGAATGGCATCTATGCAGAACAATCACCAACGGAGATATTTCCGTGGTATGCCTGGCTTAACTTGGAATGAATTATCTTCCCAGCTATATGAGCTGCTTTCCCCGAAGCATGTTTTTCCCATCCTTCCCCTATAGGGAATAAGTAATGATTATGATGGAGTTTTTTAGCTGTGCACTTTGAGTGGCCTCCATTTCCTTCTGCCCCTTTATTAAACGGTTCTAATGACTGCTCCTGAAAAAAGAAACATTTGGCACATGTTGTGATGGAGAAATGCAAAGTGATAATGGTAAAATCCTTGCCACTCAGAAGACTTTTTGAGCTCAGCCAGTCCTGCCTGATGTGAGGTACAGGCTCTTTAAAGGTCCTCCTTCAACGTGGCACTATGCATTCAATTCTAGAAATTCTTATCTCCCTTATGAGGAAAGGCTGAGAGAGCTGGGAGTCTTTAGCCTGGAGAAGAGAAGGCTGAGGGGAGACCTTATTACTACTTACAAATATCTAAAGGGTGGGTTGAAGGAGGATGGAGCCAGACTCTGCTCGGTGGTTCCCAGTGACAGGACGAGGGGCAATGGGTGCAAGCTGGAACATAGGAAGTTCCGTTCCAACACACGGAAAAACTTCTTTACAGTTCGGGTATCCGAGCACTGGAACAGGCTGCCCAGGGAGGTTGTGGAGTCCCCTTCTCTGGAGATTTTCAAACCCCGCCTGGATGCAGTCCTGAGTAATGTGCTCTAGGCAATCCTGCTTTAGCAGGGGAGTTGGACTAGATGATCTCTAGAGGTCCCTTCCAACTCTGAAAATTCTTCTGTGATTCTGTGATTCTGTGAAATGGTCACAATGGATAAAGACCTGAACAAAAAGTGAATTACAACACAGTGAAAAGAAAAGTATAACATCATGAAGAAGGTTATTGCAACCACACTGTATATGTATGGAAGTATGTATGCATGTGTGTGTGCACTCACATATCCCTGGGTTGACAGCTCCTCACACCTGCACTGTCTCCTGAAACAACCTACTTAAAGTAGGACTGTTGTTCAGTAGCTGTAGGTTTAAAAAAACCACAGTATCTACAGAAAGCAAAAGAAAATACTAAGCCCTTCCAAACCAAGACTAGGTTTCCATAGGTTGTTCCTTCTGCCTTTATGAATTTCCCCTTTGTTCTCACTGGGAAAAAAAAAAAAAAAAAAAGTCAGTTTTGTGTCCTTCCTATCTCCCATCCTGCCAGAAATTTCTGTAGAAAAAGAGAATCTTCTGGCCCTCTAGGCTCGTCTTTTCCAACCCGCCACCCCCAAGATCTGCAGCAAAGGAGGGAAACCAGCATTTATGAGTTGTACCACAGGAAAATGCAAGTCTGGAAACTGAAGTGTAACACAGAACACTGCTTAGCTTCATGAGGAGCAATGATGCCCATTTCTTTTTCAGACCACGCTTGAAACCTTGCATGCCTCTCAGTCCAAACAATCTTACAATACATTCACAAAGCGTTGAGAGCAGTTCCTGGACAACTTAAAGGTAGACCAGAGGCAGTTTCTGATTGACACAAAAGCCTGATGGACTTGGGTATGGAATCAGGCTGTGATTTTCCCCTGAGATTTTGAATTCCTTTCAAACGAGGGATCAAGCTGAAATTCATAGGCTACATTGTCAAAGTTCAACTTATGTTTTCCTAACAGTAAGAAATAACATTAAACACAGCTCGGGGTATGGATGAGCACAGTTTAGGGTTGCTCAAACTGGAAGGTGGGAGCTTCCCTGGGAGGATAAGGTACAGAAGCAGGTCACAGGCAGCTCAGAGATGTAATGAGGTTTGACAATGTTCTGGTCAAAAACAAAGCAATAATATCCCCGGCCCATTCACTGCTAGATTTTGGTCACTTCTGCAGATGTGCAGAGAGAGAATTCACAAGCGAATCAAGCACACTGAAATATGCAGGATTGGGCATGAAAATCCTTGTGAATTTGAGTCACACTGTCTAAGAACTTGCCCAAACAGCATTTTCTTTCTCTAGCACCAAGAAGGTGGGAAAGGCTGGGTATGATTTTTACCCTGTCCCCTGCAGTGCCCAAAACAACTGGGAGGAACTGCTTGTAGAGGGAATACGTTGTCCTTTACAGAGAGGCAGCAATTTGAGCGTGCTATAACCCCCATAAAATCCCCAGAGAAAATTTGTTTCTAATGTGTTTGCTGGAGCACACTGCTGCTCCATTCAGCCATCAGGCTTCTCATTTTCTGTGTGAGTGATATATAGCCCATAGCAATGCAGATCCTAAAGCACGAGTGTTTATATCTGACTTGGGTTAATTTTTTTGTAGTATAATACAGAAGGAGAATGCATATTCATAATTTGGTAGAAGGTTTCCATGACCAGTAAAATATCAGGTGAAAATAGAAAGCAGATTAAATACATTTAGAGTATGTGTTTAGGCTCTGGAATGCATCCAGTCTAAATCAGTGTATGTAGGTAGTAAAACGTGACAGTGATTTGTTTTGAATTGACATTTAAATTGCAAAGCAACAGTTGAAATGATCAGCAAGTCTAGCTTTAAAGCACATTTTGGTAACTGGTAGATATAGTTATTCAGAAAAATGGACACAGGTTGAATTGACTTTAACAGGATCACTACCAAAATTCATGTCCAGAAAAATCTTACTTTCCCTGAATAGTAAGATAAAGTTCACTAATATGACTACTTTGTAGTGATTCTTGGATAACTATGTGAGTTTTGCTACACACATCTATCTCCCCTAACCAGATCTTTCAGCTCTCATTCAGCATCCCTGTAAGACTGTCTGCCTTAGATATTTGCAGGTTTGTTTTAGTATTTCTGCAATGCACATGGGCAGCACAGTTAGTCACTTGGAATAGAGCTGGATAGAGATGACGTTCATACACAGCTGAAAGCAAGCACTGTTAGTTCAACTGGTTCAATGGGTCTACTCATGGCAGTGAGTCCCAACCCCATGAGAGAGAGCTGAAGACTCTAAGAATTAAGATCTTAAAATTTTCAATCCACAAAATTAAGCTCAGGCACGTTGGTCCTTTGGGGGAAGGGGTGAGGGAGAGTGTTCAGCCTGCATAATAAAAACAGCTTAGTTCAGGCACAGAAGTTTATACAAACAAAACTGAAACCCCTTGTATCAGAATAACGAGCAGGTTGCTCAGGACCTTCTCCTGCCAAGTTTTCGGTATCCCCTAGGATGGAAAAGTTACTGATAGGTAAGTAACCATGAAATGCTATAACACCATTCATGTGGCTCCTGTATCAGATTGTTAATATGAAGTGATGCTTACAATAGAAACAATTCTCACTTGGTGTGATACAAACCACATAGTCACATTCACAATCAAAGAAACAGTCAGAAGAATATTAGCTTTCTAGTTGAAGCCGGTTTCCTAGATTTTTCAGACCAGAGGGACAGACGTGATCATGCAGTCCAAACTCCTGAGTAATATAAGCTGGAAAGTTGTCGTCAGACAGGCTGGAAAGTAATGTTCAGGCATCCGTATATCTAGCAGCTCACTGCTGTGAGACTCTGAGATCCCTTGAGGAAGCAAGCTTTATATTGTCAATCACAAAGGACAGTTTTAGCTGAAATCCTGCAACTATGCTCCACTTGCACAATCTTCTACTCATTTTTGGAGGCTCCTTCATTTCTGTCCAGCAGGCAAAGAAGCTTCAAGGGCTCTCTATCCTAAGCAATCATTTCAGGTTAAATTTTAGCCCCTGTGGATCGGTTATGAAGTTGTTATTCAAACTCAGTTGCAGCAAAAGGATTACGTGCATGATTAAAGGCTGTGAGATTGGCCCCTTTGTACTGCAACTGTAAATCAGGATGCAGAAACAGGCTGTGTCTGCATTTGAATGAGCTAAAAGCCAGGAATTTCCAAATCTCAGCAGGTACTGTTATCAGGAAGATTTTCAGAAAAGATCTAATCCTTTATAGTTGCTGGGTAGCTGAGGTAAGAAGCCTGTTAACATCTTATTTCATCTCCTGCTGTGTTGAAAGACGTAGCTTTCTTCTCAAACAACATTTTTGTCTCCACATGGGCTGAAACACATCTGCCATGGACGATGTAGTGATAAGGCACCTTCTCTTGCTTCCAGAGTGCTGGTTTGCTGTGAGGGTACACGAGAAGCGTGAGCTGCTTGATGACTGTACAGCTGTGCTGCCCCCGTACGGCTCAAGGCTTCGGTTCAGCACTTGCCTTGGAGACGTGTAGACGTGTTCCAGGTGCACATTTGCTCAGCTTCATAGGACATAGGTCTTACAGCGGTCCTGCATGTCCACTGCATTGCCTCTCCTAAAGCACTTGGCTGCAAACAAATGAAAATTGGTTCTTGATTCCTTTGTATGTTGGGTGTTAAGCTGTCTTTTATCCTTAGCTATATTTGTAGGTGAAGGAGAAGCATTTGGAGTTCTAGACAGTAATGACTCTGGATTTTCAACGTAGACTAAATTCAAATTTCTAGAAGCATTTGGAGTTCTAGACAGTAATGGCTCTGGATTTTCAACGTAGTCTAAATTCAAATTTCTATGAGTCGTGAGTCTGAGGTATTCAGCTCCGTTGCATACCTCTGATTTCTGATTTCTGGTTGATGACCGGGCAAAGACAGAAATCCTAAACTGCAGCTGGTGCCTATACGTCTTTAAGAAGTAGCAAGGGCCTTGTTTCTGTGCTACGCATATTTGTCAACGTATCTCTTCACAAAGTTTTCATTTGCATCCCATTCGTGCTGCTCTGCTGCCTTTTTGGGCTTTCCATCACCCTGCCAGGAATGGGCTAGGAGGGAAGAGTCAGGGCAACATTCTGCAGTACTGATGCTCATCCCACTGCAGTCCTCTGCTTCTGGTTCAAGCTAGTGCTGAGAAAGGGCTGCTGGAAGAAAGCAACTGCTTAGCAGTTTCTAGTGCAGTCTTCATATCTGCTCCTGGTTTGGAATGATCTGCCTGATGCATTGCCATTGTCTCCTAATGGCACGTTTTCCTTAAATAGATTTCTAGTTCAAATCTAGTGAGCACTTGCTCTTCTAGTCACCGAAAGTCCTTTTTTTCTTTTTTTTTTTTTCTGTGCTAGATGGAAGTTTGCTGCTACTGGGAGGTGAATCACAGTTACAGTGCTACATGTTTCCACCTCATCACACTAATTTAGGACTTTTAGGATGGCACAAAATAACCCCAAAGGTGGGCAGAGACTCCTGGTTGAAGAAGACTACAAGATCTTGATTTCCTTTGCATCTATGAATGGGACAGGGGTGGGAACATGCTGTATTTTAATATGCTGGTTAAATTGAGGCTAACCAGGGACAAAACACATTTGACTGATATCCCCATCTTCTTGCCTGCCATCAGAAGTGGAAGAAAATTCTGTTTCAAAGGTCAGTGTTAACTTACAGAGTTTGGCCAGGTCTCCTTCCCTTCAGGACCCTGTTCCAGTTTACCCTGTGGCTGACAGAGAAGGAATTATTGCCTGCCCTGCCACGTGCAAGGCAGTCTTATATCCCACTGAGGGATGGCATCTTTAGAGAATAATTCGAGTGTATTGTCCAAAGAGACTTCTTGAACAAGGCACAGAAACTATTTCACAGTCACCTTTGCTTACAAGAGAGGAAAAAAACCCTTCATGTTACTGGAAGGTGAGTCTTTTTGTATGTGTTCTGGCAAGTGAACACATTTCGCATGCCTGTCCAAAAACTGTATCAAACTGCCTGTAGAAAGTTCCTGACTACAAGGGAGAAAGGTTAATAATCTTTCTCTCTTGAATTTAATTAGTGACATACCAGCAGCAGATAAATGTTAAACCTTTGTGAATAGATTATTAGAAAATAAAACCTAATTGTTTTTTTAAAGAATCTGAGAGAAAAGGTTTTGTTTCTACTATGTTATAGCTCACCTTGGAAATATATGATTCACCCGCCTGGACTACATTTTCCCAAATACCATCAGTATTAGAAAGAATGTCACAGCTGTGGCATTCAGCTTTCATGGAGCTGCACAACCAGAAGTTCTGCAGCATGTACCCACACCCCCAAACCTGCAGAACTGGCTGGAAATCTCAGGAAAGTGAACTTGCACGCAACATTGACTATTGGTCTTCTGGAAAATACCATGTGCTTGCTAAGTTCACTCTAGATCCCCACTAGCGCACAGAGATTAAAAGTAACAACTCAGTTATTTAAAGTATTTTATCATCTCAGAGGAGGTTTGTTTGGGGCAAAGGATTAAAGGGTTGTTATTTGTGTAAGGATCTTGTCTACCTGCAATTAATGAGCCATAAAATATTTTGGTTTGTTAATCAACACTGCCAACTTAAAGGGAAAACTTAGGTTTTAAATACACTATGACAACTATACTCACTTGTTCACTGCAAACCTCTTCTCACTGTTAAACATGATTGTGACTGGAGTCAACATTGCAAGCCCCATTTCTGGAAAACTTCTCAAACACCTGAGTAATCTTCAGCATGCTCTTTGGTCTGTACATTTTCCCTATATTTTGCTGAACTAGGGCGAATTCGAAACTTAGCATTATATAGTGTCTATTAACAAGTCTTGTGTGATACTACTGGACACACAGATAAGACTTCTCAGGCTGTGCTGCTGCCATCATCATTTCAGATACACAATATCTAGCCCATCCTAAAATGCATTTAGGAATAAGGATGGAGCCAAAGATTTTGGGGGTGTCCTAGTGCAACACTCACACAGCCAAATTATCCCAGCTCTGAGCAGTTCCATGTACCACATAACTCAAAAACAAACTTCACCATCTTCAGAGTAAAACAAGTGGCTCATTATTACAGAAGACTTCATGGCTTTTCATGAGACTGGCACATTATAAAGTCTGATAAGCAAGACTTTCAAAACTGAATATATCCTTCTAGGCCTCTGAGCATAGATTTGGTACCTATAAAAGTGGTTTCACTTTCAAATATACCTAAAATCCCCTGATGAAAGTTATATAGTTTCAGAGCTGATGAATGTTACATAGTTTCAGAAAATATAGTTTGTATTTTTCATATACTTTGTCTGGAATTTTTTCTCCCAAGTGAGCTTCAAATTCATGCATTTTTGTAGGGTCAATAGAAACATCAAAATTTTCATCCCATGGGAAATTCAGATATTTAGGCAGTTGTTTTTGACATTGAAGCATTACACTGAATTACACAGCATTTATTTTTCTCAGAGTGCACTATTTCCGTATAGTTTTCTGTGTGAAAACAGCGTGTTTCAGGTCAGCATCAGCTATATGTCCATTTTAAGCTATAGCAAACTCCATGAAGACTGTAATTCAGGCGTCTTAGTCTCCTATTCTTCTTAAAGGTTTCAAGTCATCTTTAAACCAGATCATTAATGGTGTTTTATGAAGGATGGTCAAATAATGTGTACAAAATGTTTTGTCCTGTAGGAATAGCCCAGCCAAGAAGAAAAATCACTAAGGGTCTCAGAGAACATGGAATTATCTGGTCTATTAGTTTTGCGAGGTATTACAGGATCTCATGCAAATACACATAAGCACCCTATTGACCAAAATGGAATGAGCTGATTGATTCAGAAAGCTGAAATGTGTGGATTTGGGTTGACCTTTCAAAAAAAAAAAATCCTGTTTTTTTTGTTTTTAAAATTCCCACATAAAACTTAAACCTAATCAACAACAGTTAAATTTTGGTATAAAAATGTCTATGTTGAAAAAAATCACTTTCCATGAAATAAAATAGTTGGGAAACTCTGGGATATCACTATTCTTTTGTGTAAGAAAAAAGGTGAGGTTGCATATTCTCATGGAAATAACTTAAAGAAGAGCAGCCGGAGGCAAATGCTGCATAGACAACGGGGGGTTTGGAAGCATACCACTTATCTCACCAAAAGCAAGGTAAACCATGGTTTAAAAGTATTTTTCTTACAGGTCAAACCAAACTAGCGTGCTCGTTACCCAGTCTTTCTGAAAACTTGTAAGATTTGCTGAAATTTAATATTGTGGATGAGTGGATGAGCTGACCTAATTAATCTTTTATTATAGCAAAAGGGCTTCCCAACTGCAAGATGACATTTACCTGTCTTTATTATTAGACCCTGTCAACTTGGAACTGAGTATGGTGGTAATTACAAGGAACAAAGAACTCTCTGCTGGTTGTTACTTTATGTTGTTGGGGGGGAGGGAGGAACACTTTGAATGATGCTTTTCTTGAACTCCAATGCAATTAGGAACAGCTTTTAAGCTTTATACATGTCTTTTCAATAACTGACTCAGTTTTGCATAGGAGATCTACGGTTATTGTGCTTGTCTCCATTCCTGAAATGAATGAGTGATCAACATAAAACTAAAATGCTTTGGACAATGGTGGTATGCCAAGAAACACTGGAGCCAGCAGAAAATTATCAAGAAACACCAGAGGAAAATGTGAAATTTAGTGGAACACTTTATAAAGCCTGATTTGTACTATCAAGTGAAAGAATTCAGTCACACCCATGTTCACTGAGTCCTTCTCTCTCTTTGCAAAAAAAAAAAAAAACCAAACAAAAAAAAACACCTGCCTGTGTATTAAGCTGCTACCTTTCTGCACAGAATTGAAAGGAGAAGACACTGAGAGTAAAATGAGATATGTTGGTAATTGTGCAAGCTGTGTCACCCCTGCTGAAGGAACCACAGCTTTCTCCTAGTCACGGAATAAACACATAACTAGCAAAACCAAATTGCTAGAGAAAAACAAAGCCTAGGATATGAGACAGAAGGTGGTTTGTACATGGGTCTGGCTGGGAACTGATGGAGGCAACAGAGCCTGTCTCAGCTGCAAGGCAGCAGCTGCCTGCTGTGGGAAGAGCGACCGCTTATTTCTTAGGACTCTGAGTCAGAACATGTATCCTCTAGCCTTAAGTATACGCACGTGTTTTCACAGGGGAGTTCCTGTGAACTGTTTGCATACAAGACTTGCTTTTTTTTTCTCGCCTTGAGACTTGAGTGAAGAAACAAGTTCTTAATACAACAGATATGATGTTTTGCCAGCATTTTATTTACCTTGCTAAGCACAAGCAAAATCTACCAAAAACGCACATACCGTCACAAAGCCGGACAATAGGGACAGCAAGAGACCTTCTGAGACTGTAGAGATGATCCCTGTGCTTTCTGTCTAGAAAACAGCTTTGTCTCAAGTTTGCAACTACAGTGGGGTTTTTTTTCACTTCATGGAAGGAATTGACAAAAAAGCAATGTGCAAAAATACAACAGAGACATCTAGGGTGGAAAAAAAGTGGTCCCAGTGAAAGTGGTACACAGCGAAATCCATTGGCTCTTTGTGGGCCATTACTTGTGAGTTTCTCCTAATGAGATTATCAAAGTTAGATAGACTCTATGTAGACTTCACAAATAATTACCTGAATTCACTGATCACCTTTTCTAATGTGGTATATCACATATATATGACATTTTTTCTGTTACATACCTGGAAAACTACTTTTTCAAAAAGAGAGGAATAATGAATGATAATTGGAAAAACATCCAAAAAAACCAACATAGCTAAGAGAACATGTTTGTTGGTACAGCTACAGATAAACAGTTTCAAACAAGGATTGAGTAACACTTGCAAAAATGACATCTTTGTCTGTCTAAGTGAAAAGTTACAACGGTTGTTATTCTCAAAGTGACAATCATAACAAATCTGCAGTCAGAGCTGTATTGGTTTATTTGTTTATGCAGGTTTTGGAAGAGCCTATGCACTCTGAAAATGATTTTCTTTTTCCTGAATCACCTGCAGAAGCAATAAAAATGCTGAGTGATAGCCATGCAGTTAGTCAATACACTTCACCCTGATATCCTTGTTCACACAGATGAACCCAAACTGTACACCAGAGCATTTACTGAGAACCTGGCTGAATTTCTATGACACAGAAAATAGCTCTGGTTAAAAATGTTAAATACTGAAATGTATATCTTCTAATTTTATTTTAGTAAGTATTTCAGATTGGGAAAACAAGTGGAGCCCCAAAACATTTAGTTGGTTGGTTGGCATGGAGGACCATGACTGACAAAGTTGTACGCACATCCTGACACCTGTCAATCATAACTAGCCCTTCTGGGCCCTGTTCTTTTTATTCCTATTCAATAAAGAGATATTGCACAGGAGGCAGCTGACGGGCTGAGGAGAATGCTTCCTCCTCCTTTCGTTTTGGTACCTCTGCCTGCAAAAGGCAGGATCCAGCCATAAAGACCCCATTTTTATTGTATTTTTTTATGTGAGACTAGGAAATAGCTGAGCCAGTTCTGGCATAACGGTGCAGAAACTGATGTCACACACAGCTGGATGGGGCTGCATTGAAGCACCATGCAGGTGGGACACACCGTAGCAGGCAATGTCAACCAGGAGATGAAGATGTGTCTCCCTTTGTGTCTTTTCCCCAGGCAACTCCACCACACAGTCCCCATAATCAGAACAGAGAGCAAAGGGAGCGTGGTGCCCAGCACCGCTTACGGCTGAGAACCACCAAGGAAAAAAACTATGTAATAGAGAGGACATGGATATTATTTATAAACATTATATGGTAGTTCACATGTAGTCTTTAGTGTATGGAAGGACACCACCTTTAAAGTGGGGAAGCACACCTAAACACATCTTCCATCTTACTGGACTCAGGACCACAGGTCAAATAGCCAAGCTGCCATTAGAAGAATTACGTTATTACACACAGAATATGAGAAAGATTGCCTGGGCAAGCCTCTGGGCTGCCAGCTTTTTGTCTTGATTACCATGAGTTAAATCACTTTGCATGTGGGCTTAAAAACTGGGATCAGAGAGCCCGGACCTTTCAAGGGAGGTACATGAGGATGTTCAAGTTGCTCCAGGGCTGCAAAGCAAAACCTTGTGGGAGCCTGGGTCCTGGCACTGTGGTGCCCAGCACACCCCACCATGACAGAGATGGCAGTACATTCAGAAATGGGAGAAGCTGTGCCACCTTTTTTTTTTTTTGCATTGACTTTTCAACTCTTCACAGATATTCACACTGCCTTTGAAGAACTTTGTCACAGAGAAATGATAAAAATTCAATCCTCTGTGAAGGGACGAGGAACCATTTTTCTTCCTTTCTTTCCAAGACACTTATTGTCCCCTTTCCAGAATTTAGTTTTTCCAGTACAGAATGATACAGACAATGAAAAAATGGGGTTTCCTCACCTTTTTTCTTACTTAAATTAAATTCATCTGAAAACATTACTTCTTTTTCTATCCATTGAAGCCCAGAACTGCCAGAAGCAATGAGTCTACAGGTTAAACAAGCTGACCTAGAGCTGCTGCAATTCCCCATGGCGACAGCCTGGGGACTTACAGAACCTCATCCGAAAAGGATGCAAGTCTGACAAGGCTGAGCTTCTCCCCTGGCACACTTTGTCACTCCAAATGGCGCAGGGACACACAGCCTGGGAACCTGAACAGCAGCCTCAATATAATGTCTATTGTCTGAATTCAAAGACATGTTCCAAACATCTAGGGTATTTGTCAGGGAACATACCAATCACATGGTGTAGAACGGAGGAATAAAAGTTCCACAGTTTTGTATAACGGAGGAATGACGAATGCAATTCCTCTAGTTTAACTTTCAGTGAATGTTACTCTTGTGACTTTTCTTCAACATCTGTCCTTGGATAAGAAAAATATTCCTCCGGAGGTACCTTCTGCTCTCTACTGACCATATGGGGGATGTCAGAGTGACAGGTTCAGATACAGACATATCAAAGCAAGAGCTGACACACACAGAGCACGTGCACATATAGGACAGTGTAAGGGGGCAGGAATTTTGTTGTCAAAGCATGATTTTTTCATATTGACCAAACTGTAACTTCAGGAGATGTTACTTTTCATGCTGCCACCTCTACAGTCTCACCCTTCCCTTCCCCATGGTCTGATCTCCTGGGAAAAAGCAGAACTGACTTGGTGGAGAGTTACCCCAGGGACAGGATGGACTTCTAGAGTGGACAAGGCAGCTGCACCCCATGTGCAAATGCCTTCCCTTCCAATCGTCATTTGATTTCAGCACACCCAGGTGAAACCTTCAAACCTTATGTCCTGATTCTTCCTCTCCTGAGACAACCTCCTTTTCTACTCCCTAAGAAGGACTCTAGGCCCTTCTCAATAATATCCATGCTGTCTAAAGACTAACACATCACGTGAAGAAAGTCTCTGAACCAGAACTGATCTACAAAATATTTTTGAAGACTGTGAATTCCTACAGGCTAGCACAAGTCTCCAGGCCAATCACAGGTATGCAATGAAAATCACTGCTCTGAATGACAACCTGCTGCTGCCTGTCCCACTCCTGCCACTTTGGTCCCAGCAAGAATATTTGGGTTTCAGCATACACTTCAAAGTCATTATTCCTTCTGTTTTGTTTTGGAACAGCAGAGCTCATTTTCAGAGGAAAAAAAAGGCAAGAGAAGAGCTGTAGAAACACACAGCCTGCTGGCACCCATGGCACAGCGATATGCTGATGGTGGGCCCCCGAGTGTTTGGGTGAGCAGGTCCAGCTGGCCACAGCACGGCCAAGTCCCACCAGCCCGTTCAGCAGCCACCAAGTCGCGCACTGCAAGTCAGAGGGTGTTCTAGTTATTTATCTCACAACTCATTTAAACTGTAAAAGCACAAATGTGCGTGATTTTTATTATTACTGTTGCCTTCCGCAGATGTCTTGTGGGCAGTAGCTGTCTCCTTAATATTCCTGTGGAACAGCTTTCTGCTGTACTGTACTGGGGGAAAAGATAATTGCATTAGAGGCAGTCCTCTTCCTTCACAGAATAATTTTCCCACCCTGCATCATGTTTATGCTTAATTATAGCATATATTTGGGGTATTTCAGAACTGATAGCTCATTAAAATAGCATCCTAGCCGTCAGCCGTGATATTCCATCTGGGAAATAAAGGAAGTCTAAATTTTAAGCCAGCCAATAAATCAATCAAAGTTCTAAACCTTTAAACCTGTAAAACAAACAAGAAAGAAAAGAAAAAAGAGCAACACATTAGCCAAAATTATCCTTTCCTCAGGCTCAAAATGAGGCAGCACAAACCATAGGGCCTTTATTTCCCCTTTTATTGGGAAAGGGGACAAATCATCAGGTGAAGGAGAAGCAGCTCTGCCGGAGAGCTCAGAGGAGCTTAGTGTCTCTGCTTTCCACCTACCTGTCATCTGTAATTTGGGAGCATGTGGAATTTTCTGCACAGATTCAGCTTCCGTACTCTCACCTGGTTATTATCTGTTGCACTACAGAAACAATTGCAGCAAGGATGATGGATACTCGCTGCTGGATTTTAAACATTAGCTGGACAGTCAACTCACAGCTCCCATTTGACACCAGGGAGCAGATTCCAGTCACTGTCAGACACATTGCTGCAGCTGAAACTTGGTGTATGTGGCATATCAAAATTTATTGAGTAGCACCATGTATTCAGGTCTTTCATCCATCCTTTCCCCCAAAAATCCCTTGTATGTAGCAAGATGAAGGATGTATGCAGCATTAGGAGAGACTGAGAAAGCACAAACATTCAATGCTCTGGGGAAATGGTTAGTGGTACTTAGGCCTCCCTTTCAATTTAAGAGGATTTAGGCTACATATGGGTGCTAGGAACCTCATCATCAGAGCCTTTCCCACAGTTTCAAATACCTAAGAAGCCTGCAATGTGAGCAAGCCTGCCTGAAAAGGCTGGTGATGCTGGAAGCTCCATCTGTTGCTCATTCACAGCACATATTGTTAGGAGACCGGGAATGCCACTCTCCCACCTTGTCATACTCTCGCACTGCTTTGCATCGATAAGATTTCAGAAGCACATTTGTGGCTCTGCTCGGAGGGTGATATGACAAAACACTTGTTATGCTTTCCCTCTGCCAACATGCCTTCTCTGCAGACAGCAAACTGGGCTGCTGCTGACCTTATGTTTTCCTACCACGGGAAAGACAAAATCCCACGGGATTATTCTCTGTCTGTTGTTTTCAGAGATCGGACAAAATCCCACGGGATTATTCTCTGTTGTTTTCAGAGATCAGCATTTCTTCCCTCTGCTACTTCTTCATCAGTGCGTAAGTCCCATGCCTTTAATCAATATTGTGCCTTGACTTTCCTGACTGTGCCATAATTCACCCTTCCTTTCAGTTTTAGCTTTATGTCATTTCCATCTCTCCCTGCTCTGCTAGGACATGATCCTGTCAAGCCGGGCACATGAAGCACTGAGTCCCATTGGCTACATCAGATCACGGTGAAAGTGGGGAAGGCAGAGCTTAAATCCAGAGGCATGTGAGACAAAAAGTTCAGAAGTGCTCAAGGACTTTCAACATTCCCACTTCAGAGTGCCCAGCCTGCGATGATCATGGCTGGCTGTCCACAGTACAAACCCCCTACTATTTTTTTAAAGCCTTGACTATCCTTTAGGGCAAAGCGAGGGGCGTCACTTACTGCAGGGTGAAGTTGCACTGTGGAGTCATGTCAGTGTGAACACACTTGTGATTTGCACACTCCAAGGTGGCTGGGTGACTTTCATTTAATTTGGGATTTGTGGACAAATTGGCATCAATTCATGGTATCAATTCATGGTCCAAAGCACTCACAAGTTTAAGTGGAGTAAAATGGACCACTATTGTTGTTCTTCTGCTCTGCAGGACATGGATTTCTGAATTTCATCCCAACATCTACGCGCATGAGTGGATGCCATGATGTAAACAAGAGGAGCAGACTGCGTTCCCCTGTGGCCTTAAGACACGGTGAGAGTAGGAGGCAGGCTGAAACACATTTAAGCCATCATCCCATACAGCATTCATCTTCCCAGCTCTGAGTCACATCTTTTCTCCACCCTGATCCATTTGATACTTAGGGACATTGAGTGAGAGACGAGTTGCAGCTCTGAGAGAGAGGTGGCACAGAAACTCTGCAAGACAGTGGCAGAGGAAGACACTAACAGGAATATTAAAACCTGATACTAGATTGAGCTGATACTAGACATTATTCCAAGGTATTTTCATAGAAAGCAGTTGTCAGTGGTTGAAGGGCTGATATAAATTAAATGACTAGTGAAAAGAAATCCAAATCATTGAGTAAGCATCACTGCTGAGTATTTGTTTAATGGAAGTAAGGTAAAAGAGAATTCAAAATATTAACTAAGCTTTAGTCCTGAATACTAGAAGTTCAAGAAAACAAAGGAAAACTAAAGTTATTCAAAGACAGCATCTGCAGGCAAAGGATGCAGGTTTGTTTTCATAATGGCTGCAAGTAATTGTTAAATAGAACTAAATTCCTGTTTTACTGATTGTCTGTTTTGCATAAATATTCCGTAAGGGCTCTAGGGCATTACCAGTTTATCACAAAATAAAAAGTAGACTTATAGACAAACTTCTGAAGTTTATTTAAAAGGACAATGTGACTTTTGAAGTGTTGTATGCTTGCTTTTGCATGTGCAAAAGTAACAAGAAACAGTCTTTGCAAGTACATCCTTTCTTAACAGAGAAATCCATGGTGATGACATTCTTAATAAATTCAGTTCACATTACTGTAATGATGTTTGTCTAGCAATACATTGGGAATTACAGTTAGCTTTAGAATGAATTAATTTGGTGCAATTTTCATGTGTTATCGACATGTTTTACATCCTTTGCTGCATCCGAATTACCCCAGGATAATGGAAAATTTTTCTATGCATGAGTTTTCAAAATGCCTTTCAAATACAACAAAGCATACAACAAAGAAAAGCAATCTCTTGGGACCATCAGAATGCAAGATGGAATTTCTAGTTCATGATCTGCACCTATGTTTCCTGACTAGTAATGTGAAATCTTAAAATAAATTGAATGCCACAGTAGCCAGATCCTTGTCTCATGGTTATAGCAAATCATTAAGTTGGTTTTAAAGTTCATATCCTAGAAAAAGACTGCCTGGGAGAGAAAATAAAGGTTGTGATCATTTTTAAATAACTCACAGAGAAACTTCTGGTCGACTTTGCTAGTACAATGAACAGCTCAAGTACCTTGGGTTTAGCTATCAGAGAGGGAAAAGCATTACTTCAGCCGCACAGGAGGTAAAAGTTAGAAGTTAAGAGAAGAAATTAAGCAGTGGAAAATAAAATATAAGTATCAGCGGTAAAGCGACTGACTGTGAAGTCTCTAAGAATAAGCTGCCAAAATTGCCACAAACAAAATACGAGCAAAGACAAAATCTCACAGACGACTATGCTGCACTGCGTGGCAGCAGAGCTGGTTTATTTCTCTTTTCTAATTTGGCATATTCTAGACCTGAGTCTGCAGCAATTTATCTGTTCAGACTTGAACTACGTTTCCTTTACTGCTGGCAGTCCCTGCAGCTTGGAACAGCAATGACAGCAAGCGGGACAAAGAGGAATTTCATGCAGGAGACGAGGTGTCAGTGTCCACGCTGCAGAGCACATGGAGGAAGGGCTGCTGTTTTGGGGTTTCACCACACCAGGGATGCTGGAGCCCCTGGCTCACCCTGCCCTAGGTGAGATAGAAGGACAATTTGCAGAGGTAGCCTCCACTAAGAGAGTGGAAATACCCTCTGACAAAACAGGTAGCGGAGTCAGCTATTATTATAGAATTGTGATTATTTAAAACAAGCGTCCTTTTCACACTTGTCCACAGTAAGGGGGGAAAAAGAGGAGACGGTGAAGTTGAGCAAATATCTGGTTAGACATGCCCATGTGGAAGCTGTTTAACAAGGCCAGTTACATTTAATAACCAGAGGCACACCATCACTTCATCTGGATAACAAACAGGCAGGACTTGAAAGAAAATCTCACTGTCCCTTTGTTGCCATGACAGCCTTATGAAAAATATAAAAGAAGATAACAGAACCATCAAACTCAGGATGTGAAATTTCAATGAAGTCGGGATATTGTCTGATAGACTAGCTCAGCAATTCAATAAAAAACACTGTCTTCAAAAATCGTACATACATGGACCAATGCTAGTGTGAGGGAAACGCAGTGGAGAAAACTGCCGCCATGCTCCTGTTCAGTCCTCCTGGAAAACAGTGAGACAGAGGGATTAGCAGCAGGGCTTTTTGATGTAGTCTGCCTTTCCATGACCACAGAGCAATTCAGAGTTCATCTTGAATGTGTCATTCTGTCACCTTAGCTAGATTTTGGTCTCATCCCTCATAGTTTAACTCCCTTAGTGCTGAACAGACTTCACCCTCACTCAAAATGACCAGGTATTAAGCACCGATTTTTCAGTGCAAGCAGTCAGTCTGAGATGTGCTCAGGACAACAACCCAGTGAAGGTGAAGCCCATAGGTCAAACACTTTTCTATCTACAGAAAATCAGTACAGACAAGTGGCTACTTAGGGGCAGGACCCAAGAGGACTTCTGTGCTTAAAGTAGTTACACGGAGACAGAGTATCGCGCTGCCACTTAACTTCCAACTGTGTCTTGTTTTTAATAAAGTTCATAGTACTTACAGCTTTAATTCATGTTTGGAGTGAGCCGAGGTCTACACAGCCCAGAAACCAAGCCACATCAAGAGCCCCTCCTAGGGCATATGTCCCACAAGACCACCACTCTCAAAACCTGCCAGACGGCCAGCATCAGTTTTGTTATGAAATTAATTAGCTGCTACATTCCCTCTATTAAAAGCCTCTATCAAAAAGGCAGTGGAAGTGGTTCGGGAAATTTCTACCCGTTATCTACCCACCATTTAGCATTAGAGCATCGGGCCAGCCTTGAAAACCTGAAGTGCTTTGAAGCCATATCTTGTAGAAGGTTATCACTTGAATACCAGATTAGAGGCTAATGGGGTAGGGACAGTGTGCACTCTCACATCCTCCCTCTGTAAGGCTAAAGGTAGAAAGAGCCCATGCATGTGCAGTGCAGGGATGGCTCACCTGCAGATTGAAATTTGTGGTCCCAGCTTTCCAGTTTGTTTACAGACTTCGTTTGACATACAGCACAGGACTTGTTGCTGTCCTGTTAGTGACCACCTTGGCTTAGGATAAGTCTAAGGAAAAGTTCCAAGCATCAAGCACATCTTTGCTGCACAGCAGAATAGCTTCAGGAGGTAAGGTAGAGAATACTCCTTCCCTTCCCAGGGCTCTCTTTGAACCCTACCAGGCCAAGGCTGCAAGTGAACCTGGGACTTCAGATATAGCCTAGTGGCTTGATATCTCACTATGTTAGTCAAAAGAAGCAGCACCAGCTTGTCTCATCTTGAGGGAAAAGCATGAGCATCACATCACCTTATAAAGAAGGATACCGTCACCTACCAGACCGGTGGCCACCGGTTTGGCAGAAGTGCTTCCTTGAAGCTTTAGGTCAGATGTCCAAGCTCCAGGCTGGTGTACAATTTCAGGCCAGGTCCTATCTCAGCATTTTCTGAGATGTCCTCTAACTCCATCCCAGGCATTCTGCAATGACAGAGCTTCTGCTGAACGTGCTGCTATTTTGGCTCTTTTCCTGACGCATCTTAGTCTATGTCTATAAAGCTTATTTAGAAGGACCACAGAAGGATCCTTGCTCCATGTAGCTCTCTAGAGCAGAACGACCACAATGACCCAAAACGGCACTTAGGTGGTCTTCACGTCCCACCCCAGGGACAGACAAAATTGCTCTTATTTGTGTGTGTTTTGGCAGTGCAAAGTATCTGAAATGTTGAAAATGCAGCCCAGCTGAGTTGTGTTGCTACAGCATGAAGCTAAAGGTGTATGTAGCAGGTCACATGTGGCACAAAGGTAGCTGTGAGTGCTGGGGGGGAGGGTAAAGCTGTTGGAGATACTTTGAAAGGGCTATCTCTCATATCCGCTGCATGCAGGAAGGGGTGCTTGGAGTGAATCATCCCGAAAAGAAATGCCGCCTTGAAGAGGACTCACTGGCATTGTCCAAAACAGAGCCACAAGGTAATGTAATATCAACATGCTCTCAGCCTCTTCATGTGCAGCACATAACCCGTGAACACACATTGCTGGATTTCACTCCTAGAATCTGGCACAGTAAAGTTAGACAACACAGCATCCCCACTCTCAGCCAAAGCAATCTTTCACATCCTTTACAGCCCTGCAGCCACTCTGAATCCTAGTGGGAGAACACTCAGTAACTTTGAGAAACATGACACTTTTGGTAGCATACTTTTATAGGCTGATTTTGCAACTGAAGTTTTGGCAGCTAGCTTTTACTTCTTTGGCCAAAGCCTGTAAATAATTGAGACAAGAGCTATTACTTTTGCAACTGTATGCACTTCTAGCTGCTGTGAACACCTGAACTTTTCTTCAGTTCCCATAAATCTGCTAATTATAAGAGACATGAACTCTAGAGCACGTGGAGGACTGTGGGATTTCTCTTTTCAGTTTGATCTCTACTGGTGGCCATCCAAGAGTGTAAATCTCAAAGGACAAATTAGAGGAAGGACCAGGAAACGTAAAAGGAAAATGATACCAAATGAAAGTGTCTATACCATCAAAACAAAAAAAAAATAAGAACATGAAGGAACATCACCTTGTAGATGTTCATAGAATCATAGAATCATAGAATGGTTAGGTTGGAAGGGACCTTGAAGATCATCAAGTTCCAGCCTCCCTGCCATGGGCACGGACACCTCCAACTAGACCAGGTTCAAATAAAGAACTAGGAAAAAGCTGGCAGAGCCAAATGTGAAACATGAGTGACAAAAGAATCAGATGCAGGCCCATTTGAACAGGGTGCAGAGAAGGAGCAAATGAAATTTCTTCCTAATGTTTAATCTAAACCTGCCCTCTTCCAGTTTATAGCCATTCCCCCTCGTCCTATCACTACATCCCCTTGTAAAAAGTCCTTCCCCAGCTCTCCTGGAGGCCCCCTTTAGGTACTGGAAGGCCACAATAAGATGTCCCCGGAGCTTTCTCTTCTCCAGGCTGAACAGCCCCAACTCTCTCAGCCTCCCCTCATAGGAGAGGTGCTCCAGCCCTGGGATCATCCTCGTGGCTCTCCTCTGGACACACTCCAGCAGGTCCATGTCCTTCTTATGCTGGGGACTCCAGAGCTGGACGCAGTACTCCAGGTGGGGTCTCACCTGGAGAGTGGAGTAGAGGGGCAGAATCACCTCCTTTGACCTGCTGGCCACACTTCTTCTGATGCAGCCCAGGATCCGGTTGGCCTTCTGGGCTGCAATCACACATTGCTGGCTCATGTTGAGCTTCTCATCAGTCAACACACCCAGGTCCTTCTCCTCAGGGCTGGTCTCCAGCCATTCCCTACCAAGCCTGTATTTGTGCTTGGGATTGCCCCGACCCAGATGTAGGACCTTGCCCTTGGCCTTGTTGAACTGCATGAGGCTGTCTTGGGCCCACCTCTCCAGGCTGTCCAGGTCCCTCTGGATGGCGTCTCTCCAGCATGTCTACTTTGCCAAACAGCTTGGTATCATCGGCAAACTTGCTGAGGGTGCACTCGACCCCACTGTCCATGTCCACAACAAAGATATTGAACAGTACAGGTCCCAGTACCGACCCCTGAGGAATGCCACTCGTCACTGCTCTCCACTTGGAGATTGAGCTGTTGACCGCAACTCTTTGAGTGCGACCGTTCAGCCAGTTCTTTATCCGCTGAGTGGTCCATTTGTCAAATCCATGTCTCTTCAATTTAGAGACCAGGATATCGTGTGGGACGGTGTCAAATGCTTTGCAGAAGTCCAGATAGATGACATCCATTGCTCTTCCCTTGTCCACTGCCGCTGTAACCCCTTTGTAGAAGGCCACCAAATTTGTCAGGCATGACTTGCCCTTGGTGAAGCCATGCTGGCTGTCACCAATCACCTCCTTATTTGTTATGTGCCTTAGCAGAGTTTCCAGGAGGATCTGCTGAAAGATCTTGACAGGCACAGATATAAGACTGACTGGCCTGTAGTTCCCCGGGTCTTCCTTCTTTCCCTTTTTGAAAATAGCATTATGTTTCCCCTTTTCCAGTCAGCAGGGACCTCGCCAGACCGCCATGACTTCTCAAATATGATGGCTAGTGGCTTTCTGACTTTACCTCCCAGTTT